>NW_025999900.1:9927752-10079079 GCF_001458135.2 Marmota marmota marmota
AAAAAAAAAAAAAAAAAAAAGCATTCGCAAAATCCATCACTTAAGCAAGAAAAGAAAGAAAAAGCCACAGTGAACTGGAAATTATAGAGAATTTCCTCAAACTCATAATGATCTTCTGCAAAAAAAAAAAAAAAAGAAAAAAGAAAAGAAATCCTACAGCTAACCTCATGCTTAATGACAAAAGACTGAATTGTTCCCCCTAGGTTTGAGAACAAAACAAGGATACTCCCTTTTACTTCTATCTAACATTGCTTTGGAAATTCTAGAAATAGAGCCAAAAATGAAAAAGAGGAGGGAAAAGGAACATTATAAAGAAAAAAGACTGCCCTTATTCTAATATGATGGTTATATCATATCATAGAAAATCTCAGAGAATCTACAAAATGCTTATGAGAACCAATAATTGAATTGAACACTCAAGCACTCAAGATGCAATGTTGATACATAAACTTTTATATACACATATCGAATGATTTGAAAAAATTCAAAAGTTTCAAATTTTAGTAGCACCTCAAGAAAAAAAAAACATAAAATAGGAATAATTTACTAAACTATTTCTAAGATGTCTATGCTGGAAATGGTTAGTTTTTGATGACAAAAATTAAAGAATCCTAAAATAGAAACATAAATGTCATTTATGGACTGGAAGACGATATGGCTACAATAGCAATTATCCCCAAATTGATTTTTAGTTTCAAACCAATCTCCTATCAAAATCTAGCCATCCGTTTTGTAGAAATTGATACATGTCTTATAAAATTTATACAGAATTACAAAAAACTTAGAATAACCAAAGCAATTTTAGAAAGTACAAATTGGAGTACTTAACTTACTCTTAAGATTTACCGGATTGGTGGTGTAGCTCAGGAGCAGAGAGCTAGTCTAGTATGTGGGAGGCTCTGGATTTGAACCCTAGCACCCCCTCCACACACACATGCACACACAAAGGCTTACTATAAAGCTACTGTGATAATAATAGCAGTTTTGTACTGGCAAAAAGATAGAGATGCTTAGATGAATGAACAGGGAATCCAGATATGAACTCACACATATATATGATCAACTAATTTTGTGACAAATGTGCCACAATTATTCAATGGGGAAAGAAAAATCTTTTCAACAAATAGTGCCAGATCAACTATGTACCTGTACAGAAAAAATAAATAAATAAATAAATATCAATCCTCATATCCCATCGCACATAAGTGCTAACTCAAAATATTTGATCCTAGACCTAAATGTAACCCCTAAAATGATAAAAATTTCTAGAAAAAATATATATGGGAAAGCTGGGCACGGTGACTCACACCTCTAATTCCAAAAAGCTGAGACAGGAAGATGGAAAGTTTGAAGATAATCTCACCAACTTAGCAAGACCTTGTATCAAAATAAATAAATAAATAAATAAAAGGGTTGTGGATGTAGTTCAGTGGTATAATACCCCTGAGTTCAAACCCTAGTACTATAAAACACACACACACACACACATATATCTTCAAAACCTTGTGATCTTGGCAAAAGTTTCTTAGGATTCTAAAAAGCATGAATTACAAAAGAAAGAAATTGAAAAATGTTTTCCAATCAAATTTTTGTTCTTCAAAAACACAATTAAAATATACAAATACAAGAAAATATTCACAATCTATATAAAAGATGTGTATCCAAAATATATAAGAATCCTTCTAAATCAATAATAAAACAAGCAACCCACTTTTAAAAAATGGGTAAGAGATTAGAATACTTTACAAAATATGATATACAAATGTTCAGTGAGCATGTGGAAAAAATGTTTTCCATTATCACTCACTAGGAAAATAAAAATTAAGACTACAACGAAGTTTTATATGCACATCAGAATGATCAAAATTAAAAAGACTGGTTATTAGTGCTGGTGAGGATGTGGAGCAATTGGAATGCATATACTGCTGGTAGAATGAAAAATGGTACAACCATTTTGGAAAAGAGCTGGATCATTTCTTAAAAAGTTCGCTGTATACCTACTATAAAACCAGCCATTCCATTCTTAGTTACCAAAAAGAAATAAAAACTTATATTTACATGAAGGTTTACACATATTCATTGCGGTTTTTTGTAATTGCCCCAAATGAGAAACAACTCAAATGTTCATTAACATGTGAATGGGTAAATAAATTGTGCTATCTCATACAGCGGAATAAGATGCAACAATAAAAAAGAACCAGCTACTGACATGTGCAATACCAACATGACTCCCCAAATCATCCTGCTCAGTGAAAACAGCCAGATGAAAAGAATACTTATTATATGATTCCATTTATCTAAAGTTCTATAAAGTTCAAGTGATTTTGTAGTTTCAGAAAACAAATCATGGTTACCTGGAGGTCGACAGAGAGATGTAATTACAAAAGGGTATGAGGAAGCTTTGAGACGATAGAAATGGACATTTCTGTTTGTCATGATGGTTTCATGAATACATACAAATGCCTAAACTCATCAATTGTATGTTTTAAAAAATGTACAGCTTACTGCCCATCAGTTATAGTTAATAAATTCATTGAAAAGAGATTTTTCAATTGAGTTTTAACTAACAATTTAATTTTCAACTAAGCAAACAACCACTCTTGTGGAGTAAAAGTAACACAATTACCTTTTGCCTCATGACATAATACCCGTGTTAATTAGCTCAGAAAGTTAATTACATTACTCTGCCTATTTTCTATCTGCTCCCTACACTGGCTATTTTTCCTTTAGGACCTTTCGTTGTTTATTTTGGTTTCTCTCTGGATATTGAGTCATCCTTTTAATTTCCCGTGGTTCCTGGCTGGTTAGAAGCTGTGTGTGTGGCGGGGGCTGAGCTGCATGGCAGGTATATTTCATCATTTGCTGATCTTGCGTGGATCCAGCTTTTTTGTTGAACTCTCATACTTCAGTTTCTGCAGACCATTTCCCCTCAGCTTGCCTGTTTCCCCAGAGGACTGTTCCAGCCTCCTGCCTTGGGTGTGAAGGACTGGTAGCATCCTGGGGCCCAGGTGAGCAGGAGACCTTAGCATTCAGCACCAGTTCTCCCTTCCTGTTTACAGACCTGCCCTCTCACTCCCACTGTGAGCTCAGTCTGGGTTTCTACCCTTTCTTGCCCTGAGCTCCTGGGATGTCATCTCCTGAGGGGGGAAACTCATCTTTGTCTATGATGGAGGCCAGCTATCTTGTAGGCTAGGGAAAGGAGGGTCATTTTTTGCTACCCCCATTTTCCTGTCCTCAGGAGTTTCCCCAGCTGCCTTCAGGAACACCCAACTCCAAATCTCCAGCCTTCCGGAAGTTCTACAGCACTAGTTAGTGGGCTTCAGCACATGTTCTGCTCATTAGGGACATTTCATCTGTTTTCTATCTTCCAAAAATTTATTCTCTCCCCTCTGCTATTGTTTCTTCTGCTTTTGTTGTGTTGGGTTTACAAATATCCCTTCACTATCAGTAAAGATTTTTTTGGTAGGAGCAGAGATCAACATAATTGCTCTTTATTAAAAACTTTATTATTTTTTTAAAGATGGCAATATTTCAATATGAATGGGCAGAAAACTGATGTGGGCAGTGGCTCAATGTGTCTTCCAAGAAGTCCTACAAGGTGTCTGTCAGAGTGTGGGTGTCAGAAGCTGGTGCGCATGAGCTCATTGCAGCTCCCAGCTGAGGCTCATTTCACAGCTCATGGAGTTACTACAGCACTTCCTACTCCCATGTTTCCTTAGAGCCTCCTGGGTCCTTTCCTGTGGCTTCACTCTGGACTTTTTTTTTTTGGTACTAGGAATTGAACCCAGGTGCACTTAACCACTGAGCCACATCCCTAGCCCTGGACATTTATTTTTAATGTAGAAATAAAATGCCCTTTAGAAGAATAAACAGATATTTTTCAGTCAGTAGATTAGCATTAGTGAGTAGCTACCAGGAGAATTGAGAAAATTTATGGAGAAAAGAGCAAAACATGGAGAAAATAGCCAATCAAATTGAAATACCATAAGAAAAGTTGTTTCCAGCCTGCGCCATTCCAGGGAGTCCTAGAAGCAATACGTTGCTGAAAATTATCCATATAAGGCAGATGTTAATAAGGTCGGTGAGTGCTGTCACAACCCATTTTATGGACAAGGACATGAAGACACCAAGTGATTAAGTTACTTGCCCAATGTCATATAAACAAGTGGATTAGAATCCTTGGCCTCTGGCTTTTCTGCTTATTTCTTTTTCTATGAATTTTCCTTTTATTTTCCCCTCTCTTTGAAAACAAACTTATCTTACAGGGCCTCATACTTTTGTTTACCAAAGAGGTTACACTGTTAAACCAGTTGCTGAAGGGCCCAGGACCAAGCTTTTCCTCATCAACAGGCACTTTGTATGATGAAGCAACTCAGAAAACACACTTGCTGATAAACCCAGAAAGAGCCCTCCCTTCCCATCAGGTAGGTGGGGTCTATCCATTTGATCTAAGTGAACAATTGCAGAACAGAAGGCCAAAAGAAAGGGAAAGCCCCAACCCTGAAGCTTAGACCTCAGGAAGGGCCCACCTCCTCCAGGAGCCAGTTCAAGCAGGCACATGCCAAAGAAAAGCCACACCAAAGGAAGATTCCCAAGCGAGATCATCCACACCGACATGACTCTGACTCCTCACAAGGCATCTATCAGGGCATTAGCTCATTTGCACTCAACCCATGAGGCAGGTGTTATTGACATCACTCCATCTGTAGAAGAGCAACTGAGGCTGCATGGTGTTGCCTGTCTGGATTCCATACTTAGTAAAGGGCACACCAGGCCCAGAGCTCAGATCAGCCCAATACAAATCCCATGCCCTTCTCCAACATGCCACAGGAAGGATAAGCCTATGATATCAGCACCATTACTTTTCAATCTTTCTCTTTTTTTCTTTCTTTCTCTTTCCCTTCTCTCCTTCCAAACAGAATCTCTTCTGAGGAGTTTTATAATAAAAACAAGAACAGCTTTCATTTCTGATAGTGTGCTGGGACTGTGTGTGCTAAGGACCTCATGTGGATTTTCTCCTACATATAGATGAGAACACTGGGATCCTGAGAAGGAAGTAACCCTGAGCAGCTACCAACGGGTGATCTGTAAAGTCTGACTTCAGAATCTACACTCCTCCACCCACCACAACCTAGCTTCCTTTTCATTCAAAATGAGAAGAAAAGGAGGGGAATGCTTAATTTTTGTACTGACCAGCAAATTGGTGGTAAGCAGAGTTTTTAAGAAAATATGGTTCTCACCTGTGGGGACCTCACCAATGTTAATGATTGATCCCTTCCTCTGATCTCCACTTATGCTTTCTCAGGACGCTAAGAGACCAACAAAAGATTGTTTTGAAGCTCCTTTTATTTCCTATCTGGTATAGTGCTAAATGACATTTAGATATTATCCATATAGGTTTCAGCCCTTGACTGGTGAGATTTCTTCATCCTATCAAACATCTGAATAGTTCTAGTTTCTGTTTGGGGGATATAAAAACACAGGAAGTAGTTTAACCCACAGTTAAACTTTATGGATACAAATGGTGGAACGTTTCAGAGGTGGAAGGTCTTTCCCCGCCCCCTTTTGGACAATTTTTATTACTTCCTCTGGGAAGAAATCACTGGCAGTACTAGCAACTAATAATAATTCATCTAACATTAATTATGTTGTTGGATCACAGGCAGGTTCAAAGGCTATGTTCTTGCTATAGTCTAAGAGCAAAACCAAAAAGCAAACAATAGTAATTCCCAGACTGAGAAATTTCTCACAGAAATTCTTTAAACAACACACATCCAATTTGTTGCAAAAGATGTGCTTTATCTTTCTGGGAAAGGTATACACTAATCTCATGTGAGTTAAGTACACAAAACTATGGCCAAAACTTGCTGACCCCATTGGTTTCCCATGAGAAAGAGGGAAACATCATCATTTAGCATTAAAGCATTTGGGGCCTATAGAAGGAAAATGGGGTTCCACTACCTTTTGCATGAACTTTCTGTGAGGAAGGACTTATTTGTCCTCCTGATTCATCATGAACAAATACTTTTGGTTTTGAAAAAAGATTCATGAATTACTAGGGGAAAAAATGAAAAAGTAACACACAATATGCATACCTAAGTTTTTACATAAATCACTCTATCAGATTGCCATAAAAGGTTTAAAATGTTTAATTCTCAATTACTTAATTATTATAGACTATTAAATATCTGGAGGACCTACACCAGTGGGAGAACTACATTTGAGTAGCACAGGTTTAGAACATGTACAGGAAACAGGTCACTTTCTCTTACTGGCAATTTAATTGATCCCTGGAAATCAATCTATTTTCATAAAGGTTATTGGTGATGTGGTAGTTCAAAACCCTTCACAAGCTTTTATAATGTGGTATTGATTTTTCTAGAAGGTTTTTTGACAACATGTGTCAAGAGGCATAAAATGTTCACATTCTTGACCCAGATAATTACACTTTTAGGAATTAACTAAAAATGAGTAATGACATCACTTAGGCACAGAGGGATCAAATAATCATAGTTTTAAGAATTTAGCTGGGAATGGTGGTACATGCCTGTAATCCCAGCTGTTTGGAAGGCTGAGGCAGGAGGATCACAAGTTCAATGCCAGCCTCAGCAACTTAGCGAGGCCATGAGCAACTTAATGAGACCCTGTCTCAAAATAAAAAATAAAACAGGCTAGGGATGTGACTCAGTGGTTAAGTGTCCCTGGGGTCAATTCCCGGTACCAAAATAATATTAAAAAAAATCTGCCTAAAGGAATTAATAACACTTATTGATTGAAGATTTATTGAAAATAAGCAAGATTGGAAACAGCGTAAAGTCCCCAAATGGGGTAATCATGGAGAAAATTATGGTCTGTGCTGTTCAGAGAAGCTCCTCTTATGTGCCAATCTAGGTCAATGATTCCCATGTGTTCTCTCTCATAGTCCTAATATGTTTCCTTTGTATCACTTGCTGTTGTGACTGAACATCTGTGTTATTATTTAACACATTTCTCATATTAGGCCATGTTTCTATTCTTTTCTCTAACACATCTCTAATACTTGTTATAGTTCCTGGCACATAGTCACTACTCAGTAAATGCTTATTGAATGAATGGGTACAATACCTATGAGTAAATTCTAATGATTTGGAAAGATTCTCACAACATAATATCTAGTAGGAAAAATTAGGTTTTCAAATTGTATTAAAGGAAAGACAAGATCATTCAAGCTAAGAGTATCCTCTTTGTGTGTGTGTGTGTGTGTGTGTGTGCTGAATAGGTAGTGTCAGGAAGGCTAACAATTAGCATTAGCTGTGAGACTTGGGAAAAAAATTAGAATCTGCAATTGCTTTTTTTTTTTCTTTGATATTTATTTTTTAGTTTTCGGCGGACACAACATCTTTGTATGTGGTGCTGAGGATTGAACCCGGGCCGCACGCATGCCAGGTGAGCGCACTGCCGCTTGAGCCACATCCCCAGCCCCTGCCCTGCAATTGCTTTTTAAGGGTATGATTATAGGAAAAGAAGAAACAAAGAACATTGCTTGGAAAAGTTGATGTATAATAATAGTAGAGGGGAGAGAGAGCAGAAATGCATAATGACTGTTTTATCTCTATGCTAATCAACAGGGAGCTTAATGTTTGACCTACAGAGGGTTGAAAAAACAATGAAAAGAGGGAATCTGGGTTCCAGGTGGCTTGTGAGAGAGGACTTGGTTACTTTAAGTGGCTCCATCTTTCCAGGCCTACATGAATCAGAGTCCCAAGGCCTACAGGAATTTTAGAGTCACTGATGGTCAACTTTGAGAGGTTATAGGAAGCAGAAAAAAAATAACAGAAGACTAAATACAGGGAAGGATTGTCAAAAAATGATATTTCCTTTTTGTTGCTATGAAGAAAGTGAGTAAAAACCAGTGGATTTCAGCTATAGGTAAATAAATGTAAGGGTCAACATAAGAGGGGGAAACTATTTAATCCATTACAAATGGTCCCAAATTTATGGTGGTTTAAATTTTTATTTTACTTTTTTAACTTTATGTTGGTGCAAGAATAATGTGTATTTAGTAGAAACGCACTTCTTATTTTCAATTTTGATTTTCTCACTTTAGTAATATGCAGTACAATGCTCTGTGGAGCTTCTTGGCACTAGTGGATTGCACTGCGGAGCTATGGTGTTCAGTAGGTGAGTTATATTAAATGCATTGTCCGCTTGTGATATTTTCAACTTCAAGTAAGTTTATCAAGATGTAACCCCTTTGTATGCTGAGGAACATCTGTGCTAGCCCCATTCCGTGATTTTCTCTGTTTTCTTGGGCATCTCAGACACTGTATAACCTTCTGACAGAGCTGATGGAGAAGGGATGGGTATTTCTCTGATACTTGGCCACACCATTAGCTTGAAATCAAAACCCATGGGAGAAACTCTTTAAATATAGGTGTCATCACTAGTTCTGAAGATTCCTAAGGGGTTTAGTTGGTTCAGTTTGGCCCTTTTTGCAACTA
Source organism: Marmota marmota marmota (assembly GCF_001458135.2). Taxonomy (NCBI): domain Eukaryota; kingdom Metazoa; phylum Chordata; class Mammalia; order Rodentia; family Sciuridae; genus Marmota; species Marmota marmota. The sequence goes on from NW_025999900.1 coordinate 9,936,233, forward strand.
ACTCCTATTGTAAGAGGAAGACTATGACACGTAGTCTGAAAAGATCTTTTCATTATGGGGAAAGTGACTGGAGAACTGCAGCCCAGAGAGGTGAAACGACTTGCCTCAGATCACATAGCACGTTAGAGACAGACAACCTCTGCCATCCCTGCTAATTCAAAGAAGCACTCTATCGATCTCTCTGGCAACCCAAACCACAAAGTCACAGCCTTTGTCCTAGTACCTGTGAGCTTGAGTGTCTCTATAAGTACACTTCTCCACCTCCATCAACCAGCTTTCCTAAAAGCTGCAGGCTTCTTAGGAACCAGACCAGGAGTACGTGATGGCTTGTGAATAGAAATCCATGGATGACTGTATTGGCAACTAGACAGAACATGAGTCACCCTTTGCTCACCTCAAGACCAGCCCAACCAAAAAGTAAAAAAAAGAAGAAGAAGAAGAAAAACAGGATGCAAACTAGAACATAGTCCAGGTTCCCTTTCAATTCTTCATTTTCACCTTGCTTATCTTCTAGCTTTCCTAATTATAAGTAATCAATCATCCCCGTTGGTTCTGGAATTGCATCACTAATGGTCTGGAAAGATAATATTGTGACATTCACTGAGTTGAGAAAGACTCAGGAAGAACTTTCTTCCAAACTTCAAAGCACCTAACCCATTTAAAACACACCAAAAAACCCTTGGAGATAACCTGCAGCTTAGACAAAGACACTGAGTGGCTTGAAGATAAGATACATAATCTCAGAACCTTCCATGGAAGCTGTGAAAATGCTATCAGGATCATCTCCCCAAAATGCAATGTACTGTGAAAGTCTAATCAGTTTTTTTGGCAAACAGTTTCCCTGGACAGATAAGAAATCCTGGCAGAGGTGAGAGAAGGTGGGAAAGAAGCCTTGAAGAAAGGGACACTTAATAACTGGCCTTGCTCTCTCATATCCTACCAACACAACTTTCTTCGATTCTTCAAAAAACTATTAAGAATGACAGCATACGAAGCAAGATGGGTCAAAGGGAGAACAGCTGAGTTTGGGAACCAAGGAATCACGTTCTACATGTGGAATGCAAGTCAGCTTTATACCCACTTTATCTGGCCCACATTCCAAGGCTCCTTAAAAAAGTTGATAAATAAACAATCATGTCAGAAACCAAGGGCATCTCAGAGGCAGCACAGGTTGAGCTCTTGAGGGCTCTTCTACTCCCAGGATTTACCAAATAGTCACAGTTGGGTTTATTTGTTCCACATTAAAACTCATCTGTTCTGTGTTACAGCAGGCATGCCATGGAATGAATGCAAAGATGCAAATCTCAGGATTCCTATCAAACACTCCCCTCAGCAGCTCCATGCTGTGTGTGATGCATAAACCAGTCACTTTAGCCCTGTTGAGGGCTCCCATAAGGGATGTTCTTTTATCCATTGATTAGGTCTTTCATTCAATGATAGTGAGGAATGACCTACCCAATTCCTAACATCTGGAACTTACTGTAACTGGGGCATATTATAAAGCATTATTCCATAGTGATATCTAAGAAATGTGGCTGGGGGTGTAGCTCAATGGTAGATCACATGCCTGGCATGCACGAGGCTCTGGGCTCAATCCTCAGTATTGCCAAATAAATAAATGAATGAATTAATGAATAAATAAATAAATATGGATGGATGTTCAGGAAGACTAGCTGCAGGGTAGAAAGTGGGGACATTTCTCTGATTCTTGGTCACACCATTAGCTTCAAATAAGCACCCATAAGTTGCCCCAAGTGCTTTATAGATGTAGTGCAAGCAAGGACCTGATATCCCAGGAATTTGTAGCTGCCCACATCTGCTTTTCATAAAAATGCCTTGTCAACCACAGCCCCAACCCTTCTGTCATGGATTTTGTTCTTGTTTTCTGCAGTCATCCAACACTTGATCACCTACAGCCTTTTCTTTGTTGCATCCTTAGGCTTTTAATGATGATTATTATAGCAGAAACTCTTTAAATATAGGTGTCATCACTGGTTCTGAAGATGCCTAAGGGGTTTAGTTAGTTCAGTTTGGCCCTTTTTGCAGTCAATTCCTATTGTAAGAGGAAGAATATGGTCCCAAAAGATCTTTTCATTATGGGGAAAGTGACTGGAGAACTGCAGCCCAGAAAGGTGAAGCGACTTGCCTCAGATCACACAGCATGTTAGAGACAGAGTGGAGCCAAGTAAGTCAGCTCTCCAGACCCCTTGTCCAGATGTTTTTCTATTTCCACTATGTTCCTAGTATTTTGTACAGTCTTGTTTATGTGGCCCAGAGGGCTAAGCCTCTGAACTCTGGTCTTTTTGATCACCTAGATTCAGCCAGTTTGTCCTTCCTTCTTCATTTTACTCCTGACTGTGCTTTGGATCATTTGCCTTGGGCATTTGCCATTTCCATCCCTCTCTACAGTGTCTTTCTACCCGGAATCTAGATGATCAAAAAGACCAGAGTTCAGAGGCTCAGCCCTCTGGGCCACATTCCATGACTCCAGGAACCCCAGAAACAAGAGCCAGAGGGTCTATTCCTGAATCAGAAGGTCTGTTCCTGAAGTCAGGTGTTTCCTCTACCCTGCCCATCTTGTGCCTCTGCGCTCAGCTCCTACCCTGTCCTCAGATACAGAGGGAGAATGAAAGGGATGGAGGGGCCTCAGAAGCCCAAACCAGAAAATCTGGTTATTTAGGTGCTAAGATCAGTCAAAAAATCTGGACAACAACAATGACACAAAACCAAGCCAAGATTTCTAGGAAACAGCATAGAAAAGAATTAGAAAAGTAGGAAGTGAGTTTATGGCCAAAAGCAGATTGGAGACAACAGGGAGATGGGCTGGAACAGGAGGGAGAGTAAAGAATAATTTTACTTTTACTAATTATCCCTAGAAACCTCCTTTTTCTTCCACTTGAGATATATCCTAAGAGTCTTGATAAAGATGCCTTTGATAACAAATGTCTATTGTTCTTAAGTGAATCACATTAATAGCAGCATTATTCTACTTTAGGCAGATTTGGGTCTTATTTAGTAATGGCTGATATATCTATAAAGAAATATTCCTAACAGGTGATGAGCCAGGTAGAAATAAATACCCACACACAGACCCCTCAAACCCAGTGCTTCCAAAGACTTTATCTGGGTCCAGATGCCAGGAATCACTCCTTCCTGGGCTCCTCAGCCCACGGATCTGCAGATGAAGCTCACCCCCCAGCCTGAACCAACCTCCTATAATCCCAGAAGGTGACAGGAAGCCAAGGCCCAGGTTCAAGACTTTCCTCTGAATTTTGATCTCTAACCTTCCCTGCTGATCCTGAACTTAACCTTCCCCGTCTTTATACTGATCTCTCTTAGAAGAGCAGGCCTAGGCAATGGAGAGCTCAGAATCCTCTGACTCACCCTTGACTCCTCTCCATGCCAAGATTCCTTGCTTCCTCTTCTCACTCCAAGACCTTTACCTCTCCTCTAACTTACCCAAATCCTATAATTCTGAGTTGGCTCTTGAACCAGTTTTCTGCCTAAGGGAGATACCCCAGCCTATGTCACCTAACCCTACTTAAAGATGACTCATCCAAGATCACAGAGATTAAACACAGAGCTAAGAAAACAGGAATGATGTGAGTTCAGGTTATCACTCACATGATAAACATACATTTGAGAAAATAAAAATCACCCTTCAGATGCAATTTATAAAATGTATCTTATAAAATGTCAAGAAAGGTATGGGTTTTAAAAAAATTCAGCTCAAGATATCCCCACAATGACCAGAGCAATCAGGAATGATTATTGAAAGATTTCTAACGGTGCCTTAAGAAAACTACTCTTTGGGAACTGATGAAAGAAGCTAGACCAATATTGTTCAAACTATGTTCTCTATAAAATTAAATCTTTTGGATGTGAATTGTGTGCCTTAACAAAATAGTCATGATCAGGATAGCTTAGAATACAGACTCCATATTACCTTTGGTATTCTCCACTCATTCAAGCATACTTAAGGTCCTAAGGTCCTATAGTAAAGAAACCTGTTAAACTTGATCTAAACCCCTAATCTTTCCTGAATTCACTTGACCACTGATGGATCCATCTCTCCCTCTCCTTCTCTGTCTCTCTGTTTCTCTCTCAGTCTCTCCAATCCTCCCCCCTAAAAAATTCCTAATTGTTCTGAGAACACAAACTGGGAGATGCTGAGTCATATTTGTTTAATTTTTTTTAATTCCTGATTCTTTTAGTAGCATTATTAGCCAGAATGAATCAGCTATTGGCTTTCCCCAGTTCACTAAATAATCATAAACCTGTTATCAACATCCTCTGACACATGTCCTGCATTGAAATGCATCCTTACTCAGTGCAATCACTTTTTAAAAATGTCTAGAACTTAATAAAGAATATAGAAAGCAGTCATATCACTTCAAAGACCCTCCTTGGCAGTCCTATAGTCACAGCTTTGAAAGACTCTGAATTTTGGAGCGGGAGCTCTAACTGCTCAAGAAGAATTTGTATCCAAAATTCCTAGGAAGTGAGGATGCCCAGGCTGTGACATCTGAATCTAGGAACAGGCCCTAGGGTTGGTCCATCAATGCCGTCATCTCATGAATTAGGAAGCAGCCTCAGGAGGATTGGTAGCTCTGCAGTGGAGGAGTTGGGATTAGAATCCAGTTCTTTCGGTGCCTCTGCCAGGAATTTTCTCTGTCTTGGAATTTCTGTGCCTCTGAGTAAGGAAGATCTCAGTCCTTTTCATCCTGAAAACCATAATAGAAAGGTAAGAAGGAAATTTACCAAAATGTTAATGTGTTTGAAACTGAGGTGATATCTTGTTTTTAAAATATTTTTTTAGTTGTCAATGAAACTTTGTATTTTATTTATTTATAGGTAGTGCTGAGAATTGAACCAAGTGCCTCACACATGCTAGGCAAGTACTCCATCACTGAGCCACAACCCCAGCCCAGTATATTGTTTTTTGTCCTATTTGTTCTACATGGACCAAAGTGTGTACCAAGGCACATACTGCTTTAATGCTAGGGTGGAGTTAGTGGGGGACACTGATGTTTTAAAAATGAAAAAAAAAAAATCCAGAAGAAAAAGTACATACCTCCTAGTGGTTGACCAAAATAAGCAGAGCTGATGAAATACCTCTGTACTTCCCGTGCCAGGAGAGGCATTAGGCTGTGAGGGAGGGGTGATTCACAGGGGTGCTAGGCCTCCCTGCTGACTGCTGGCTGGGTATCACCCTCTCTGATAGACATCTTGCTGCTATGGCTTCACCCACCAACTGGTACAGAGCACAGTTCTACTTTGTAGGCTTTAGTAATTTCCTTTCAAAGCATGCGTCTCCAGACTGACTTTGAATGATTTCTCTCTGATTTCTCAATGCATCCTAACTGAATATACAAGTTTAATTGAAAACATTTTCTTTTACATTACCTTTCTGTATCAATGTCCCACCTAGCAAAGATTTCTCTTCAGTCTATGTCTAAAAACACAGATTTTAATGCCTATTTTGGAATTCAAGCAGGTAATATCTTGTTTACATATCAGAGCTATGTGTATCCATGTGTGCACATGTGCAGCTGCACATGTGTGTGTATGTGTGAGAGACAGAGCTAACAGCTTACTTGAATCTGACTCAAATCCTTTAATCCTAAAGGGAGTAATTTTATAACCCTCTGAAAAACAGCATGCACTTAGCCACTTCTGCAATATCTATTTACTTGAACTTTCAAAAAAACTCTAGGTCCATTGCTATCTTAAAGTACTTGGAATCTTTAGGCTATTATTGTTCCCCTTAAAAGTGGTGGCTGAGGTCTCTTCATCTGTCCATAGTTTCCATCAATTTTCCTCATTTTCATCTCCTCTACCTGACATTAACTGCCACTCTGTTTCACGTCTTCCCATTTCCACATGGTTATTTCTCCTTCACTTCTCCATCACTCTAACCTGCACTCCATCCCATAGTTCCAGAATATGCTATGTTCTTATCTCCCCTTATTTAAGGCCAAAATCTTCCTCTGTGGCTTTGAGTCCATCTCATATCATCTGATCTCCATGGGCCCTGACCCTTCAATTACCTCTGTTGGATGTCATAACTTTAATTCTCCTCCTTTTCCCAGTTTTTCCTTCATAGTTCATGAGATTTTTTCAGTTCTCACCCATCTTAAATAACTCCCCCTTGACCTTGCATGGCCATCTGGCCATTGCTTTATCTCTCTTGTCCCCTTTTCCTTAAGCTTCTTAGCAGATTAGGCTGTTTTCACTGTCTCCACTTTTCAATTCATATTCCCTTCTCCACGGGAGCACCCTACGTTCTACCCGTCAAAGCTCTGCAAGGGTTTCTGCTAATTTTACCAGTGCTGAGCCACAGTCTTCATGCTTGGTGGTACTGGACATCTCCCTTGCCTTTGACCCTGATGACTGTTCATTCCTTGGGATGCTCTGTACTCCCTTGGCTTTGCAGATCCCATGTTTAGTCTGTACTTATTACATCCTCTGTTCCGCCCTCAGTATTTCAGAGGCTCTGCCAATATTATGTTCTCCAGAGTTTTATTGATTTTGCTCTATAATCTGCCCCTGGGTGATAAAACCTGTTTCATGGTCCTAACTAACCTCTATTTATATTGATGGCCCCTAAATATATTCTCTCTGTGTCAAAAACCTTCCATTCCTAAGCTATTGACTCCTATTCCAAGTGTCTGCTGATATCCTTCCCTGAATATCCACCAGCATTTCAAATTCAATATGCTCTAAATCAAACTCATTATCTTCCCAAACTTATAGCTTCTTCTACTATCGCCCTTGTTAGCTGGAGAACCATCACTGGAATCACCAACCATCCCTGTTTGCCCAGGACTGAAGGGCTTCCCAGGATACAGCACTCTCAGTATTAAAATCAGAACAATTCAGGCAAACAGGGGTGGTCACCCTAACTACCACCACCCACCACCAGCTCTAGAACTTTGGAGTGATTTATGAGTCAGCTTTCCTCTCCTCTGGGTTGTGAACTCATAGAAGCAGACCCTAGGTTTTTCTCACCTCTGTGTCCGTGACCTTTAGAATAATGTCTGGTACAAGATAGACCTCAGAAAAAATTATGGTTGAACTTATCTATTTCCTCCAGGTACAAGCTGGTGGCCAGCAAATCAAATCCTACTCACATTTATGGTTTGTTTGGGTCACATGACAGATTTTCTGTTTGTTTCTGGGGATTTAACCACCGGGGGCACTTAACCACTGAGCCACATCCTCAGTCCTTTTCTATATTTTATTTAGAGACAAGATCTCAATAAGATGCTTATAGCCTGGCTAAGTTGCTGAGGCTGGCTTTGAACTCATGATCTTCCTGCCTCAGCCTCCTAAGCTGCTGGGATTACAGGTGTGTGCCACAACAGTCAGCACTTGATGGCTTTTATTTTTTATATATCAATGTTTGAAAATATGAAGACCTCATACAAAAATCCAAAATTCTGGAATCTCTTAAGAAGTCTAAATATCTGGAAACGTTAGGTTCATATTTTGCTAGTGCGGCTGACCTCATTAGAAAGGACACCTGCTCACATCTTCACAATTTACCTGTAGCCCACCTCTTTTCTGACCCCTGGAAGGAATTGCTGCCACAAGGGCAAGTTCCTCCTGTCTGCTCTGCTCAAGGAAATGTTTGGGGGAATTTTTTGGTTGGGTTTCATTTGGGGGAGCTGCCAGAGTCTGTCCAAAGCAGATGGGTGCCATAGTCAGAGATCAACTTGGAGGCCCAAGATTGAGGGAGAAACTCACCCTGGCCCAGAGTACCTCTGCTCATTTCCCATCTAGATTTCTACCTAACGTCTAAATCAAAAGACTGTTAATTCCTAGCTCAATTTTTGAAACTCAACTTTATCTCAAATTTCCTTTCATACTTTTCCCTTAAAGGATTGTAAGATGGCAGTGACATTATCATCTTCAAACGAGCACTTTCATCATTGCCATCTCATTTAATTCTTACCTCCATGACATTAAGTCACAGGGTCTTGGCATAAGAGATTCAATTTTAAAAAGTATATTGAATTTTCGCCACAGGTATGATTGTTTTCACATAAAACAGACAACAATCACATGCTCAGAGACATCTCAAGAGCTTTTTGCATCTTAACTGTTAACAGCTTTATGAATTTTAATGGTTCAAGAGTTTATTTTTCACCACAGGCCCAGATGGAAATCGCTGCCATTAGGAATAGCTGAAATCCCCGACTGAGATAAAGCAGCAGATTTCTAGGCAGAGGAAATCAGATTTGACCTACTAGTGCTGCCATCTGTTCCTCTGTGCTGACCTGAGGGGAAGGGGCTCCCAAGGGACCTAGGAGTCATCCAGCTGTGGGTTTGCAATTCACTTGGATTGAATGCAGACCATGCTGCTAACTTCTGGGCTTTGACAGTCACCCTATATGTTTGGCTCTATTAGATACTGCTCATATATGCTTTGGGGTACATATTTATTAATAATGATAAAGTTAATTCAAATGAATCCAATTGGGAGGATTTGATGACACTCTTCAGGATCACTACACCACCACCCAACATGCTCAATTTGGAAACTGAGACTGGGGACTACAGATGTGTGTCAGATGGCCTTCTTTGGAATAGCAGGCCAGCTATTTCTTTGTGGCTTTGGGACTGTTCGACAGCAGCACTGACAGACAGGAGAAGATATGCACCAGCCCGATAATCATATAAGCTGAGAGGGAACTTCATTGCACGCTGAGAGTCCTTTCTCACTGGGTAGAATTTCAAAATCAGCAGCAGACATCACATGCTGTTTTACAGAACTGCCTTGTGGACTGATTTTCGTGTCTCTTCCCGAGAACCTCCCACTGAAGAATGGCTAAAGGCCAGGCATGAATGCCATGGGGAGAGACTCACCCTTCTCACTAGGCCTTCTCCCCTTGCCAAACACATGCTTGGAAACTCCCTCTGAAGTCATGCATATCTCTTCTGGACTGTAACACTGTGTGTGCATGACTGTGGCCACCAGCCACAGGGCATGGCAACTGAAGGGCAGACATCAGATATGAATCTGTTTTAATGAGGCCTAAGGGGCTACTGTGATTACCAACAGCATCGTGTATTTCTACAGACATTGTTTGCCTGGCTTTGTCCCACTTCCCTGGTGCCTGGGATAAGATACCATGAGGGGACCAGTCTGAGCAAGCTTTCTGAGGCTTAGTGAACTCCCTTTTCTCGACGGTAACCTTTCTCCATCTCCTTCTAAGTGAGAAAATGTGTCCAGATTATACTTGTGTCAACCCAGGTGAGATAACCCATTCAAAAGCAGCTTTTTCCTCAGTTTGAAGTTTGGCATTAGGTCTCATTTCCTGCCTCAATTTTTATTGCATAAGCAGGATGACATTTGAGAGTTTTATTTGAAAATGAGGCTTGGCCTTGGTTGTTAAGCACACCTGCTACATGCTTCTGCCTGGCCTAACGTGCTTTAATGACAGACGAGAATTACAAGCCAATCAGAGCTATATGCCAATAGCAAGCACTAAATGACCACGATCTCTCTTTCCTTGCTACTGGATAATCAACTTATAGTTCAGCACATATTTCTACCTTGCACTCATATGAAGATAAGTTTAACCACCGACTCCCTGGCCTCCCGGCCAATTCATCTCAGCAAATCTTTATCGATCACTAGCCATGTATAAAACTCTAAACCAAAAAGAAATAGATGTAGTTCCTTACCTCAAGGAGATTAGACATTAGTGTATGGAATTAAACACATACTTACTTAAGGATCAATCAGTGAACTAGAATGTGGAGTCAAATAAGTTATCCAGAATGAAACCTAGAGTTATAAAACAATAGAGATATTTTTAATATTTTTTCCAGAAATATTTTTATAGTCATCAAAGACTATATGCATATAAAAGTTTTGTTTGTTTGTTGTTTTTTGGTACCAGGGATGGAACTCAGGAGCGCTTAACCACTGAACAACATGCCCAGCCCTTTTTTTTTGTATTTTATTTAGAGCAGGGTCTTGCTGAGTTACTTAGGGCCTTACTAAGTTGCTGAGGCTGGCTTTGAACTCATGATCCTCCTGCCTCAGCCTCCCGAACCACTGGGATTACAGGTGTGTGATGACCATACCCAGCCATACAAAAGACGTTTTAAAAGACAATTTCATGTATTTAATTGGAAATCCAGAAGGAGAACATAGGAATGACACAGAAGAAATATTCAATGGAATATTCAGTATTCAAGTTGATGATTCTCCAAATATCATTCTCAAATAAATCCCAAAGAGATTAAATAAAAGGAACTCTACAAATAATCCTTTGGTGTCAAAGGTAAAGAGATAATTTTCAAAGCATCCAGGGAGAAAAGATATATTACCTACAAAGCAACAGCAACAAAATGGCACTAGCTTCTCCATGACAGTATGAAAGCCCCAAAAGACAGAGAAATAATGTCTTCAGGGCAGCATGTAACTGCAATAATAAAACAATTTAGACTATGAACACTATTGTAACAGAGTAGTCAATGAGGTGCTCTGAGAAAGTTAAGGAAGGAGCAATTGATTGTGTATAGATGGTGGCATGGAGGGTGGCGAATTGAACAAGTGGCATATAACTAGATTTGGATCCAGACAATTGAGTAGGGTTTAGGAGGCTGGGGAGTAGGGAGGCAGAGCTGCAGCTGGCTGCAGGATCCCTTTGCATGAGGAGAAGACTCTACCTCTAACACACCCCAGTTCCAGAAGCTCAAGGGTCCAGAGTGTAGGCTATAAGCTGGGTGCCAGCCCTCTCTGACTTCTCAGCTTGGTGGCCCTACACAGGGCACAGTCCAAGCCAATGTCCCAGGTTATACATGGAGTTCTGTGGTATGTTCAGGCAACATAAAACAGCAGAATGCTCTAGTATCTGCATCCAGAAAGCACAACCTCCTTCTTCCTGGTGTTCAACTTGTGCTCAGGGCTTTCTGGAAGAACACTCCTTTTGTGAGAAGAGGCAGAACATTGAGTAAACTCATTAGGAACTTCGAGAGTCCTTCTAGAATACTCTATGTGGTTTCTGAGCACTTTGGGTCTCTGTTAGAATTCCTAAACTAAGGAGGTCAACCAATTACACAAATCCCTCCACTTCTCCCTGTGCCCCAGCTATTGCTTCCCATGGCCCCTGGAAGCCCTCTGTTTATTTATACTTCTTCACTCCCTGCCATGGGAAATGCAAGGAGTCAGAAGCTGTGAAGGATTCCTTGTGAGTCCTGCATCTCTGGTCTCATTTGCCCACTCACAGGGAAACAGAGTTTTAAAAAAATACTGAAGAAGTCACAATCCTTTAAGGTCTTTCAGTGCTTCCTTGCAATCAGTGTGGAACCTGTCAGACACCTGTGACCAATGCTCAATCACCTCCTGCCCAAGCTCTCCCAGGAACCAGAGGCTATACTTCCCCATGATGATCTTCTCTCCAAAATGTTGACTTTCCCTATTCCTCCCCTATTTGTTTCTTCTCCCAGGATTTTCACGGTGCCTCTCAATCACAGAGTCTATTTTCCTGCCCTGTAAACTAACCCTTTACTACAGTCTCACTAAAGTACCTTGAAGACAATGACTGCTGCTTTCAGCAATATCCAGAGTCTGGGATACTAGTGCATATATAGAAGATAGACATTCATTGAATTATTTCTAAAAAAAAAAAAAAGTCAAATGATAACCACATTGCATGGTTTCTAAACTCATTTTTCTTTGGATGTTCTATAGACTTAGAAAAATAGGAAACCCAAGACCCAATATAGGCAGCCCCAACTTGCACAGAGAGAAGGACTATCATCCTCTGCGGCCACACATTTCCCTCTGTTGCTCCCTCCTACTCTCCTTAGAGCAGTGCAATCTCTAATTCATCTTCAAACCTGTTTCTACCTTCTCCTCATTGGTAGGGTAAATCCTATCTCAAAGACAGAAACAAGAGACATGAGCAAAAGGAAAACCATCCCAGTCACTCCTAAGGTCCCCTCTTCTTCCGCAACCCAACTCAGAGCTTTGCCAATATAAAAATATTGTACCCACATAGAACATGTAAACTGCTTAAGAAAACTGTCTTCTGTAACTACTAGCACAGTCCTAGGCCCATAACTGATGTCCGCAAGATGGTGGAAGTTAAGAATGGACTCTGGAACCGGTCACCCCAAACTTGAATCCTTACTGTGTCATTTCTCAGCTCTCATAGTGAATAAGTACCAACCTCTTGATGCTTTGCCGCCTCATGTCTGAGAAGGAGATAATGGTGCTACCTACCACAGAGGCATGCTGTGAGCATCAAATGCCTGGTAGGTAGCGACATACCTGCCATGTATTAAATGCAAGAATTGTTAGCTAGCAACATAATAATTGTAGCACAATCATTGTTTAATATTTGTTGTTAAATATTTGTTGAGATCATTATAAGGAAAATAAATCACAACCCTGGATAATCCTTTGCTAGATGTGATCTTTTTTCATATCAAATCATAGCATGTATGTTACTTGTGAAAATACTATTTTCTCTCCTCTTCCCTATTACATTTAACACTATAAGCTACCTCTAATAAGATGTTAGTGTGTGTCAAAAATAACCTTCTATAAGTATGTTCCTTAATTCTTTTTTGGTCTTTGTTTCCTTAACTTCAAAGTCAGAAGGCTTGACTAGTTGGTCTATAAGCTCCTTCTAGCTCTAAATTTGTATGATTTTTGTAATCATGGGGATTTAGATGTCTGTGAAAATTCTCACTCCTGTTTAAGTGCTTTTCTTTTACTCTCTTTTTCTATAGATTAGGAAAGCCCACAAGGGACCCATTTTTGAGGCCATAAAAGAAGAGCCCAGACCTACAACCAGCCCTGACCACTGGCTTTGATGACCACAGGATAGAGAGAGGGGGCCTCTCCCAGAGGCAGCTGTGCCTGAGGTCTCTAAGAGGGCCTCCTTAAACTTCCAGCTCCTGTCCATCTTTCCTCAGTAGGGAGCAAAACTATGATCTGCCTAAGGTGGTCAACTGGGTGGAGGCAGACCCTCACTTTCTTCCTGGTTCATTAAACAAATAGAAAAAAAAAGTTGATCATTGTGTTCTATGGTATTTCAATGATTCTTATATGATCTCTGAATAATATTTTTAGCACAGTGCATTAGAAAAAGATGGTGGGTTGGGTGGGGGAGAACTTAAAAAGAATACATCTGAGGAGCCGCTTCATCTTGGGACACAGGAATGGACTGGAATGTAGGTTCTATAGAAACCAACATTTGACAAGCAGGAACTCTCAAGCACAGGGATGCTTCCACACCCCGGCAGCTGCACAGGAGTTGCCTGCCAAAGCAATTTAGGAAACCAGATTAGAAATCAGATGACTAAAACTCTAAGGGGGTAGGGCTCAGCGACTCCTGGCCAGTTCCAAGAAGGAGCTGGCTCTTCAACCCTGTGCCATTGATAATGGAGGCAGAAAGAGTGTTTGCACTAGAGAACTCAAGACCCGAAGATGGGTCATGAGTATAAATTCCTTTGTTTTCTCCCATTTTTCACAAGCCCACAGGTGTAGGCTGGCATTTTACAAAATGACTACCATCCATATTGCATATTCCACAATTGTGTTGCCACAGGTTGCTTAGGAAAAACAGGAAAAACTGAAATGAAGTGTAATCCCAATTTTATATCCTGGCAACCATGCACAAACAACTCCTGGTGTATTCATGAGCCAATACACATCTTCACTTTCCAGCCACAGCAGGGCAAATATCAGGAACTAATCTCAGGACTGAGAACCACAAAAGTATCACTGGGTCTCTTTTGCTAGTGGAGCCAGTACTCGGCAGGAAAAAAAACTAATTCTGTTAAAGACTCACAAATCAAAGGGGATAATTCATTCTTCCCATGCCCACCTCAAACATACACACAAATTTTTTTCCACTCAAAGAAAAGCAATCATCTTTCTACAATCTTCTCTGTTAGTGGGAGGCAAGCCTGGCATGGTGGAGGATGCTAAGGAAACACTTCCTTGTTTATTTTTTCAAGGGAAGGCTGCTTCAAATGGGCTGGGGGCAGAGATCTTTGTCTGGTTTCTTTGGAAGACGGGGACAAAGGATGCTGCGCAAGGCAGGCCATGTAGGATGAGGGATGAAGCCCACTTAGGAAACCCAGCTCTGGTCCTTGTAAGTCATTTGAACTTTGGCCTGACCCCACCCAGGAGGACAGCATGTCCTGTGTGAGGGGGATTCATGAAGCCCAAGGGGCTTTGTTCATCCATATTTGGAGGCAAGAGCCTGAGCGGTGCTTGGCAGCCTCAAACCTTGCCATATGCTGAGAATGAGGGAGCGAGGGTTGAATTACACACTGCCTAATCTTTTGGTGTATCACAGCTGAGTCACATCCATTTTGACACTCAGAGAATATAAATAGAAAGATCTGGGGAGCAGAAATAAGAAATGTAGATGTTTTAGACGTTTTCAAGCTCTTCTTGGTAGTGTGCATTGGGTCCGTCTGCAGTCTTGCCTGCGTTAAAACAAAATCCGTGGGAGGAGAGCCTTTGCTCAAAACTTTGAATATCTTGAATACAATAGACTGGGAAACTTAGTTGAAAGAGAAGAAATCTTTTTATTTCTTAGAGCCAGGTGTGTCCTAGGCCAGGGCAGAGAAAAGTGGACAAAGCCTTCCAGAAACAGTGGCCATCAGGTTGAATTCCTGTGGGCTCTTCCCACGCAGGCAGAAGCTGGTTTTCTTCAGTCCAGAGAGCATCAGAGCACAGATTGAAGCTGGTAAAGTCACCCATTTTGCTACTCCAGGGTTTATTGCTGAAATGTGCATTATTTTGTTGGTTTTCTCCCTCTTCTTCTGAGGTGGAGCACAGAGTTTCCATACTAAAGAGATCTGGTGTAGAGTTACCCTGAAGAAGGTTGTCTGGGAGAGGAGAAGGAAGTGATCAGCAATGTCTAGCTACAAGCCATGGAAGTTAGGTGATCTGGGAAAGTCAACATGTCAAATATGTCAACAAATATTTTCTAAGCAATCTCTGGAATAATATAAACTTAAAAGGCATAGTCCCTGCCCTGAGGCCCTTATAACATTTCACAGGGGTAAGAGATAACCATTTTACAATTAGAAGATAGTAAAACTAAAGGCAAACAAAGGGCAAGGCTTTCTAGGAGCTTGTCAGGGTGAAATCTGAGGCTGAAACCCTTGCAAGGCTGGTTAGTCTGTTGTGCGGAAGTCTCAAGGTTGGCCTCCTCTGGAGGTCTATACTGGGCAGTAACCAAAATGACTATTTCTCAAGGTATAGTATTTAAAACCCTTGGCAGGGCTTCAAAAAAAGAGAGAAGTATGTGTGTGTGTGTGTGTGTGTGTGTGTGTGTGTGTGAGAGAGAGAGAGAGAGAGAGAGAGAGAGAGAACTGAATATGAAGGAGTTTTAAAAAAGGAAAGAAGGTAAAGGGATAGGAAGGGAAGATTAGAGGGGTAAGAAAGGACAGCAAAAAGGAGAAGAGGGGAGAAAGGGACCCCCCTACCCAGTCCAACACCTCTCCCCCTTCAGAATCCAGGAAGCACTTTCTGCTAATATCAAAATTGTTAAAGTCACCACCAGCCACAAAGGCTTTAAAGATATTAAATGTATGAGAAGCGTTTATGTACTTCATGGAACAAGCTGGTTAAAAATGGACCTTACACCGGGACCTGTGGCACCTGGTGGGCTGTCCGACGGTAGAAGTTCCAAACACACACACAAAATAGAGAACAGCAAGCCTGCCCAGGGCAGGGCCTTGACTTTTCAGGTACTCAAATAGCGCACGTCTCTGTATTCATCTGAGTACATAGAGGTAGAAAGGATTAATTATGTTATTAAGTAGTATATAATTATCAAGCACATTAGATTATCACTGTATAGTTTTGGCAATTTTCAAGGCAATTTTATATCATTATGTTAGGTTATTCCCACAAGATTTTTAATGCATTTTTCTGAAAATCTATACTTCTAAGAAGAGCTCTATGTATGTTTTTGCTTTTTTTTTTTTTTGAACTGGAGATTGAATCCTGGGGCATTTAACCAATGAGCCACATCCCCAGCCCTGATTTTGTATTTTATTTAGAGACAGGGTCTTCCTAAGTTGCTGAGGCTGGCTTTGAACTTGTGATCCTCCTGCTTCAGCCTCCTGAGTCACTGGAATTACAGGTGTGCAACATCACGTCCAGCTCTATATCCATTCTTTGCCTTCATTCCACAATCACTGTAGGAAGAGAGGCAAATAATATCAAAGCTCAAAGGGCACTGACTTACATTTAGACACTTATTCTCTCCCTGTCTCTGTCTCTTTTCAAATATTGTGACTCAGTAAATAAAAGATGGACCAGGGTCCCAGTGGGCAGACCACAGAATAGAAGTATATTGGTTCACATCCTTTCCTTAAAGCCACATAAAATTTAAGAAAAATGGAAAATAGTAAAATAAAACCCCCACCATCTTCCGTGAAACTAGGAGAAAGTCATAACTCCAAACTTCAGTCTCTGAGGAATGGAATATCAACTAGGGTGAAATTGGGACCTGAGGGAGACAAAAGAATAGACAAGAACCTCTACAGATCTTTGATAGGATACAAAAGGAGTTCTCCAAAGGGAGTGGCCCAGCCATTGATGACTGAGTGTCAGGACCTAGGAACATGGGCAGAGCTCAAAGTCTCCCGGTGTCCTGCTCCTGGCTGTGGAAAAAGGCCAGCCTGATACTGAGAATACAAAGATTTCTGAAAGAGGCACAAAGGAATCCGATGGGCAAAAGGAGCATGACTGGATGCTGGGTTTGTAGCAGTGACTGCACTCCTGCTGGTAAGCAAGGTTCACACCCAAAGATGATCTCCCCCAGGGGATACTGGTAATATCTGCAGATAGTTTTGGTTATCACTATTAGGGGTGGGTTTTCCCAACCAGAATCAAGTGGGTAGAGGCCAAAGATGCTCTGAACATCTAAGTCACACAGTCATCCCCTACAACAAAGGATTATACAGCTCAAAATATTAATAGTGCCAGGGTTGAGAAGCTTTCTGACCTTAGAAAAATTACTTAAACCTTCTGGGCCTTACTTTCTTCATATGAAGAACAAGACCAATAGATACCTATTTTGTTGGAGTTATTGTGCTGGTTAAATTAGATGTATTATAATATGAAGTGATGTTTTGCATAGTGTTTGATCAATTATGCTCAGTAAATATTGGCAATTTTTTCTCCCTTTCTCTCTATTTAAAAGGTGCAAATGTATCTGTTTGGTTTTATGGCCCATGTTTCATCTTTGACAGACACCATTCTGCCTCAACAAAACATCTTTAGCAAAAATCTTAGCTCTACAGCATTTTGTGAGAGTGGTCTGCCTCTCTGATAACAGTTTTTTGAGAAAAGTGCAAAAAAACCCATACAATATATGAGTGTACCTTTTTTCCCCACATCCTTGCCAACACTTATTGTTGTTTGTCTTCATAATAGCTGCCATTCTGACTGGAGTGAGATGATATCTTAGAGTAGTTTTGATTTTCATTTCTCTAATTGCTAGAGATGATGGACATTTTTTCAAATATTTGTTGATTGATTGTATATCCTCTTCTGAGAAGTGTCTGCTCAGGTCCTTGGCCCATTTGTTGATTGGATTATTTGCA
Organism: Marmota marmota marmota; assembly: GCF_001458135.2. Classification (NCBI taxonomy): domain Eukaryota; kingdom Metazoa; phylum Chordata; class Mammalia; order Rodentia; family Sciuridae; genus Marmota; species Marmota marmota. Next base: position 9,953,837 of record NW_025999900.1, read on the forward strand.
AATTGGTGTAGCCAATATGGAAAGCAATATGAAGATTTCTTGGAAATATGGGAATGGAACTACCATTTGACCCAGCTATCCCTCTCCTCAGTCTATACCCAAAGGACTTAAAAACAGCATACTACAGGGACACAGCCACATCAATGTTTATAGCAGCACAATTCATAATAGCTAAAATGTGGAGCCAACCTAGATGTCCTTCAGTGGATGAATGGATAAAAAAATGTGGCATATACACAATGGAATTTTACTCAGCAATAAAAGAAAACAAAATCGTGGCATTTGCAGGTAAATGTTGGAGAAGATAATGCTAAGTGACGTTAATCAATCCCCCCCAAAACAAATGCCAAATGTTTTCTCTGATATAAGGAGACTGACTCATAGTGGGGTAGGGATGGGGAGCATGGGAGGAATAGATGAATTCTAGATATGGAAGAGGGGTGGGAGGGAGAGGAAAGGGATAGGGGTTTAGCAAGGATGGTGGAATGTGATAGACATCATTATCCAAGTACATGTATGAAGACACGAATTGGTGCCAACATACTTTATATACAACCAGAGATATAAAAAATTGTGCTGTATATGTGTAATAAGAATTATAATGCATTCTGCTATCATTTATTTTAAAAAAATCAATTTGAAAAAAACTCATACAAGAAGAAATCGAATTATGGTCAAGAAAGGTCTGATTCAACTGATTGCTCCAGCACACTTACTTTTAGATTAAGGATCAGAACTCACCATTCTAGCTTTATCTAAGCCAATTAGAGTGTAACCCCTGTCATCTATACCCTTGGATAATTAATTGTTCTTAGGTATGTTTTCTGGATCAATGAAGATTTAGATATGTTAGCACCAACATTTTTAAAAAAATTAAATCTTCCTAAAGTGAACTACATACTTGTGTATTTTTAGCAGAGTAAATTCAATAGCTTAAGCATTTCTTCATGACTCACCATCATCAGTGCTAGAGGCAATTATCATATATGGTCCCATACAATGGTGGCTTAAGGATCTTCTGAAGTTTTCTGGATCTTAATATACATATTAAATAGCCCCAGAGCACTTAAGCTTTTTGATCTTTTGTTTACATTAACTAAGAGGGTTTTCTTCCTGCCTAGTTCCTTATTATAACATTTCTAACTGACTCTCCCCTCAAATATTAGTGTAATTCCAAAGGTGGATTCAAAATTTTAGGAGCCTGAAGTTTAGGCAATTTGTGGCTGCAGGGTAAAGGGCAATCTTTAGAAAAAATACAAAATTGCAAATACAAAATTAGACACCAAATTGGAGAGGGAGGGTATTTCTGGTAGATAATCCCACTCTGAAATGATTTAATAATACACAGAAGTGACTGTAAAATACATAAATACATCCCAATAAACCATAATCAACCTCTTCTTAGCTGGAGCTCAAAAAATGCCTGCAGCCTCTCCATGCCATCTGACATGAGGTGAGGTGTGCTGGAGGGCAAGTCACAGTGGCACCAGGCAGTCTGAGCTAGTTGTGATTAACATAGTTTACCTCTGCAGTTTTATAAAACCTTAGAGCCTGGTGCACACAGAGTAGGAGTCGAGTCGCTTATGTGGACCTGCCTCTGCAGTGGTCTGATACAGGCTATTCTCTTCTCATTTATTGTAAGCAAGAAAACCAGAGCCAACATTGACAGACCTATGTAGGAAGGAAGAATAAACAGGCTCTGAATAATGATTGAGGGCATCTCCTTAGAGTTCAGTATAGAGACTTGTGTGCATAGAATTTGAGGCATGTGTATATACTATCTTTTTGGCTGATTTCTTATGTCTAGCTGTGTTTAATCAGGTGAGAAAAATTCGTTGATCTCTTATGGCCATTTTTAAGGCATATCCTCTTAGTATAAGTAGTTTTAAACATGCTTTTGATTAAACACATGGTAGACATGAGGATATGCAGTTGGTACTTTCTTCAGTTGTAAAAAATTCAAGACTTGGCCTATTAAAGTTTTTAATAAAAAGAAAATGTTTATTTGTGTCTCCGTTTGCTCCTCTTTATCAGCTTTTTAGTATTTTTATTTTGAAATAATTTTAGACTTAAAGTTGCAAAGAAAGTCCAGAGATTCCCAGTATTCTTCACCCAGTTTCCCTAACAACACCTGACATAACCATTACAATTATGCAAACCTGAATATTAACAATGAAAGATACTACTAACTAATCTATAGACTCTACTAGAAATTTTCCATTTTTTCCAATGTCTTTTTTTTTGATAAAAGATTTAATCCAGGATTCCACATTGCATTTAACTGTACTATCTCCTAAATCTCCAATCTGTGACAACTCCTGGTCATTTTTGTCTGTTTGACAAAAAGTTTCATTTTAACACTTCTGATACCAGTTATTTTTGATAAATTCCCACAGTTTGGGTTTTTCTGATTATTTCTCATAATTATACTTTTTTTTGCAAGAATGTCCTGAAGGCTATTTTTACTTCAGTGTCCTATATCAAGGGATATACAATATCCACATACTTTATTACTAGTGATGTTAACTTGGATGACTTGATGAAGTTAGTGTCTGCTAGGTTTTTCCACCATGAAGACATTGTTTTCTCCCTCTGTAATATTTGAGAGAAAATTTGAGACTAAACAAATTATTGTTTTCCTTCTATTTTACCCATTAATCTTAGTGCCCAATGACTGTTGCCTGAGCAGTTTGCTCTTTGATGAAGAGTAATTTTGATTTCCGTAATGTCTTTTATTAATTACATTTATTAATTGGACTAAAAAGACTTGTGGGGTTTTTTTACATTTTCTTAAGTATTCATTCAATTATATATATTTAGACTTATAGTTTTTTTTTTTGTTGTTGTTGTTGTTCCAGGGAGTATAATCCATTATTACCATCTTTTGTTATTGCTCAAATTGTTAAAGTTTTCACCATATATAGCCTTTTCAAATCTTTTGTATCCTTTCAACATTTGTCCATCAGTTTTTGAATATTTCCTTTCTAGCATCTTAGGCTATTCCAAATCAAGCTTACATTTTCTGTGGCTCAGACCTGGAATCAACCAATTCTATAAGGAACTCTGGTTCCTTTTATTGAAGAACAGTATTGAAGAGCCAAGATTCAGGTTCTAGATGTGCTCATCACTACTGTGATGACATGTATAGGAAATATGTTCATGTATATTACATGTGAATACACATATCTATGTTTACTTTTTTATCCCATACACATAATAAAAATCATGGGTTATGCTGACACCACCTATTCTAACACCATAGGGTTCCTTCCAGCTTCCTCCCTCTTCTTTATCTGTAACTTCTATCTTCTACTTGAGAAATATTGTTCTCATTATTCGAAATGCTTTTATTTATCTACTCAATCCTAGTAGACACACAAAATCAGAATTGTTATACCTCATATCCATGAGAAACACATTTACCAACTAGATTTCAACATTTGTACATACATTTTTTTTGCAGTTTTTTTTACAATGTCCTTCAGTAGATAGTCAACATACTGTTTTCCGATGTTATATAAGTTAGTCCTTTTCTTACTATTGTTATTTTGTTTTTTTCCCAGCACCCTCTTTGAATTAAATTAATTATTTGATAAGCAGAAAATCATGTGAAACACTCTCATGGAAGGCTTAGATCTCATTGAGTCCTATCTACATGGAGTGGTATATTCAGAGAAGCACTATTCATATCTAACCCTTTCTACTCTGTGTTCATTCCCCATTCTTTCCACCCTGCTTTCTTCCACCCCTTGTAGGTAACTAATAACACTCCTCCCTGGTTTATTCTGTCTGAATTACTTATGAACAAATAAACAGTATGGGTATATGCTTTTAATATTCTATGTTTTTATGTGGAATATTCTTTATTCTTTGCATATTGGTTTGTTTGTTTTCACTTAAGAATATCTTAGGAAATCAGTACCCAGCATTTTTTTCTTTTCTTTTTTTTTTTTTTTTTACTTCAGGTACAGAGTGCTATAGACCTTAAGACTCTTTCCAATATTTTGCAATTATAAATATCGCTTCCATGAACAACCTTCTGTCCATGTAGTTTTCTATCATTGGTAGTGTATTTTAGGTTGGATTTCTAAAATGGAATTGCTAGGTCAAACAGTAAGTGAAGATATAAATTTAAAAGGTATTGATTTCACTCCCGAAAGGTTGGTCCAGTTTAATTTCTTACCAGCAAGATATGTGAAATTTCATTTGTTTATTTTATTCACATACACCTTTACCAACAGAATATGTTATAATAGTTACTTTTAGCTAATCCAGTAGACAAGAAATGGCATCTCAGCATTGTTTTGTTTTCCTCTAAATATGAATGTGAACAACTTTCATATGCTTAAGGTCATTTTTTATTATATCATTTGTTATGAATTATCAGATCTGACTCCAAAGTTGGTTGGGCCCAGCTCTCCGAATTGACCTGCAGACCCAGAGACCTTACACTTGCATGCTTTCTCAGCCCTATCCATATACCCAGCATTCTGGGAAGACAGATTTCTGTTCCTTCCAGAGTTTGTCTGTGACCTTGATCCTGCAGGTTGATTGATGTTCTGACCAAGCTCTGTCATCTGAGAATCCAAGCTCATGGTTATTTTTAGGTTTCCAATGTCAATAAAAACCATATTTGCAGATGCTTAAGAGTAAGCGCTGTGTTTGATATAGAAATCATGAAGTTAACAATTAACATGAGCTCTTAGTATCTTAACATTTGAGTTTCAGTGTTTAGCCCTCATGTCTCATTTTGGGAAAAGTCATTCAACACCCCATTTGGCAAAGGTCAGAGCTAAATGACCCCATGACTGATGATTTTGTGTTCCAGATAATTGTGAATTCTTCTACCTCTCTATTTGCAAAAGGAAAAGGGAATTTTCCTGAGTTTCATTTGAATGAATCACATTTAACAGCTCTTCAGAGGAAAAAAAAAATCAATCTTGTAAATTACAAGCACTGCCTGGGGATCTGCATCAACTATGTGTATGTATGTGGTCAGGTCAGAAATAGAGCTGGATTTGATCCATTGAGGGTAAACCTTCAGCAAATATAGCATTTCTGCCGGTTTCTTTTCAATGCTAGATCAGTAAGAAATGGATCATTTGAACAACATTCATTACTGTTTCTTAATCTCAACATTTCTGGTACATATTTTCTTGTTTTGATTCTCTAAGAAACTATTAGCACCATTATTTACTTTAGCACCATAATCAAATTAAATAATGAAATATCTTCCTTTGTTTATAGTCTCCAAGGCTAGAAGAAATACACAGGAGTATAAGCTTAAATAAGGCTTATGCTAAGTAAGAAGGTACAGGGGCACCTCACAAAGAGGGTACCTGTAAAAGCTGGGCTTCTTCTCCATATGAGTGATCTCACATGATGAAGAACCTTACCCTGACACTTACAAACCATTCTTTCATATGACCTCTATTTGTTACTTATGGGACTAAGAAAAATTGGCTTATATTTTTGGGGTACCCTTTGCCCTAAAATGCTCATTAGTACATCTATAATTTGGAAAAGAATAACTAAGGGGAGTTGATCACTCATGTCAGGTGAATTTCAAGGTCTTGTTTGTATTTGCTATTATATTTCTGTACTCCTAAAACCATGATGCTCTAAATAAGGACCATGAACTTAAGCTCAAGTTCACTTTTCACCACAACCTTGGTTAATCATCTCAAAAGATCTTTGGTGTGTGTGGTGACCCCCCTGACTTAGACATACTCAAATATGTTTCAAATCTTTCACTTGCTGTACCAGGTGATATTACTGGTGACTTTCAAGGCCCTTTTAGGGCAGATGGGATAAGTTAGAAACATATCAGTTTCGAATGTTTCATGGAAAACAACTTCTATTGGAGTCCCTAGCATACCAAAATTGCTCAATACTTAGTGAAATAGGGAGTTATTTTGGAAGGAATTCCAGCTCGAGTGACCAGTTTCCTATTTGCAAACTTTTCAAATCTTTTATCAGGGGCAATGGCTTAACCAATAATAAGAAAAACACAGGCTTCTTCTCTAATTCTTCAGTTCTCTCATTCAACTTGGCCAACCACAGGTATGATGGCTCAGTGCCCACCAAGCCCTTCTGACACTCTTCTAGGTTATACTGGAAACAATAACTTCAATTGTTTCAAATAAAGAAACCAAAGTTGCATATACACATCCTCGTAAATGGTGTTTTCTTCATACACACACACTCAATGCATGAATACCAATGCTTTTTCTAACATAATAAATGTCCCTTTCAGCTCTTCTGTCTCTATTGGTTCCTTTTTCAGAGCCACACCACAGTTTCTTTGTGTCCTAAGTCCACAGGAAGCATCCCAAGCATTCTTGCAAGCCTTGTGGCTTGGCTCACGCAGCTGGGAATAAAAGATGCCTTGAATACAAATGGCAGTGTTGCGTTCTAGCAGCTGCCACCCAAGGGTAGCAAACATCGTGAAGTTCATATTTTGTACTGCTGCTTTTTGTACTGAGCGAAGGATGAGAAAAAAATGTTCTTACTGAAGAATTTGTTTGGTCTGATTTATTGGGGTGAGGGGAGAAGTGTTCTTTTGATGATCCTCTGTGGTATGTTAAGAGTTTGGCATTGACTTTTAACTACCAGGAACATTTGAACTTCTACACAAGGTTATATCTGAATTTTGAAAATAAAAGAATTAAAAAAAAACATTTCAAATTGCATGGAACTACTACTTTCCAGCTTTTAAGAACTATAATGTGCATTGTTAACAGCAGTGGGTTAGGTTCTCTGCTATTAATGGAAGCCAGAAAAAAACACTTTGAGAAAGGTCAGTGGGATTAACTGGAGCTTCAGGAAGTGAGCAACTATATTTACAGTCCTAGGATGGTGCATATTTCAGCTTTCCACACAAAGAATCCTTTCTTTCTGCTTTTGACATGTCACTAGGGTGAGGTGGATAAATTCTGAAAGACTCACAGACAGATTTGTTGCCGAATTATAAATCCAAACTTACATGCCATGAATTTCATTACTCTATCTCTCATTCCACCGGAACAGCTCATGGCACAAAGTATCCTTTGCCCAGCATAATCACACTGAATACAAAGCCTCCACAGAATTTTATGGAATGAAAGAATGGATGTTGAGCTTTGTTTTATTTCTTTTTTCTTTCTTCTTGAGCTATGTGCATTTAAAATAGGCATGCATACTTAGGAAGCTAAGCGCCTGAGAAGTTAGCTAGTGATGTAAAAACAAAGCTTTTCACCCTTGGGTGATGAATATGAATCTGTACTGAGTCAGTGGTGATCAAGAGGAGATTGATGAGTTGTGTGTTTTCTATGAAAATAATCCCTCCCCATTGGTAGTCACTATTTGACCTATCATTCATTACACTGGCTGTCACAAAATCCCACAAGTGAAAGGGAACTTAGAGACGATGTAGTCTAACTTCCTCTTTTTATAAAAGTGTCAAAAACAAGACTGGGAAAAGATAAATGACTTGCTCAAAGTTATGGAGGTACTGATGTCAAATGTAGAACTAAAGTCAAATTTTCCTGACTCTTTACCCAGTACTTGATCTCATTAAAAGTCCACAACATTTTATTGAATGTTAAATGGGAGTAATGAATTGTTTCCTCTAAATGCATGAGACATCTTTTGCCAAATAAAAATAGTTTAGTTAGGTGGGAAATGATTAGGGAATACGTGGATAAAAGGCTAGGGGGAAAAAGTCCTTCTTGGCTACCTAGGCAAATGACTTTTGAGTACCAAGGCTGCACATTACACTCACCTGGGGAAGGGTTCTGCTTATCCATCACTATGTAACAAACCACCAAAAACTTAGTGGCTGACAACAAAGATGTTTTGCATGTTTTTCTATTGTGAGGGACAGGAATTTGAGCAGGAGTAACCATGTAGTGCTCCAGGTAGTGTCAATTGGGATCACTCAGTGGTATTTAGCTGGTAACTGAATTGGTTTATATTGCCTTTATAGGCACAAATAGAAGTCTGGGTTCACCTGGTATCTTCTTCTCCCTATGTCTTCTTAGGAATATTTACATAGTCTTCTTATATGGCAAATTTTTTACATAGTAGAAACTACCAATTCTTTTATTTATTTAGCAGTGCTAGGGGTTGAACCCAGGTAGGCAAGCACTCTACCACTGAGATACACCCCCAGCTCTGCCATTCCTTTTAAAGACTAGGCCCCTTCTGGCCTAGCATTACTGCTGCATTCTCCATTGGTCAATGTTATCTGGCTTCCCAGACCTAAAGGCAGGGGAGGCTGGGGGAGATAAATCCTACCATACAAGTATCAAAGAATTTGTCACCATTTTAATATACCATAGTCCATTTTCTATCCACCAATTATTTGTATTACTTCCATATACAAAATATGCTCACCCCTTCCCACAACCCCGAGAACTTCATCTCATTACAGCAACAGACTCAGACTAAAAAGCCAGAATCTTGCCTTTTAAATCCTGCCCAGATAAAAATGAGTCTAATCATATATGATTCTTCAAATACAGTTTGTTTTGATCTGGAAACTCGTAAACTAAAGAGTCAAGTTATCTGCCCCATCCAACAATAATCATACTGAGATAGACAAATGCAGTAAACATTTAAGTTCAAAACCAAGAGAGGGTCAACAGAAGTCATAGAGAAGTTACTTGTACATATCAATTCTGAAATACAGTTGGGCACAAATTACCAATTCCTCAAATTTTTATTGGCTTTCCTGGTGATTTTAATGGGTGATCAGGGTTGGAACCATTGACAGGGAATTCACATGGCACTTTTCACATTAAAAAAAAAAAAAAAAGAGGAGGAGGGAGAGGAAGAGAAGAAGAGGAGAAGGAGGGGGAGGAAGGAAGAAAGAAAATATTTTAAAAGTTTGAGTATGTTATAAAGTAGTGGTTCTTATTTTCTTTTGGATCTTTTTTTATTGATTTTTTAAAAAAATGAAGCGGAATGTATTACAATTCTTATTACACATATATACCAGAATTTTTCATATCTGTTTGTATATAAAGTATGTTGACATTCAATTCGTGTCTTCATACATGTACTTTGGATAATGATGTCTATCATATTCCACCATCCTTGCTAAACCCCTGCCCCCTTTCTCTCCCTCCCACCCCTCTTCCCTATCTAGAATTCATCTATTCCTCCCATGCTCCCCCTCCCTACCCCACTATGAGTCAGCCTCCTTATATCAGAGAAAACATTTGGCATTTGTTTTGGGGGGATCGATTAACTTCACTTAGCATTATCTTCTCCAATGCCATTCATTTACCTGCAAATGCCATGATTTTATTCTCTTTTATTGCTGAGTAAAGTTCCATTGTGTATATATGCCACATTTTTTATCCATTCATCCACTGAAGGGCATCTAGGTTGGTTCCATAGTTTAGCTATTATGAATTGTGCTCCTACAAACATTGATGTGGCTGTGTCCCTGTAGTATGCTGTTTTTAAGTCTTTGGGGGTATAGACTGAGGAGAGGGATAGCTGGGTCAGATGATGGTTCCATTCCCAGATTTCCAAGGAATCTTCATACTACTTTCCATATTGGCTGCACCAATTTTCAGTCCCACCAGCAGTGTATGAGTATACTTTTTTCCCCACATCCTCACCACCACTTATTGTTTGTCATCATAATAGCTGCCATTCTGCCTGTAGTGAGATGAAATCTTCAAGTCGTTTTGATTTGCATTTCTCTAATTGCTAGAGATGACGAGCATTTTTTCATATATTTGTTGACTGATTGTATATCCTCTTCTGAGAAGTGTCTGTTCAGATCCTTGGCCCATTTTTTCATTGGGTTATTTGGGTTTTTTTGGTGCTTAGCTTTTTTAGTTCTGTATATAGCCTAGAGATTAGTGCTCTATCTGATGTGTGAGGGGTAAAAATTTGCTCCCAGGATATAGGCTCTCTGTTCACCTCACAGATTGTTTTTTTGTTTTTGGTTTTTGTTTTTTTTGTTTTTTTTGTTTTTGCTCAGAAGAAACTTCTTTTTAGTTTGATTCCATCCCGTTTATTGATTTGGATCTTTTTTTGACATGTAAGTTTCTTCCCTCAGTCTAGACCTCCTGTATGAGAGTTCTCTAGAGGAAAAGAACCAATAGGAAATATGTATATATTACACACACACACACACACACACACACACATGGGAATTTATTAAACAAACTCACATTGTAGTCTGGATGATCCCCAAATGGCCGTCTGCAGGCTGCAGAGCCAGAGAAACCAGGAACGTCTCAGTCCAAGAACTTGGAGCAAGAGGAACCAATGATGCAGCCCCACTCCAAGGGTGAGGCCCAGTGATCCTGACAGTCACTGATGTGGATCCACCTTCCATGGCTGAAAAGGCTGGAGTCTAATGTTCACCATGGATGGCAACAGCAAAAAACCTATCCACTCAGGGAGAAGTGAGCTTGTGGGCACTGGTGGGCTTCCTTCCTTCCACTTTTTTTTTTTCAATTTTTGTTTTGTTTTGTTTTGCATTTGCTGAGTGGTATTCAATTAACAGAACAATAATTATTTCACCTAAGCTGCATCAGAGATAATTGAAGTTGAAAAACTATCATCCCTATGTATAACTATTTTCTGCAGTGCACCAAAGAGAACCTGCTTTAAATTTCTATGCCAATTTACAATCCCATGCTGTAAGGCAAGGTTAATGGCTATTGAAAATACCACCAGGACAGACACATTTGCTATTGTGTTAACTATACAAAAAAGGACCTGTACAGTTTTAAAATGAATCTTACACAGCCTTACATTCCTCCCCTCCACCCACCCTTTAAAAGGAGTGAGTTGGACACAGGAAGATTAAATACTTTATAGACACACACACATACAAAAAAAAACTGCGCTAGAAATCAACTTATTTATCATCATCATCATCATCATCTTCATCTTCATCTTCTTCCTCCTCATCATCATCTTTCTACTCTTCTTTTTCTTGCTGTTTTCAGCCTTGACAATTCCCTTTTTCACTGCATCGGGTTTTCCTTTAGCTCCGTAGGCAGCAGTATTCTTTTTGTACTTTTCCTTCAGCTTAGCAGCTTTCTTTTTGTAAGGCTGCTTGTCGTCTGCAGCGGTGTTACTCCACATCGCTCCCAGTTTCTTTGCAACATCAACCAATGGATAGGCTGGGAGTTCTCCTGCAACTTGGGGGCAAACAGAACAAGAAGGCAAATGGACACCTCTTGAATGTGTTGGGATCCTTGAACTTTGTTTTTGTTTCCCCTTTAGGAGGGATATACGTTTTCATTTCTCTTTCATAATAGGCCTTGTTCACCTCTGCCATGTCTTCAAATTTTCCCTTCTCTTTAGCAGATGTGGTCTTCCACCTGTCTGAGCACTTCTTAGAAAACTCTGAGAAGTTGACTAAAGCATCTGGGTACTTCTTCTTGTGCTCCTCCTGGCAAGTTTGCACAAAAAAATTATTTGATGATATTTTGTCCCTTGGCTTCTTAGGATCGCTTTTGCCCATGTTTAGTTGTTTTCCCTCAGCTAGGCACGGAGTCACCCAGTACCTATCCAGAACCCACTGGCCCTGGCTCTGTCTCTATGGAGCTTGATATATGGACTCCTTCCACGTTTGCTTCCTTCTGGACCCCCAGTCTATTGGATACTGCTGTCCACATTCAGGGTGGGTCTTCCCCTCTCAGGTCACTGACATCCCCATTGTCTGTGAATACCATCACAGACACATCTAGAAGTGTGCTTTACTACTTTCCTAGATGCCTCTCAATTAATTCAGGTTGATGATCAAGATTAACCATCACACCTCCTGAACCCAAATCCCTTTTAACAAATCCCACTGCCCACAAATGATTCCTATGCCACTAAAAGTTCAGATCTGCTGGACTGACTTCTTTTAAAAACTTAATTACATTTTATGAATTTTTAAAGAATGTGGTAGCATTGAACATTCAGTGGTGTGTGGTTGATATTTAATAACTAGCTCTTTGGAAAAGAAAAATATCTGTTTTATAGAGGATGCCAATTTCTATTTTGTAGATATACTCACCATGACTGATGTCAAGCTCAGCACAACATCAAAAAACTTGCAACGATCCTAAAAATACATGATCACTTCTTATGATACAGCACAAACTAAAAGGCATACCACTGTGTGCTAGTTTATGGTCAGGTCTGATATAGAGTTAAAAAAAAAAATAAGAACGGAGGATCAGTAACTTTGAAGTAAGACTATCTTGGTTGATAATTCTAATTCTTCTAGTTACAATATGTGACCCTCAACAAGCTGGTTTCCTGTCTCAATTTTGTGTATGTAAAATGGGGATAGTAATAATAATAATTACCACTGCATGGGGTTAAGTTTATCCTTTCTTTTCAATCACATATTCCAAAAGACCTATGTGCTTCCCCTTTTCACACCCTCACAATTTGTCTGCTTTCCAAAGAAACCTGTGAACTGCATGAAGCCAAAGTGTTCCTTTCTCCTTTGGTTTCATATCCCCAGTGATCAGCAAAGTGTTTGGAATATATTAAAGTTCTCAATAACCATATGTTGACCAAACAAAAGAACACATGTGCTCCACTCTCTTTTCCTGCCCCCATAACAGGAAATATAATAGATCATGATACTCAGCTACAAGATGGTAGGTACTCTAGGGAGCCTCTACCACCCGACTGGAACTAGCTCATGAGATAAACCCATTTTTCCATCTTGCTAATAAAGGGTCCTGAGCCTCAAGGGGGAAAAATATCCAGTAAGTTCTCAGAAAGCAACTACTCTAACTTTCCTAATTTAATAAAAAATTATATTTTATTATTTGAATAGGAACTTTGGCCCCAGTGTGTGAAGAGAGGAGAAAAGAAAGTTAAAGAAAAATTGGTAATTAACAGTTGATCCACACTCCAGTAAGCTAATTGCAAGGCAGATCCAATTTTCCTGTGGTCATTTCAATCTGTGAATTTTTTTTTTCTGTCAGCTCTAAGACTGTGGAATGAAGCAAGAGGACACAAAGCCTGTTGTCAAACCCCGTCCAACACTAACACCAGCCTTGAAGCCAGATCCTCATTTTCAGTTCAACGTCCAAAGAGGATGATAATAGAGAAGCCTTGAAGTTCAAGGGAAAGTTTTCCTCAGTAACTGAGCCCTCTCCAATGAGGAAACTTCAGTGATACTGAACTCTGGGCTCAGTTGTTCCACTCCCACCCTGCCACAGTACCTGGTATCTCTTGTCTTACTTGGTGCCACTTATCTCCACTAGGGATCAGTTATCCCTGTGCATTCATTCAGCAAATTGAAATCAAATTTTGTAGACACTAAGTAATATATGTGTATGTTTATGTGCATTTATATACACACACATATATACATACACATACTTAAATACACATACATATTTAGTCTTATATAGAGAGGAGTTTGCAATCCACTTAAAGTAGTTTGCATATAAACAATTATAGTACAAGATACTTGCAAGTATCAACAAAAATCAGAGAATTCTGAGAGAGCAGTATGCAATTTCAGCTCAGGCTGGGGAGAAGAACTGCAGATAGACTGGAGAAGGCAGAGGTGAGTACAGGGGAAGGATACAGGCACATGGAGAGGAGGTGAATTGAATGGTATGGCTGAGATACAGCTTGACCAGACAGAGGGTGTGGGAGGGGAAAGAATGAAAACAACACTGGGGCCATTTTCTTAAAGGCCAGGCTAAGGTACAAGGAAAGTAGAAGGTGTTTTAATATGAAAGAGCAATCAAGACAAATAATTAAAGAAAATTCACCAAGGAGCAATGGTGACAAAGAAGGCAGAGAGAATAAATAAAATAGGATGCCTCTTGGGAAATTATTTTAATAATTCAGAAACAAAGGTCTTATTTGAGCAAGAATGTTAACAGGCTTGAGAGTGGATTTAGACAGCAAGAAAGAGGAGAAAGTCATCATGACTCTGAGGTTTGGGGGTTAGGTAGCCAGGAAAATCCAACACACTCATCCAATACGCCATCATGAAGCTCTTGCTGTGTGCCAGCCATTGCACTCAGAGTATTCAGTGCCAAAATACTTCTGATGGAGCTTATACTCTATTAGAGGATCAGACATTACACTGAGACTGGAAAGATGGTGAGTTGATAGCTATGCATAGAATAGGGCTGAGGAGGGGCAGGGGACACCCCCTAGGAAAAGGAAACTGTAGCAAAGGTCCTGAGACCTTAAAGAGGGTGATGATGAAATGGAACACGGGAATCAGAAAACAGAGGGTGAGTTTGGGGCATACTAAAGAAGAGGGGTCAGGGAACACCCAGAAGATACCAAGGCAGTTGCTAGAAGCTGAAGGCATAAAACTTGTGGTCAGAAGAGAAGGACTCCTGCAGGAAGGTGACACTGAGGCAGTGCATTTGGCCAATTACCAAGTGGAGGGATGGAAGATGAATGGGCACATGAGATACAGGGGACTGGACAAACAGAGAATCCTGGGATGTGCCCTGTCAGTCCTGGGAATTCCCAGGTAGTCCAGCCGGGGCACTGAAGAGCAGATCCAGGTGATGGAGGATAGAGAGCTGAGGAGTTCAAGTGGAGATTTCAAGGACTAAGATAATAGGTCAGGAGCTAAGGCCTGATCAGGAAATGAGATCAGAGAGCAGCTCACCCAAAGTCATGTCCAGGGCTCAAGAGCCTGGGCTGCTGCACTGCTTGGTGCCAATAAGGGCAAAAAAACAGAGGCTTGGGAAAGAAAGGGAGGGAAGGGCTGGGGGCAAATGCTGCCTGAGCTGACATCAATACAGAGGGCCCTGGGGGTGAAGACCATAGACGGATCCTGTATTTTGGCTGTTTTGTATGAAAGCTAGTCCTGCCAAGTCCAAACACACCACGTGTTCACAGAAAATGTTGACCTTTTGTTCTCCTGGGAGTGAGTAGAGCAGGGATAGAGAAGGGAGTTGTCCTGGAGAAATCTACAACTAAATTAATAGCTCAGAAAGGCTAGGAGGGTGATGACAGCTACTCCTTCTCAATTTTCTTTCCCGTTCTTGGAGACACTTTCTTTTCCCGTAAGATTTGTTGATTGTTGCTAAAGAGCAACACAACACATGCAAATCCTACATTTATAAGAACAAGAAACAGGAATTCCTTTTTGCAACACTGTTTTAGACAACATTATTACAGGGAGGGGTTTTACAGAGTGCTGCTGTGGGACTCCCTGAAGAGACTCAAATCCTGCAAAGTGAGGCCATTTTCTGGAATGTGTTTGGGTACAGACAAGAGGTTGACAAAAATGCGTGCCTCTGCCCTTCCACTGAGGCAAAGTGATACAAAGCCTGTAATTCCCACGGTCTCTCTAGCTCTAAGATTCTCTCCACTCCTTCAGTGCTGGTCTAAGGAAGTGAATTTTAGTGATTAATTTTGCCACATTTGCCATTTTTCACTTACCCTGGTGATGATTCTTATAGAAACCCTAGAAAACAACTTTTCCAAATGCTTATTTATCTACATCCACATGTGGACTCGAGAGCTTAATCTATTACTCAATGAAACAAAAATGTTCTATTTTCACATTTCTTCTAAAATGTAACCAGTGGCTTCCCCCATCCCCTTGTCCCTTAACTATTATTGCCCAAAAGATGAGAAAAAAGGATGCTGCTATCTTTCCAACACCTCATCAGGGTTATTCCCCTTCTCAATAAAGTAGGTATTCTGCAGCTTGAACCTAATCAACTGCTGCCCAATTTTTCAATTGTCTGAACGGCACATCATAGAATTTACTGATGCATATGTAATGCTGATGCTGACATAAGGCACACATTATTTCATATATAATGAGTTCTTTCTCTAAAGAGGTGACATTTTGTGTTCAAGAATTATATGTTTTATTTTTAAAAATTTCCCACATTAAATGGCAAGAGAGTGCTGGGTACCTATTCACACAGGAATACTCCAGCTCTCCAGATGTAAGTAACCTTAAGAAGTGGCTAGTAAGAATGGCAAGGGAGGACCAAAACAGTGAGATTAAGAGGAAATTGGTGAAGTAGGCATCACCACTGTGGATACAGAAGAGAAAGGGATATGCCAGATCCTGTGCTGGACCAGGAAGATGAGGACAAACCACAGCATCTCTGAAGACTCCTGGGACATAGTAAGAGGAAAATTTGTCTGAGGGTCTGGGACAGGGTAGTTGAATCACTAGGAAGGGATGAGAAGAGGAAAAGTTGGTCTAAAGTCAAAAGAGAGGAGGTGAGCCCTGTCAGGAGCTCAGTTCCAAGACTCAAAGTCTACATGCAAGAGGAGCTATACCAGAGGGGAGCTGATGCCCCTCTGTGACAGTTTTGCTGGCCCAAAGGGCTGTGGTGTTTGGCATCTTCACATGGCCACAGCTATGTGCCTGGACACTTGTAGAGACATGGGGCAGGGGAGGTGGTTCTCAGAAACAACTAGTTTAGCTTGATCTTATAAAGTGACCTGATCCTGAGATTCATGTGCTGAAATGAGAATAAGCCAAATAACTCCAGAACCCCAGTGGCCTGGCACAACAGAGGTTTCTATCTCATTCGCACTGCAGATCCAAAACAGATTGGCAGAGAGCTCTGCTAGGCAGATAGCTCAGGGGGCTGGACTGAAGAAGCCTTCATCTCATTGTGAATGTCCATGTCCCCACATCATAGGAAGAAAGCTATGGGAATTGCACACTGGCTCTGAAAGCTTAATCCCAGAAAAAACCCACATCAGTTCTGTTGGCTTCTCAAATTGGCCAAGGCAAATCATGGGCCATGCCTAGATTCAAAAGGGTGGTAAAGTACAATCCTAACTGTGCCTGGAAGGGAATGTTTGTGAAAAACACTAACAACATCCCACCCATGGGATAAAGAGTTTACCCAAAGATGTTCATCTACCTACTCACTGAGTGAAAATCATCTCAATAAAAGTGAGGTTGAGTGTGGGAAGAACAGTGGAATGAATCGGACATTACTACCCTATGTGCAAATATGATTACAGGACTGATGTAATTTTACATCATGTACAACCTGAAGAATGAGAAGTTGTCCTCCATTTATGTATAATATGTCAAAATGCATTCTACTGTCATGTATAATTAATTAGAACAAATTAAAAAAATACATGCATACATATGATATATACAAAACAGTCACTTGCATATATTATTTTGAAAAATTGGGGTCATATTTTAAGCACTTGACTATTTAGTTTGGCATGATCACCAATGATATAAATTTGTATTTTAAAAGTTCTCGAATTTTATGTATTTTTGAAAATTAATATATACATATATTGCCATTATGTGAAAAAAAAGTACAAAATGAATTGAAAACCTATCTGCCAACTTGGTTTCATGTCTTCACTGAAATATTGCCCAAATATGAAATGAAAAGATTCAGATATAAGACATATCTTAACTCTTAATTGTTCATCTTATTGCAATAAATCATTCCATGGTAAATTCTCCTTGGATGATTCTTCCCAGATCACTTTAATCAAGTAGGTTCCTCTCATCCTCTTACTTCGCTCTGTTTATTTCCCTCATAGAATTTATCGTTGTTTGTAATCATTGATTTTTCTACGTACTTGTTCATTAAAGAATTTTCAACAGCTTATATGTTTAATTTTTGTACTAAGCATACCACAGTAGATTTAAAAATCTATATATATCATTCCCAAAAAGCATTTGCTATCCTCAGCCCATTACATAATGAGTGCTCAATAAATCATTACTGCTACTGCTGATGATAATAAAGGGAATTTTTTTCCAAAGGCCATTTAGTGAAATAGCAAACAGACCCATAGTTGTCAACAGACCCTGAATTTATTCAATGCACAATTTCAGCTTTATGATGACAATGTATAATTTAAATGAATAAATTGTATAATGGTTTGTGAATACCAATAAAACTGTTAAAATTTTTTTTAAAAGAAAAGGGAGAGAGAAGGGAAGGAAGCCTCAGGGAACCATACTAACCTTCCTAAGCATGGAGGGGACAGGGATGAGTGAGAGACAGCTATGGGATGGGTGAGGTCAGCTTGCTTGACACCTTTCTCCTGCTACACACCTGTAGCATTATCCAGAGCAAAGAGAAGCCTGCAGGTATGGGCTACCTCTCTCATGCTGTGGGACTCCTCTGATGTATGGACAAATGATGTTTATTTTTATTTATAAAACACAGGGTCTCTGGTTTTATTCCTCTTATTCAGTAGCTTTACCAAACATAGGACAGAAACTGCATGGATAGCCTTGACTGGGATTGACAGTGTCCTAGTCTGTGGCCACTCTTTCCAGATTGCTATATCAGGTGATATACGTACTTGTACGTATATCACTTCCATTTACCAGAGTTTAAATATCATAGAGGAAGCTTCTAATAATATCTAGACTCTAGATACTTAGGCTATACAATTCTCTCAAAGTACTTAATAGTGGCTGGGAATATAACCCAATTGGTAGAGTGCTTGTGTTCCGTGCACAAGGCCATGGGTTCAATCCTCACCCCCAACCCCAAAAAGTGTTTAATAGTTATCAGGAAGCTCCCTATGTTCAAAACTATACCCAAATTTCTTTCCTAGACATAATACTTGAGCCTAAATTTTTTCTCATTCAATTTTTTTCCTCTCTTTTTTCACTTGGTGAAATAGTGGTGATCTGGGGTGACTTGGTAGGGAATACCACAACCTTAATGAATGCTTGGCTCTAGGACTCAATCTCAAAGTGTTGTAACTCCTCAAAATCTATTTTCAACCACATTTGCTGCTGTCTGTGTTCTAGATCAGTCAGCTTTTCCTGCTCCTTAAGCTCCAAATTTCTGGACTCTATTTTCTTTTAGTTTTCAAATCAGAAAACTAAACCAATTCTTGCATAATAAGCTTTTACTCCTAAAACTTTAAAAAATATACCCCTGTCAACTAGCCTCCATTACTAACATTCTTTCATTGAATTCCCTTCCCTAAAGTTATGAGATCAGTAGTCATTTTATCTACCTTGCAAATTATAAGTAATTTCTTTTTCTTTTTTTCAGTGCCAGGGATCAAATCCAGAGCTTCACATGTGCTAAGTAGGTATGTGCTCTACCACTGAACTACTTAACCAGCCCAATGACAATATTTTCTCCAAATGTTTTGCCTTTGCAGATTTTGGGTCTCCATCCCATTAGCCTTCAATCTCAGTTTCCTGGCTGCCCAACTTTTAAGGTTGTATATGATCTTGCCTTTTGTTACTGAGCCACTCCACATTCTTTACCGTTTCTTGCATTATTTTACACTAGCTGGTGTGACTATATCAACTGAGTGACTTTGCATAAGAGAAATTAGTTTCGCTCTTCTATGTAATTTAACCAGCAGAACAGGGCCTCTGCTCCATGCAGTTATCGAAGAACTCAGACTGATAGAGGCTCTGCTATTCACCTGTACTTTACAGGGTTGCCTTGGCTATTGGCAAGTAAATCAGAAAAAGAGGCTAGAGCCAGGGAAGTGAAGAGACTTTACTCATCATATTTTAGCTAGAACATGGCCACACCTAACACCAAGGGGAACTATGGGCCCAGGAAGAAAATCAACGGACTTGGGAATGGCTAGACAGTGTCTAAACTCATTCTATCAATTCCAGAGACTTTTAACAGAGCCGACAAAAATATGAACAAAATCTCTATATATTCATTAAGAGGCATACCTAAACAAAAACTGTGATGCAGAACAGTTAAAAATACAGACATGACAAAAGATATAACACACAAAAAGAAGGTGAGTGACATTAAATAGAAAAGAACATTTCAGTAAATGAATAATGTCAAACTGCATAAAGTGAAAATTAGAAGTTTAAGAAAAAGATGGTCAGAGATAATAAGAAGTGCAGACATTGCCAGATTACTCTTTAGTTCTTTTTTTTTTTAATAAGTGTGTACTCTTTGGTTCTTTTTTTTCCCTTTTTGTTTTGTTATTTATATATGACAGCGGAATGCATTATAATTCTTATTACACATATAAAGCACAATTTTTTTTATATCTCCGGTAGTATACAAAGTATATTCACACCAATTTGTGTCTTCATACCTGTACTTTGGATCATCACATTCCACCATCATTAATAACCCATGCCCCCTCCCTTCCCCTCCAATCCCTCTGCCCTATCTAGAGTTTCTCTATTCCTCCCATGCTCCCTCTCACTATCCCACTATGAATCTGCCTCCTATATCAAAGAAAACATCCGGCATTTGGTTTTGGGGGATTGGCTAACTTCACTTAGCATTATCTTCTCGAACACCATCCATTTACCTGCAAATGCCATGATTTTATTCTCTTTTATGGCTGAGTAATATTCCATTGTGTATATATGCCACTTTTTTTTTATCCATTCATCTATTGAAGGGCATCTAGGTTAGTTCCACAGTTTAGCTACCTTGAATTGTGCTGCTATAAACATTGATGTGGTAGTATGCTGTTTTTAAGTCCTTTGCATATAGATCGAGGAGAGGGTAGCTGGGTCAAATGGTGGTTTCATTCCCAATTTTCCAAGAAATCTCCATACTGCTTTCAATATTGGCTGCACCAATTTGCAGTCCCACCAGCAATGTAACAGTAAATCTTATTCCCCACATCCTCGCCAACACTTATTGTTGCTTGTATGCATAATAACTGCCATTCTGACTGAAATGAGATGAAATCTTCGAGTGGTTTTGATTTGCATTTCTCTAGTTACTAGTGATGATGAACCTTTTTCCATATATTTGTTGATTGATTGTCCATCATCTCTGAGAAGTGTCTCTTCAGGCCCTTGGCCCATTTATTGATTGGGTTATTTGTTGTTTTGGTGCTTAGCTTTTTTAGTTCTTTATATACCCAAGAGACTATTTTTCTATCTGATGTGTGAGGGGTAAATATTTGCTCCCAAGATGTAGGCTCTCTGTTCACTTCACAGATTGTTTCTTTTGCTGAGAAGAAACTTTTTAGTTTGAGTCCATCCCATTTATTGATTCTTGATATTAAGTCTTGTGCCACAGGAGTCTTATTAAGGAATTTGGGGCCTAATCCCACATAATGGAGATTAGGGCCTACTTTTTCTTCTATTAGACACAGGGTCTCTGGTTTTATTCCTAAGTCCTTGATCCATTTTGAGTTGAGTTTTGTACATGGTGAGAGATAGGGGTTTAATTTCATTTTGTTGCATATGGATTTCCAGTTTTCCAGCACCATTTGTTGAAGAGTCTATCTTTTCTCCAATGCATGTTCTTGGCACCTTTGTCTAATATAAGATAGTTGTAATTTTGTGGGTTAGTCTCCGTGTTCTCTATTCTGTACCATTGGTCTACCAGTCTGTTTTGGTGCCAATACCATGCTATTTTTGTTACTATTGCTCTTTAGTATAGTTTAAGATCTGATATAGTGATGCCACCTGCTTAACTCTTCCTGCTAAGGATTACTTTAGCTATTTATTTTTCCAGATGAATTTTATAGTTGATTTTTCTATTCATATGAGGAATGTCATTGGAATTTTGACTGGAATTGCATTCAATATGTATAGTGCTTTTGGAAGTATGGTCATTTTGATAATATTAATTCTGCCTATTCAAGAGAAAGTAGATCTTTCCAACTTCTAAGGCCTTTTTGATTTCTTTCTTTAGGGTTTTGTAATTTTCATTATGTAGATCTTTCACCTCTTTTCATTAAGTTGATTCCCAAGTATTTTATTTTATTTTATTGAGGCTATTGAAAATGGGGTATTTTTCCTTTCTGAGGATTTGTCACTGATATACAAATATGCCTTTGATTTATGGGTATTGATTTTATATCCTGCTACTTTGCTGAATTCATTTACTAGTTCTAGACGTGTTCTAGTGGAACTTTTGGGGTCTTCTAGGTATAGAATCATATCATCAGCAAATAGTGCCAATTTGAGTTCTTCTTTACCTATCCATATCCCTTTAATTTCTTTTGTCTAATTGCTCTGGCAAGTGTTTCAATAACTATGTTAAATAGAAGTGGTGAAAGAGGGCATCCCTGTCTTGTTCCAGTTTTTAGAGGGAATGCTTTTCCTCCATTTAGAATGATGTTGGCCTGGGACTTAGCATAGATATCCTTTATAATGTTGAGATATGTTCCTATTATCCCTAGTTTTTCTAGTGTTTTGAATATAAAGGGGTGCTGTATTTTGTCAGATGCTTTTTCTGTGTTTATTGAGATGATCATATGCTTTTAATCTTTAAGTCTATTGATGTGGTGACTTTCATTTATTGATTCTGTATGTTGAATCAATCTTGCATCCCTGGGATGAATCCCACTTGATTGTGGTGCACGATCTTTTTGATATGTTTTTGTATTCGATTTGTCAGAGTTTTATTGAGAATTTTTGCATCTATGTTAATTAGGGATATTGGTCTGAATTTTTCTTTTTTTTTTTTTTTGATGTGTCTTTGCCTGGTTTTGGAATCAGAGTGATATTAGTCTCATAGAATGAGTTTGGAAATGCTGCCTCTTTTTCTATTTCCTGAAATAAATTGAAAAATGTTGGAATTAGTTCTTCTTTAAAGGTCTTGTAGGAATCGGCTGTGTATCCGTCCATCCTGGGCTTTTCTGGTTGGTAGACTTTTGATGGCGTCTGGTATTTCATCACTTGAAATTGATCTTTTTAAATTGTGTATGTCATCCTGAATCAGTTGGGAAAATTATATGACTCTAGAAATTTGTTGATGGCTTCGACATTTTCTATTTTATTGGAGTACAAGTTTTCAAAATAATTTCTAATTATCTTGTGATATTTCCTCTTTTATCACATGTTAGTGATTTGAGTTTTCTCTCTCCTTCTCTTCGTTAGCATGGCTAAGGGTCTGTCAATTTTATTTATTTTTTCAAAGAACCAACTTTTTGTTCTGTCAATTTTTTTCAATTGTTTCTTCTGTTTCAATTTCATTGACTTCAGCTCTGATTTTAATTATTTTCTGTCTTCTACTGCTTTTGGTGTTGATTTATTCTTCTTTTCTAGGGCTTTGAGATGTAATGTTAAGTCATTTATTTGTTGAGTTTTTCTTCTTTTAAGGAATGAACTCCATGCAATGAACTTTCCTCTTAGAACTACTTTCATAGTGCCCCAGAGATTTTGATATGTTGTATCTGTGTTCTCATTCACCTCTACCATTTTTCAATCTCCTCCTTGATGTCTTCTGTAACCCATTGTTCATTCAGTAGCATATTATTTAGTCTCCAGGTGTTAGAGTAGATTTTATTTCTCATTTTATCATTGATTTCTAATTTCATCCCATTATGATCTGATAGAATCAGGGTAGTAAGTCCACTTTTTTATATTTGCTAAGAGTTGCTTTGTGGCATAACATATGGTCTATTTTAGAGAAAGATCCACATGCTGCTGAGAAGAAAGTGTATTCTCTCATTCAAGGATGAAATATTCTATATATGTCAGTTAAGTCTACGTTATTGATTGCATTATTGAGTTCTATAGTTTCTTAGTTCAGCTTTTGTTTGGAAGATCTATCTAGAGATGAAAGAGTTGTATGAAAGTTGCCCCAAATTATTGTGTTGTGGTCTATTTGACTGTTGAACTTGAGAAGAGTTTGTTTGATGAACGTAGATGCTCCATTGTTTGGGGCATATATATTTATAATTGTTAAGTTTTGTTGGTGTATGGTTCCCTTGAGCAGTATGCAGGGTCCTTCTTTATCCTTTTTGATTGACTTTAGTTTGAAGTCTGCTTTATTTGATATGAGGATGGAAAACCCTTCTTGCTTCTGCAGTTCATGTGAGTGGTATGATTTTTCCCCACCCTTCACCTTCAGTCTGTGGATGTCTTTTTCTATGAGATGAGTCTCCTGGAGGCAGCATATGTTTGGGTCTTTTTTTTTTTTTTATTCAATCTGCTAGTCTATGTCTTTTGATTGGTGAGTTTAGGTCACTAACATTCAGGGTTATTATTGAGACATGATTTGTATTCCCAGCCATTTTTGTTATTTAACGTGACTTGGTTTCTCCCCTGATTAGATTTTTCTTTAGTGTAATCCCTCCCTCTGCTGATTTTCATCATTGTTTTTCATTTCCTCTTCTTGGAATATTTTGCTGAGGTTGTTCTGTAGTGCAGGCTTTCTAGTTATAAATTCTTTTAACTTTTGTTTATCATGGAATATTTTTATTTCATCATCAAATCTAAAACTTAGTTTTGCTGGATATAAGATTCTTGGTTGGCATCCATTTTCTTTCAGAGCTTGGTATATGTTGTTCCATGATCTCCTGGCTTTGAGTGTCTGGGTTAATAAATCTGCTGAGATATGAATTGGTCTCTCCCGATATGTGATCTGATTCCTCTCTCTTGCAGCTTTTAAGATTCTATCCTCATTCTGTATGCTAGGCATTTTCATATAATGTGGCTTGGTGTAGATCTGTTGTAATTTTGTACATTTGGTGTCCTATAAGCCTCTTGTATTTGGTTTTCCAATTCGTTCTTCATGCTTGGGAAATTTTCTGATATTATCTCATTGAAGAGATTGTGCATTCCTTTGGTTTGGAACTCTGTGCCTTTCTCTATCCAAATGACTCTTATATTTGGTCTTTTGATGCTGTCCCATAATTCTTGGATGTTCTGTTCATAGTTTCTAACTATCTTCACTGTGTGCTCAACTTTATTTTCCAGGTTGTATACTTTATCTTCATTATCTGATGTTCTTTATTCCAAGTGATCTTAGTCTGTTGGTTATGCTTTCTATTGAATTTTTTCTTTGATTTATTATATCCTTCAATTTAAGGATTTCTGACTGTTATTTTTTTCAGAGGCTCTCTCTCGAAGTAATCTTTTGCTACCTGTATTTGCTCTCTTATCTTGCTGTTGGAGTGATCAATTTTTGCTTGTATTTGCTCATTTAAGTTAATCTTTAATTCACAGATCATTTTAATTATGAAACTTCTGAACTCCTTCTCTGACATTTCATCAACTTTACTGTCCATGGGTTCTGTTATATAGTGTCATGGTTTGTTTGGGGCACTTTCCTCCCTTGTTTTTTCATATTGTCTATGTGTCTTTCTTTCTTGCAGTGTGGATCTGAGATATTACAGTTTCTTCCCTATATTCTTGTAGTACCCATGCAGATTGTCTGTACCTCACCCTGATGTTTGGCTTCCAGACCCTGCTGGTGTCCCTCAATAAATGCTACTGCATCCTGGATCTGGGTCCTGCACAAGTTTGTGTGGGTAGATCTGGGCTACTGGGCTTGACCTCCCTTGGTGGTCTACTGGTGAGATAGATAGATAGATCAAGAAGTCAACATGAAGACACAGAGTATTTATTTAATATTTTCTTAAATATTTATTTAGTTGTAGATGAACACACAGTTTTTAAAAAATATATATTTTTATTTTATTTATTTATATGTGGTGCTGAGGATCTAACCCAGTGCCTCACACGTGCTAGGCGAGTGCTCTACCGCTGAGCCACAACCCCAGCCCAAACACAGTTTTATTTATTTCTAAATAGAGTAAAGGATCGAACCCAGTGTTTCACATATGCAAGGCAAGTGCTTTACCACTGAGCTACAGCCCCAGCCCCAACATAGTGTATTTAAATGATACATTTGATAAAGTTAAATTATTGAACCTTCACATTGAGAATGCACATTCACACATTCCTTTTAGTGCATGTATAAATATATACTATTTTTAGTTGCAAAAAAAAACCCCTCACATTCCAAAAAGTGCAAATTATATAGGTCATGCTTCCTAATCACTACAATGAAATTAAAAATAAGGAACATATTTAAACAAAATTCACACACACACACACACACACACACACACCCCTCACAACAACTATAATCTTGAAACAAAAAAATCTACTGTCTTAACTCTTGGGTCTAAACAATTAAATAATTGTGCTATTTATATTCTTCAAGCTTCATGGAACAGAGACTCACTCAAAATTTCAAATTATGGGTGGATATATTGGTAGATAAAATTGTAAGGATACAATTTTAGAGATGAAATCTAATAGAGAGATGAACTCTAACAGGAATTTAACAATGAAAGCCACATGATGGGCCATCCCCAATCCAACAGAAAGTGACCCAAGGGAGAGTACAGCAGCCTAAGCGTGGATTCTGCTCTGGTGCTCAGCCATGAACTGACTCATGGATTGACTGCTTCTTCCTGCATCCCAGCAGCTCCCTTTCCATATCTTGTCTTTATGTCAGATTCTGCTTTTTTGATGAAATTCACCTGGACATGTTCCTTCATGACCTCCAGTGTCTTGCACTGAGTGACTTCAATTCTGCTCTCCTGCTGTTGTCTTTCCCCTCTATGGAATTCTCAATTAAAATTCCTTTAAAAGGGGAATCTCATGAGTTATCTCAGCCCTTTTTATGAGATTGCACTTTGGATCTCTCATCAGCCTGTGAACTAGCTGGTTTGTGCGGGGCTTGCTTGTCCCTCGTTCAACAGGCAATGACTGATAGTAGAAGGGAACTAATGGCTTGGACCTGAATTCCTAATGACCATCCCTTCTACAAATACAGGGGCTGAGAACTGCTAGTATCAGGTGTTCTGCTAGATGCCAAGCATAACAAAATACTATTCAGGTTTATAAATTTCACCTTTATAGATGTCAAAAGAGAGCCTCAATATAATGTTGGTGAAAAATGAGATTACAAAAGAGCATGTAAAAAATCACACTGCTTGAAAAATAAGTGCTTATGCATAATAAAAATGGCTAATAGAATATTATATGAACATGTTTGACCATAGTTTTCTCTAGGTGATGATAGGCTTGGGTAATTTTAACTTCTTCCTAAATATTTCTCACATATCTTTACATATTTAACACTGGGTATATACTGTTTTTTTTA
Organism: Marmota marmota marmota; assembly: GCF_001458135.2. Lineage (NCBI taxonomy): Eukaryota > Metazoa > Chordata > Mammalia > Rodentia > Sciuridae > Marmota > Marmota marmota. The sequence continues at coordinate 9,980,629 of NW_025999900.1, forward strand.
ACAATATGGATAATAAAGCCATTTTTATTAGGAATGGGGAATCCTAAAATACACATACTTTTTGAGCTAGTAAATATATTTCAAAGACCTCTTCTATCAAAATAATTAATTAGAGTTATGCTCAAACATATTTTATAAAAACATTCAAAGTCTCTCTTCCTGTTTCAGTCAGCTTTTTCACCACTGTGACCAAAAGATCTGACAAGAACAATCAGAGGAGGAAGAGTTTGGGAGCTCATGGTCTCAGAGGTCTCAGTTCACAGAAGGCCAAGCTCCATTCCTTGGAGCTTGAGGTGAGGAAGAGCCCCATGGCAGAAGAATATGTTTGAGGAAAGCTGCTCAGGACATCACATCAGGAAGCAAAGAGAGAGACTCCACTTTCTTTTCTTTTCTTTTGCCTTTATACATGTACTTTGGGGTTTTGTTTTGTTTTGTTTTTGTTTTTGCATTACAATTCTTATTACACATATATACCACAATTTTTCATATCTCTCTTTGTATATAAAGTATGTTGACATCCAATTTGAGTCTACATACATGTACTTTGAATAATGATGTCCCTCACATTCCACCACCCTTGCTAATCCCCTGCCCCCTCCTTTTCCCTCCCACCTCTCTTCCTTATCTAGAATTCATCTATTCCTCCCATGTTCCCCCTCCCTACGCCACTATGAGTCAGTCTCCTTATATCAGAGAAAACATTTGGCATTTGTTTTGGGGGGATTGGCTAACTTCACTTAGCATTATCTCCTCCAAAGCCATCCATTTACCTGCAAATGCCAAGATTTTATTCTCTTTTAATTCTGAGTAAAATTCCTTTGTGTATATATGCCACATTTTTTTATCCATTAATCCACTTTCCAGGGACAAAATATGTACCCCTAAGCCTTGCCCCCAATGACTTACTGCCTACCTTACACCCTACCTGCCTTCAGTTACCACTCAGTTAATCCCTATGAGGAGATTAATTCACGATTAGATTAAGGTTCTCATAACCCAATCATTTCACCTCTAAACCTTCTTGCATTGTCTTGTACACAGACTTTTGGAGGATACCACATATCTAAACCATAATACAACCCTATCTGGAAGAAGAAGCTGCTTCCTCTTTTTGAGGATCCATGTTTTCTCTACAAGTGTGACAGAAAAATAAACCTACTTATACAATTTCTTGGATATTCTTGAGAAAATTCAGTAACAAAAGTTAACCTCAGGCTTTGAGACTAAATAACCAATAGATAAAAATGATAACGGGAGGAAGTACCTCCAATGTAGGGACAAGAAAAGATTTTTTTTTTAAAGCCAATATCAGGAAAACATTTTCTTCCATATATGAAGTATTTCTTATGTTTTTGTTGTTGTTACTGCTTTTGTTATGAAAATTTATTTCAGAAAAGAATATGAAACTAATTTATATAAAAGCATAGAAGATGACAACCTAAAAGTAGTTCTCCAGTGGGATACTTAACAAAAATTCTTCCTCCCTCTCATCCTAAGAACTGTATTCAGAAAATTTGAGTGGGAACCTATGATTGGCATTTTAATAAGCATATCAGATGACCTTTTCTGGAGGTGGTTTTAAGATAACACTAGGAGACAAGCTACCTTAACACACTACCTCAAGCATGGGCATTTGCATTTTAACAAGGATCCAAGCCTTGGGTTAAAGGAGTGAAATTGATATCCATTTCTCTGTACTGTGGTGAGCTAGAGACACTGATCAATTCCACTGCTGGAAACAAGTAAAGATTCTGAAAGAGATGTCTTTTAGTATCTTTTTTGCCTTGTTGTTGAACTGTCTAGAAATGAAGACATATTCTGAGGCCAGAAAAAGAACTTCTTTAAAGCAAGAATCTAGAAAAGTAAGCAGAGTAGTTAGGTCAGCTTTTGCTCCAAGGGATTTGTCAAACCCAGGGGAAATTGTATCTTAATTTTTATACAGCAAAGAGTTCATGGAGGAAGAATTTGTTTCCTGAACACAGAGAGTAGGATGGCTAATAAGAGATCCCCATAAAAGTTTACAAAGGCTACATGCTCAGGTAAGGGGTGATTTAGGAAGTTGTACTCAAACATATTTTATAAAAACGTTCAATGTCCCTCTCCCTGTTTCAGTCAACCTTTTCACCACTGAGACCAAAGAGCTAACAAGAACAATTAGAGGAGAAAGAATTTATTTGAGAGCTCATGGTTTCAGAGGTCTCAGTCCATAGAAGGCCAGCTCCATTCCTTTGAAATATAAGGAAAATTGTCTCTCAAACTGTGGGGATGGTGGGAGGAAGAACAATTCTGAGTATTCTTAACCACGAGCCACATTTTATGGGGCTTCATATTACCTTAGGTTATCCAAAAATCTTCAAGGTGAATATTTATTTTAAAGTGTTTGGGGTTGGTAGTAGCCCTGGAACTAGACAGAAGCCAAGTAAAAACCCTATGATGGAAACAATTCTTAACCCATGTGCAAAAAGTTGCCAACTACAAAGTTCTCAAAATATGAGTTCATGTTAAAAAAAAAAATCCCCAAAATGTCAGAAAATCGCCATCTTAAAGTTAGGAAAGTTGGGTGTGGTGGCACACACTTATAATCCCAGGGGCTTGGGAGGCTGAGGCAGGAAGATTGTGAGTTCAAAGCCAGCCTCAGCAAAGCGAGGCACTAAGCAACTCCGTGAGACCCTGTCTGTAAATAAAATTCAGAATAGGCCTGGGGATGTATCTCGTGGTTGAGTGCCCCCGGGTTCAATCCGGGTGCCCTGCCCCCACAAAAAAAGAAAGAAAGCCAAGAAATAGACTGAGGAGCAGATATACATAATATTTAGATAATGAAATTATTGGACACAAATAAAAAATACTTTATGTATTCAAAGAAAAAATAAATAACCAAAAGTATGAGCAGAAAACAATGAAAAGATATCAGAGAAGAGGCTGTACAAGGATTGTAATACAAGTAAAAGGTAAGTGCATGCCCATACTCCTAGAGTCTTGGGAGGTTGAAGCAGGAGGATCATGAGTTTGAGACCAGCCTGGACAACTTAGTGAAACCCTATCTCAAAATAATAAATTTTTTAAAAAGGCTGCAGATGTAGCTCAGCAGAGCATCCTGGTTGCAATCCTCAGTACTGCCAAAGCAAAGTAAAAAGCAAGAGATTAAAAAAACAATAGTGCCTATTTGAAAACAGTTGATTTGACAAAGTTGAAAAGAGAATTAGTATACTGAAAGGCAAATCTGAATATATAATCCTGAATACAACAATTAGATACAGATGTAGGTAGACATTTCAAAAGGGAAGTTTAGAGTTGTGTAAAATAGACTAAGGTGGTGTCAACATAAATCCAATCAGTGTCCCTTATGTCCAGGAATGAAGTGAGAGAAAATGGGGAGAGGAAATTTTTTTTTTAAATAATAGGAGAGAACTTTCTGGTAGTAATATAAGTAACAATGTGAAGACTCAGGATGTTCAGTGTATCCTAGTTATAATAAGTTTTAAAAGGTCCACAAATTGAGTCATCTTAACCAAATTCCAGAACACCAAAGATAAAATACGAAGAGCAGCCAGTCTTCTGCTCAAAAGAACAATAAAGTTCAATACTATGATCTTTGTGCCCATAAATTTGATCCCTTATATAAAAGAGAAAAATTCATTGAAATACACATACTGTCAAAGCACACATAAAGCATTCATAATTGACCAAATTAAAGTGGACCATAAAGCACACCTCATGTTCTCTAATGAGGTAATTAAATCATACAGATAATAAAATTGTTATTAAAAGACATTCACATGTTTAGAAATTAAGAAACACACTTCTAAATTGCTTGTAGACCAATGAAGGAATCAAAATACAAATTAGAAAATATTTTAAACTCAGTTTTTAAAAATTCTATTTACTAAATACAGAAAGCAGTCATAAATATTTATATGGACAAACTCCTTTAAAATGTACATTACCAAAATAGACTCAAGAGGACCTAACCATTAAAGAAATTAAATCTTCATACAAATAAAATTCTAGGTCCAGTGGGCTTAACCAGCAATTCTACCAAACATTCAAGAAAGAAATAATTCTAGTTCTACAAACTATTCTAGAATACAGAAAAGGAGGAATACCTTCAAACTCATTGTATAAGCCTAACATTACTTTGATACTCAATCTTCTTAAGAACAGTCGGAGAAAAGTAGATAACATGTCAATACTACTTATTAACATAGATGTGTAATTTAAAATATGAGCAAAACAAATATAATAATGCATAAAATGTATGTTCCAGTCACAACTTGGTTTATTCTAGGAATAATAAGTTGACTTAAAACTAAAATATCAACTGATACAATGTGGTGAATTACATTGTACACTTACCTTATTACCAGAAGTCCTAGCCAGTTGTAGGAAACGTAGAAACTTATAAAACAAATTCACATTAAATGCAGTTAATCTGACTACTCAAGTAGAAAGTCCCAAAGAACCTTTATATAAATAATCAGAACTAGTAAGGGAGTTATTCAAGTTTTTTAGATATAAAAATCTAGATATAAATAGCAACTGTGTTTCCTAATACCAACAAAAGAGTTCCACAATGAGATTTTTAAAATACCATATATAATAGCATAAAAATGTATAGCAATGTATCTAACAAGGCCTTCACAGAGAAAATGACAAAACATGATTTAAAGACACATAAACAAATGTAGAGCTAGGTTTCAGCATGAATTGGTTAACTCAATATTGTGCAGATGCTAAGTTTCCTAAAATCTATAACTTAAATATAATGTAAATTAAAAGTCTGAGAGATCTTTTTACAAATTTTTCCCTTTTGTGCATGTACATAATTAGACAAGTTGCATTCACAATGCATGTGGAAGTAATGAAGATAATCTTAAGAAGAATCAGGCTAATGGTAAAGGAATTCACCTAATCCAATGCCAAAATTATTATATATTATGTTAATTAAAACAATGGAGTGTGACTGGGAGAGCATTACAGAACAGTAAAGGGAGAATGGACTTTTCTAAAATGGTTTTGGAACAATATTTTAACTGCAAGGAAAACAAATTGAATGGATCTTCACTTAACAGTTTATATAAAAATTCAATTCTAGGTGGCTTAAAGACTTAAGGGGAAAAGCTAACACTAACATTCTTAGAAAAAAATAAATATAGATAAACAACTTTATGATTATGAGGAAAACATTTTAGAAAATAAGATATAAAAGTCTAAACCATAAAGAATATAATTGGCAAATGTCAACTACATTAAAATTAAGCACTTCTGAATAACAAAGAGCGTCACACAGTAAAAAGACCATCCACCAACTGGGAGAAGGTTATTTGCAACAAATTCAACTAACCAAAGGTGAATATTCAGACTATATACATTTTTAAATACCAAGAAAAGAAAGAAAGAAAGAAAGAGGGAGGGAGGGAAGGAAGGAAAGAAGGAGAGAGAAAGAAGGAAGGAAGGAAGGAAGGAAGGAAGGAAGGAAGGAAGGAAGGAAGGAAAGAAAGAAAGTCAAACTTTGAATAGACAAAAAAACAAAACAGAAAATATATCAATAACATGGAAATACCAACTTCATTATTATTAAGAAAAAATGCAAAATTAAATTACAATCCCATAATATTTTATGCCCACGAGTAAAGCAAATATTTGAAAATAACAAGAATTGGTGATTGTTTTAACACTTGCATACACTAGAAGAAGTTAAAATTGGCACACCATTTTGGAAAATAATTTAGCATTCCCTAATATATTTGAAGCTTCACAGCCTGTAATTCCACAACTTCTATCCTAGGAATAAACCTAGAGAAACCCTTGCACATAAACGTCAGAAGTCCCATGTAAGAATATTCATAGCATCATTGTGTAGTAATAGGGGAAAAAATCAAGAAATAACCCAAAAGCCCTTTAATTGTAGGTTAAATTTAAACTTGTGACATATTCATTCAATCCAGTTTCGTATAGCAATAAAAAAAAAACTGAAAATCTGTACAAGAACATGGATGAGTCCCAAGGCGTAATATTAATTTTTAAAAGTGGCAGGATATGGTCTGATTCTATTTACATAAAGTTCAAATATAGGTAAATCTGAACAATATATATTTATAAATAAATTAATATGAAAGGTAAAAATCTTAAAGAAAATCTAGGTGACTAGATTACCTTATATATATTACTATATTACCTTATAAGGAAAACAATTTTCTCTGAAAGAAGAAGGTCCTGACAAAGACTTCAGACATGATAATAAACTATTTTTCTTCAGTCAGGTAGATGGTATTATTATTCATTTTACTTGGCATGTGTTTTATATATCTATTTTGGATCTTTCATTTTGAAAATACTTTCAAATACCATGTACTCCCCAAATAGTGCATTTCTACTGGGGAGCTATAAGCTGTTATAAGAATTCAGGACAGAGACAAGAGGGAACCCAGGAACCCTCCTGCCCCCTCCCTAGGGATAGAAGGGCCTAAGGCTTGGCCACGAATGGTCCCTGGACTCCTGGTTCTCTTGCCTCTCTTGAGACTCCGTGTTTATATTGCTTCCTGACTTGCCTCCTGTCGTGTGCAGATATTCTCTTCAAAACCATAACAGCCCATTTCCATCCCAGCCTTTTTAAAAGAACACTATTTATCCACACAAATGTCTGCCAAGGTTTTATAAAAAACCTTCAAGGGTAGCACTATCCAGTCTTAGCTGAAACTACCCAGACCTAGATCCACAGGCCCCAGGCTTTCCTGGTTACCCCAACTCCCTCATTTCTGGCCCGGTTGTTTGGCTTGGGCCGTTGGTGCAGCTCTTGTGGCTGGGTGGCATGGATGAGCTAAGGGATTCTGCTTTGTTTTCAGCACTTTCTTTAGAGCCTGTTTCCAGTGTCCACTCTCAAGCCCTGACCGTGGGGATGAAGAAATCCAGCTCTCTCAGACACCCACCTCCTCATCTCAAATATCAGGGGAGGAGGTCAGAGAAGAGCAATGACAGCAAATTCATCATAGTTTCATATTAGTTTAAGTCATATACTTCTGCCACTGTCCTCATGCAAACCCTGTTAACATTAGCCAAGCTGAATCCTCCCATTGGGAAGTTTGGAACAACGGAAAAACTGCAGGGAAACATGACTGTTTCACTTTTGGCTTGAGCTTGGGGTAGGATGGGCATTCCAGAGAACCTATCCAAGGCACCACCTGATCTGATTATTTTCCTCTCAGAGTTCAACGTGTTCCTCACAGAGGGACCTTGCATTTTACAGACTGATGCCTGAGGAACTTGTTGCTACAACAAAAACTCCCAAACCATAGAAACTGTACTGGCCAAACCCAAAGCTGGACTATATACACAGCATGGAAATCAAGTTGCCTTAATCTTGCATTTTTGGCTCATTTTTCCTAGCCACATCCTAAAACCAAATGGATTGAATTACTAGATGAAAAATAAATTCCATCCGTGGGAACTGTTGCTATTGTCACAGAAAACAAAAGGAAGGTGTTTTGATGCCACGTCTTAGAAGAGGTGAAGTCATTGTTTTAGAAATAAAAGACTTAAATTCCTACCACATGCAGGAAAATGCAATTGTTGCTTAATTGGACTGCCTATTAAGAGGTCTTTTAATATTTTAAATTGTGTTATAAAACATCAAATCCAGGGAAACATTTCTAGAGAACAGTTTGAAAATATATATTTAAAGCTTTTGAAAATGCATATAATTTCACTCAGCAGTTCCAATTCTGTTAATAATTATGAAGGGGCCCAAAGATTTTTCTGTGAAAGTATTTAATGCTGCATTACTTTTAACAATAAAGGCAGGAAAAAAAATGCTTAGATGTCCAACATAGGAAATTGGTTAAATAAATTACTGTATAGTAGAAATGCTCTTTAGAACCTAAAGAACCTTCTGGATTAACCATAACTCTCCTTTCTCTACATAAACTTGCTGTCTAATGCCCCAGCATGCTGAGCACTCACCTCTAGGCTGCTTTTAAATAACCCACGCACTTGCTCCCACTAGCTGAGTTGCATACACCCACGCCTGTTTATGCTGCTATAGTTTTTGTTGTAATTATGTGATTTAATTAAGTAACATGTATGCCAGTGAAATTATAAAAGAGATTTTAATTTCTTTTAAAACAAGATTGAAAATTTTAGAAAGACTGAATAGAATTGCAAAAAAAATAAATAAATAAACTATCAAAGGAGGTGACAGTAGACAAGTGGGAAAGAAGACAAGAATAATGTCTAAGCCCTTTGTCTAGTTGGGTAAATAAATGTAGATTTATATGTTTGAATCAAAAATAAATTGTGTGGACTCGTTTCAAGATGGCAGAACAGAGCAGTTTGCTTTCCTGGCTGCTCCCTGCTGTGAAACCAAGAAAGCAGACCGGAAGCTTCTCATCAAGATGGGTGAACAAAAAAAAAAGGGTGGGGGCTTTACTAGCATTTAATACTGGACACACAAAGCAAATTGGGGACTCAGGAGGTTGGATAAGAAAAAAAATCTCTAACACTACAGCTGCTGCTATGGCCAGAGGCACCAGCCAGAGTGGACCCTCGGCAAGCACAGTGGAGTGACAAGGGAATTAACATTTTTAGGAGGACTGAGGCGGATCTGGGTACAGAGAGTTTAGACATCAAAGACACTGCCCAACTAAACTGGAAGGCCTGCTGCAAAATACCTTGTACAGGAAAGAAACCACATCTCCCCGGGTGTCATGTGGAGGACAGAGGAAGGAACCATTTTGCAGCCATAGCAGGGAGACCTGCAGCTGGGGGAGCTGAGTCCAGGAAAACCCTCGTCTGGCCTGAAATACAGGCCAGGCAAGCCCACATTGCATGACATAGTGTGTGCCTAAGTGACCAGAAGAAAATTAAATGTAGAGAGAGATTTACACAGGGGACAACAGGAAACTCACCCAGCTCTTGCCCTTCCCCCTTCATTCCAGCTGGTTGCAGGAGTGCTGGGAAAAGATATGCCAGGCCAGGAATTTGAAAGGGCAGGGGCAGGAGAGGTTGAGTTTGGAGACTGAACCCAAGACTAGGAAACTTGTGGTCCACAGGTGACATGGTGGACTAAGGACTGACTCCTCCACCACATGAGTGGAACCCAGGGGAGACCCTGGATTACAGTCTTCCAACACGGACCTGCAATTGCTGAGCCTTGGAGGTCACCAATTTAGAATCTCCAAGCCAACTGGCATCCAACGAAGAGCCTGGAGCCTACCTAAGCCTAAAGCCTTGCCTGTATTTGATTTTCCATTTCTTTACCCCTCCTACCCCAGCAACCCCAACCTGAGGGTGGAGCAAGGATCATACTTCAGACAACCCAACCTACCCAGCAAAAAGAGAAGCTGAGAATCTTTTGAATTACAACAGAAACAATTTTTAACTTTTCTTTGCAATCTTTTTTTTTTTCCTTTTCCTTTTCTCTTTTCTCTGCTTAATTGTGACCTTAATGGTTCATGGACTTTTATACATGTTCATATTTGTTTTTTTAGTTTTTTTTTTCTCATTTCTAGCATTTTTGAAACCAGTTATTTTTCATGGATCAGTTTTTTGTTGTTGTTGTTGTTGTTTTTTGAGGACTAGGAAATTTGATTAGTATATGTCAGTTTTGTTTTATTTTGTATTCTTATTTTATTTTAAATTTTTTAAAATTTTACTTTATATATTTTTTCTCTTTCATTTATCTGTTTCCCTTGAATCTCTTTCTTTCTTACGCTAACAGCCAATCTCTATTGTTCTCTCTGTCGCTCTTCCTTTAATTTTTTACTTCTATTTTTCTCCTCCTCCTTCATAATCATCACATCCTACATCACTTTTGTTCTCTCCCTCTCCACCATTCAAAATTATAAACCATTTTGCAATACTGTTTTTATTGTTGGAAATAACTGATCATATCACTTCTGTTTATTGTGACAACTTTGTAGATGTCATAGCAGGAAATATTTGGTTTAATGCTGTATATTGTTTGTATTGTTGTTGTTATTATTAGTCTCCCCCTAAACAGTGAGGTACTAGAAACCTTCAGGAACACTGTAAGTGTACAGGGAAGAAACTCTTCTGCCTCAGATCCATACTGTTAAATGGGTAGACACACAGAGAACATGAAAAAACAAGGAAACAAATCAACCCAAGCAAACTAAGATACTTCAATAACAGAATCCATCAGCACCACAGTGAAAGAAATGTCAGAGAAGGCATTTAGAATGTACATAGTCAAATTAACCTGCAAGGTAAAGGATGATGTAAAGAGTGATATCAGAGCGAAAATACAGAAAAAGAAAGATCACTCTGATAAAAAGAGAATTTGAAAAAAAAAAATCAAGCAGGAATCCTTGAAATGAAGGAACCAATAAGCCAAATGAAAATTTTAATGGAAAGCATCACCAACAGACTAGATCACTTGGAAGACAGAGTTTCAGGCAGTAAAGACAAAATATATGATCTTGAAAATAAAGTTGACCATGGAGAAAACATGTTGAGGATCCATGAAGAGAACTTCCAAAAAATATGGGATAACCTGAAACGACCAAATTTAAGATTTATCAGCAGAGATGAAGGCTCATAGAGGCACACCAAAGGAATGCCCAATCTTTTCAATGAAATAATATCAAAAAATTTCCAAAACCTAACAAAAGAAATGGAAAATCAAATACAGGAGTCTTATAGAACCTCAAATATACAAAATCACAATACAGGACACCAAAGCACATTATTATGAAAATACCCAACATACAGATTAAGAATAGAATTTTAAAGCTTGCCAGAGAAAAATGATAGGTAACATTTAGAGGGAGACCAATCCAGATCTCAACTGATCTCTCAACCTAGTCCCTCAAAGCTAGGAGGTCCAGGTCTCTATATCAAGTTCTGAGAGAAAATGGATACCAGCCAAGGATAACACATCCAGCAAAATTAAGCTTCAGAATTGACACAGAAATAAAAATCTTCCACGCTAAATAAAGTTTAAAGAATTCAAAACTAGAAAGCCTGCACTACAAAACATACACAATAAAATATTTCATGAAGAAGAAATAAAAAATAAAAGTGAAAAACAGCAAAGGGAGGAAGAATAGTTAATCAAAGGAGAAACTAATTCATGTTAAAAACCAGAAATAAATCAAGATGACAGGGAATAAAAATCATTCCTCAATAACAACATGGAATGTAAATGGCCTAAACTCATCAATCAAAAGACACAGACTGGCAGATTGGATTTAAAAACGAGACTCAACAATATGCTTTCTCCAAGAGACTTACCTCATAGGCAAAGACTTCCACAGATCAGAGGTAAAAAGATGGGGAAAAACATATCATTCATAAGGGATCTTGTAAACAAGCAGAGGTTTCTCTTCTCATATCAGATAGAGTTTAAGCCAAAATCAGTCAGAAGGGACAAAGAAGGACATTTCATACTGCTTAAGGTGATTATACATCAAAAAGACATATTGTCAGTATTACTGCTCCAAACAATGGAGCAGCTATGCACATCAAACAAACCCCTCTCAACTTCAAGAATCAAATAGACTACAAAGCCATAGTACTTGGTAACTTTTTAACCCACCTTTCTCACCACTGGATAGATCTTCCAAACAAAAGCTAAATAAAAAAGCTATAGAATTAAAAAATACAATTAATAATTTAGACTTAACAGACATATATAAAATATTTCATCTTTCAAAGACTGAATACACTTTCTTCTTTGTAGCACATAGAACCTTCTCTAAAAGATACCATATCTTGGGCCACAAAGCAACTCTTAGCAAATACAAAAAAAAAAATTACAGATAATACTTTGCACTCTATCAGATCATAATAAAATGAAATTAGAAATTAATGATTAATGATAAAAAATAGAAGCTACTCTAACACCTGGAGACTAAATAATATATTTTGAAAGACCAATGGATAACAGAAGAAATCAGGGATGAAATTAAAAAAATACTTAGAGGTAAATGAGAATAGTGATACAATATATCAAAATCTCTGGGACACCATGTAGATAGTGCTAAGAAGAAAGTTCGTTGTATTGAGCTCATTCACTAAAAGATTAGAAAGTCATCAAATAAATAACCTAACATTACATCTCAAAGCCCTAGAAAAAGAAGAACAAATCAACACCAAATGTAGAAGACAGGGGATAATTAAACCAGAGTTGAAATCAATAAAACTGAAACAAAAGAAAAGTCCAAAAATTTAAAAAAAAATTAAAAGTTAGTTCTTTGAAAAAGAATAAATAAAATTGATAAACCCTTAGCCAAGCTAACAAACAGAAAGAGAAAAAAAATCAAATTACTAAAATTTGCAATGAAAAAGGAAATATCACCATGGACTAATGAAATACAGAAGATAATTATAAATTATTTTGAAAATTTATACTCTAATAAAATAGAAAACCTTGAAAACACTGACAAATTTATAGAGACATATGACCTGCAGAAATTGAATCAGAAGGGCATAGAAAATTTAAACAGATCAATTTCAAGCCATGAATTTGAAGACACCATCAAAAGCTTACCAACAAAGAAAAGCCCAGGACCAGATGAGTTCTCAGCTGAGTTCTACCAGTCCTTCAAAGAAGAACTAACACCAATCCTCCTCAAACTATTCCAAGAAACAGAAAAGGAGGGAACCCTTCCAAACTCATTCTGTGAAGCTAGTATCAACCTGATACCAAAAATCAGACAAAGACACATTAAGGAAAGAAAATTTCAGAGCAATAACCCTGATGCACATAGAAGCAAAAATTCTTAGTAAAATACTGAAAAACTGCATACAAAAACATAATTAAAAAATAGGCACCATGATCAGGAGGGGTTTCAGCCAGGGATGCAAGTTTGGTTCAACATACACAAATCAATAAACATGACTGATCACATCAATAGACTTAAAGACAAGAATCACATGATTATTTCAATAGATGCCAAAAAAAGCATTTGACAAAATACAGCATCCATTCATGTTCAAAACACTATTAGGAACAGTAAGAACATACCTCAACAGTGTAAAAGCTATATATGCTAAACCCAAGGCCAACATCATCCTAAATGAAGAAAAATTGGAAGCATTTCCTTAAAATATGAAACAAGACAGGAATGGCCTCTTTCACCATTTTTATTCAACATAGTCCTAAAAACTCTAGCCCAAAAAATTAGACAAAAGAAAGAAATTAAAGGAATACAAATAGGAAAAGAAAAAAAATCAAACTATTACTATTTGCCGATGACATGATATTTAAAAGACCCCAAATCTCCACTGAAACAGAAATTAGGAAAACTATCCCATTCACAATAGCCTAAAAAATAAAATAAAATATTTGAAAATCAATCTAACAGAGAGGTGAAAGACCTCTACAGTGAAAACTACAAAACTCTAAAGAAAAAAATTGAAGAAGATCTTAGATGATGGACGGATCTCCCATGTTCTTGGATAGGCAGAATTAATATGGTCAAAATGGCCATACTACCAAGAGTGCTATACAGATTTAATACAATTTCTATTAAGGTTCCAATGACATTCTTCAAAGAAATAGAAAAAGCAGTCACAGAGACAAACCCACATAAATACAGTTATATCATTCTAGACAAAGGAACCATAAACATACATTGGAGAAAAGATAGCCTCTTCAACTAATGATGTTGGGAAAACTGAAATCTATATGTAATAAAATGAAATTAGACCCCTATCTCTCACCCTGCACAAAATTCAACTCAAAATGGACCAACGACCTAGGCATTAAACCAGCTACCCTTCACCTTCTAGAAGAAAATGTAGGCCCAACTCTCAATCATATTGGCTTAGGAACCAAGTTTGCCAACAAGATTCCTGAAGCTCAAAAAGTAAAATTATGAATGAATAATTGAGATGTTATTGAACTAAAAAACTTCACAGCAAAGGAAATAATTAAGAACATGAAGACAGAGCCTACAGAATGGGTAAAAGTCTTTTGCCACCTGTACCTCAGATAGAGCAATAATCTCCAGGATATATAAAGAACACAAAAAACTTTACACCACAAACAAACAAACAAACAAAAATATAACTCAATGAATAAAGGAATGAAGAAACTAAACAGATATTTCACAGATGAAGAAATACAATCAGTTAACATATATGAAAAAATATTCAACATCACTAGCAGTTAGAGAAATGCAAATTAAAACTACACTGAGCCAGGCACAGTGGCACACACCTGTAATCCCAGCAGCTTGGGAGGCTGAGGCAGGAGGACCATGAATTCAAAGCCAGCCTCAGCAAAAGCGAGGCACTAAGCAACTCAGTAAGACCCTATCTTTAAATAAAATATAAAATAGGGCTGGGGATGTGGCTCAATGGTTGAGTGCCCCTGAGTTCAATGCCCTGTACCCCGCAAAATAAAAAATGAATAAAATCCTCTTGTCCTTTGTCTCTTTCACCCCTTGGAATTCTGTGTGTGTGTGTGTTGCATTTCTTTTTTAGATTGTGGCATTATTGAGGCATGGATTGTTTTCTGTGTTTTCCTCTCATAGTGCTTCACTCAATCCCTCCCTGTTTGACAGTACTATCTTAGTATCTTGGCTCCACCACCTACCAGCTGTGTGGCCTCTGGCAGGTTGCTCAATGTTTCTATGCTGTTACTTCATCTCTAAAATAAAATGATCATTCTATAATGTCTCCAAAATTCTGCAGGAATTAAATTACTTCATATAATTAAATGATTTAATAAATGTACATACTTAGAAGAGTGTCTGGCACATAGGAAACATTCATTAAGTGTTAGTTTCTATTAGTTATAATTGTACCAGCATAAAAAATACAGACATCTGTGTTATACATTTCATATAAACTGGCTTCTATAAATGCAAAACTCTAGTTACTAATTACCAGAGGGTGAAAAAGATAAATAATAAAGTAGCTGTTTACATATAACCTAAAATGTCATACTTTTTAATTTTACTTACTTACTAGATATATCACTATTATCTGAAACTAGCTTAATTGTTCCCATCTTGCAAACATTTGTGAAATCTGATCAAATTACTAATAGTCTGGAATCATGGAATAATTTCTAACTAAACAAACCAAATCTTCCTGGACATAAAAACATAAAAAGAAACAAAAAGAAAATACAAATTTTAAAAATACTCACTTCCATATTCCCCTATATCTTTGCCTTATACAATAAAACCTCTCCTTTCTATTTAAGTCAATTCAACAGTATACTAATTTTGAACAGAGCTGGGTGAAGCTTATTCTGTGAGAGTCAATCAATAATATGAATATAATTGGAATAAAAATAGGGAGAGAGAGAGAGAGAAAGAGAGAGAGAGAGAGAGAGAGAGAATGCAGCTGTCTTAGATAAAGACTTTGGAAGCATCTACTTAATGTTCCCAGAATCTGGCTGAATTTGAAACAGCAGAGACCCTACTAAGACTCTGGTGATAGAATGATCTCAAAATCATTCATCAGGATCAATTAGAGGAGGCCCCAAACTTTGACAGCCTAACTCAGGTAATGGCAGGCACTCAAAAGTAATATTGTTATAATTTGGAAATAATATTCTAATAAGCAGATATTTCTCTAATTCAAACCAGTATCTCAAATTTAATATAGATTAGTGAGGGTTCATTGGCATTCATGTGCCTCCTGAAAGGTTTAACACATTCAAATTGTGGCTTATACCTACTACCGAAGAAAGTAATAGATTTAAGCACTTGGTACAGGTTGAGCATCCCTAATCTAAAATTCTCATATCCAAAATGCTCCCAAATCTGAAACTTTTTGAACTTCGATATGATGCCAGAAATGAAAAATTCCATACCTGACCTCATGTGACAGGTCAAAACCAAAACACATATATGCTAAAAATGTATAATATCACCTTCAGGATATATATATATATATATATATATATATATATATATATATATATATATATATGAAACAAATGAATTTTGAGTTTAGACTTGGGTCCCATTCCCCAAGACACCTCATTATATATCTGAAAATGTTCCAAAGTCTGGAAAAAATGTAAAATTCAGAGCATTCTGGTCCCAAACATTTCAGATAAGGGATACTGAACCTGTGTTTTCAAGTAACTGCACGGAATGAAAGATTAACAACCAAGAGTCTTTATTAAAAAGTTTTAAATTTTGTTTTAATTAGTTACACATGACAGTAGAATGCATTTATGCACTTTGATATATCATACATAGATGGGATATAATTTCTCATTTTTCTGAGTGTACATGATGTAGAATCATATTGGTCATGCAGTCACATATATACATAAATAATGTCTGTTTTGTTCTACTATCTTTCCTATTCCCACATCCTCCTGCTAATTCACAATAAGGGAGCCAGGGCGCACTGGAGAACAATCAAGAGTCTTGATGGGTAGCCTTCAGACTAGTGCAGGAAATGCATTTGATACAGGACTAATACAAAGGAGGAGGAGGAGGATCTGCTGTGATGATGTTGGATGAACGCAGGAGAGGGAGTGGCAATGCCTGACTCAGGGAATGAAGAAAGGGTAAAGTTTCCAAAAGCAGAGCGGATATCAATGGGAGAAAGCAGATGTGCAATAGCAGACACAGAGGAAAAGGGCGTGGCTCCAGGGCAGTGAGCATTTTGTGTGAGTCTAGGGTGTGTGTACTCAGGGTGGGGACAAGTAAATGTGTGGGAAACAGAGCTGGAGAATCGGGCTGGGGCCAGATCAGACAGAGACTCAGAGGCCATTTTGGGAGCTTGGGCTTGGGGGTCTCCTGGCATTTCCTGAGCCAAGGAGTGAGCCAATCTAGGTTTGGGACATTCTCTCTGGCAGCAGTAGGTGGGTGGTTTGGACTCAGGGAAAACCAGGATACCAGCGAGAAGATTATGGGATCCACTGTCCCTAGTTGAGACTTATTTCCAAAATGTTTTCCAGTTTACCTGCTGATTTCAGATGACTATAACAGAGTGCAATTATTTGAATTTGGAAAAGTAATAAATTGGGTTTATCATTATTTCTTTGTCCCAAAAGACTAGTTGTTAGAGATTTTTGTTTTTAGTGCCCTTGCATAATCTAAGAGTCTCTAGTGAGATAGTTAAAAAAGAAATAGAGTCTGCTCAGCTTATAAACACTGGTCATTTTAATTGACATTGTTTGTGACATTAATGTTTTTCTTATACAGATGATGAGAGAATGTTCTTTGAAAAACTGCCATTAATGCATATTTATCATTCATGAATGAATTATTAAGCACATTTCACCACCAAAAATAGAAGTAAAGAAAATTAGCTCTTCTTGCCTAAAGACCATGACTTCTATCCTGGGACATGCACAAGGAAGTATATATCTACCTGCCCAGGGTGTTCAGGGGATGGGGGCATGGACAGAAAGGCACAGTTAGCTTGTTCTCATCTCAGGATGGCTTCAGTAATTTAAACATATACCAACATCTTCGCAAGCAAGGAACTAGAGCAAAGCTTTAAATAACTAATTTTAAGATATGTATCTAATCAGTTCCAAAACTGAGGGAGAAATCTTCACAGAAAGTTTTGTGGTATATCCACGCATAAACACAAAACAAGTTTCTCCTAAGGACATTTCCCTTTTCATCTTAGAAAAAAAAAAATATTGTGCCCTATTGATTCTAAACTTTCTCACAGGACTTCACACTTTTAAATACATCAAACATAACCAATTTATTCACAAAGCAAGTACAGAGTACATTTTCATGCCCCTAACATTTAAAGCAAAATATATATATCTGAGGTAAAAGTTGTTCTCTCCAAAAATCATCCTTGCAACTCACACAGAATATACTTTGCAAGAATTTTAAAACTTCCGGAAACTTCCCATCTCTTGTCTCGAGCTTGTTTCTTGCCTATGATATTGTAGGGCCAAAGGGAAGGCATCTGGGCTACCTTGTTGATTTTGACATTTCCTTCCCACCTGTGCAATGACCTAAAGGCACCCTATAAGAAGGGGATGCAGCGGTCCCTGTGAAGGCAACTCTGCAGGCCAATGTGTACCCCATCCTCTGCTTGGGGCTCCCTCTTTCACCAAAGTTTCCTGCCTGACTTACACGTGTACAGCCTGACCCTCTGCCCTGGGATATTGGGATGTCACCTCCCCGAGCAGCCTGCATGGATCCATATTCCAGTTTCCTCTTGAAGATGAAATTCTACCTCTCAGATCCTTCTCTGTTCCTCACTAACCAAGGCCAGATCCCTGACTAGGTCACCAGGCTCCCAATCTAACCTCTGTGCAAATTCATACAGGGTGAGTTCAGAGCAGTCATGGTGAGGCCAAGGGCTCCCAGCTCCTCACACAATGTACCGTTACTCAGAGCCCTCTCTAAAGGGACAAAAACAACCACCACTGGACCATCAGATCTGCAATCATAAAAGGAGCCTGCTCATACTAACTGATTAGTAAGGTCCCCGTGGCATGCCAAGTTACATACTGGTGTCCAACTTGTCACACTGGCTGGCTGACTAATTTGGCCAACAGACTCTCTGAATACAGACTCTAGTGACTCATCTGAAGTTTTAATGCTCAGAAGACTGGACTTTCTACCTGGAAAGTTGCTCTGTCAAGCAGGATGTTAATTTGCAAGTGCGAACGTTGCCTTGGCCTCTGCACATGTCTGTGTGATGAACGCCAGAGACAAATCTGCACAGGTGGTGGCTCCAAGTCGTTAACCCCCGGCAGCTGTGTTCCCTAACCCACAGCTCCGTGGCAACATGGACACCACAAGCCCACAGATTGTAATGAAAAAGAGTACAGGACCTCTCGCAGGTCACAGGCCATGCAGCACATGTTCAACTTCTTCAGGAAAAAAAAAAAAAAGAATCCTCAAGCCAAAAAAAAGAAATTTGCCAAACATCTCATTTCCTGCTATTTAACCAGATGGTGGTGAATCATAAGAAAAATCCCTTCCACCTCCATGAACAAATATTCTGAGTTATTTACTAACTAGCAGTTCATCTATGACTGCATTATAAGAAATTTGTAGGTCACAGAATATATTCTTTAAATACATGGGAATGTAGGGAACATCAGGCTTTACCTTCCCAGCTTTCTGGATTGTGTGTATTGAACAGTTCTTCATGACACACCAAAGGTTACTGGATCTTCCCCACACTAGGGAACAGATACTCTATGAAGCAAGAACAGAACTTCTTCCCTCTGGTTTTATCTTCTTATTTAGAAATGACAACAAATATTTTTGTTACGGCTTTGAAAGGAGAAAATGAATGCTGTTTTGCAAGAGAGGAAGAGAAGAGGAAGGATGGATGGGAAAGAAGAAGGAAAGGGTTGGATGAGTTCTTTGCTATCCAAGGTGCCTAAGAGCTATGAACAACAGAGTAGGAAATAGGGAACCTCTCCGCACCACATCTGCCTCTCCTTGAAGCAGGAAGCAGGCCTTTGGCCTTCCCAGCCTCAGAGGGGAAGCATCACCCTTCGGCTCAACCTAGTGCTGAAGGTTCTGGCACTGTCCTCTGGCCTCCTGACAAGAATGTTCACTTACGGATCCCAAGTTATCCTGAGTCCATCTGGCGTGCTCTGAGGATCAAAAACAAATGTGTGGAGCCTCCTTCCCCAGCCCCCGCCCTCTTGCTCAGGCTCTGACCTGCTTTCACCAGCACTGGGGTAAAGCCCAGACTTGTTCCCAAGAGGGCTCCACGTAGCAGCTGGCATGTGGCACCTGCCCCCTCACCCAGCCTGAGAGGCAGAACCAGTCAACCCAGCGGTTCCTCACACAGTGGGGAGGACAGTCTGGCTGGGTGTCACAGGCCCTCAGCTTGGTGATCAGCTGCAGACTGCTGGGTTTAGTTCCTATAAGAGATAATGAAGAGTTGGCATTAGATCCCAAGGATGGGGACCTCACTTTTAATGTTTGACCATCCTATGCTATGATTAGCCTAAATGAAAGTTAATAAACTTTTTTTTTTTTTTTTTTGGTTATCGGGGATTGGACGCAGGGGCACTAGACCACTGAGCCACCTCCCCAGCCCTATTTTATATTTTATTTAGAGACAGGGTCTCCCTGAATTGCTTAGTGCCGAGTTGCTGAGGCTGGCTTTGAACTCATGATCCTCCTGCCTCAGCCTCCAGAGCCTCTGAAATTACAGGTGTGCGCCCAGCTTAATTTGATTATTATTCAAAGGAAAATAATGGCAGGGCTTTAAGGGTGGTAAGGAGTGGTTGGGAAAAGAAAAACATCAGGCACCATTTATGTTACTAAACCCACACCTGTTTGACACAGGGACATGTTAAATATAATAATATACCATTTGCACCAACTTGCTTGACCTGAACTGCAAGTTCAAATGCCAAGATGGCTGGAGAAGGGGGCAGGGACAGGAAGAGAAGAGATGGGAGCGGTTTCTTGGTTTCTTCTTCTCAGGACGGGAGTTTGGCATCTCGTTCCTTTTTGAACAATGGAGCCACTGTGTAAACCCCACAACACCCAGGAGGCCCCCAACTTTGTGCTTCTTCCTCATTTCCTCAAGGATTCCTGATGCTAGAGGTTCCAGTTGGGCGGGCATTAGAAGTCCACTTACATGCGCTGTCCCTACTCCCGTCCTTGATTTTACTTCATGACAGGAAGTAACCAGAGTGCAACTGGAGACTCTTTGGGTCCCGAGTTTATGACAAAAGAGGATTTATAAACAGAACCTAAGGGTTTTCCTGAGAAAGAGGAATTGGCTGCTCTTCAGTCAGGAGCCAGGGAATTATTTGCACACCAAGCAAATAACTCTCAAACTAACAGTAAATGGTTCTGGAGCTGTGTCGTTCACTGACCCTGGGAATTCACCCGATGAGGCTCTGGAATTTCAAAATTGCTGTTAATCACATTAAACTGTGAGAATTACAGATTTTTCCAGAAGGGATGAGCATTAGAAATGTGAGGTGTCCGTGAAGTTCCAGTGAAATTGTTTTTTTCTTTTCTTTTTTTTTTTTTTCCTCTTAAGTAACTGGCAATGATCTGAGAATTCATACATACCAGCTGAGATTCAATATTGGCCAGTATTGTTGGAAGTGAAGTTGAAACCCTATATTCAACTTGTGTTCCTCCCACCTGCCCTTAAACAGAGTACATATTACCTTCATCTTGTACATGAAGTAACACCATGGTTCTTCTTTTAGGCGTTAGCTTTTTTTTTTTTTTTAATCTAAGGCACTTCTTTCAAAATGAGAGCATTCTTGGAAGAGTGTAACAGGCTATTGATGGGCTGAATTCTTTCCCCACAGAATTCTTTGTTAAAGTCTTAACCCCCAGTACCTTAGAATGTGATGGGATTAGGAGATAGGCCTTAATTAACTAGTGAGGTAGTTATGTTAAAACAAGTCATTAGGGTGGGCCCTAATCCAATATGAATGACATCCTTAGAAGAAGAGGCAATTAGGACACAGACTTGTACAGAGGGGGATGCCTAGATGAGGACCCAGGAAAGAGTGAGTCATCTACAAAGCAGGGACAGAGGCCTCAGAAGAAAATGATCCTGGGGATATCTTGATTTCAGACTTCTAGCTCTAGAATCATGTGAAAATAAATTTCTGTTATTCGAGTCTCCTACTCTGTGGTACTCAAGCTACTACATAGAGAATTTCACTTGGAATTATTGAAAATAGAAGCAAATCTCCATAGTGCTGAAGAAGGGAGACCATGAACAAATCAGGGCCCTTGTGAAGATGCTGGGGCACTGTTTTTAAGAGCATGGGCTTTGGAATCAGCGCAAGCTACAGAACCTCAGGTCAGCTTTTCAACTCATCTGAACTTCAGTTGGCTCATCCATGATGTAACAATTAAAATTGTTACAGTTTGGATGCGAGGTATCCCCAAAAGCTCATGTGGAAGACAATGCAAGAAGGTTTAGAGGAGAAATGATTGGGTTATGAGAGCCTTAATCCCATTGGTGATTAACTGAGTGGACACTGAAGGTGGGTAGGGTGTGGCTGGAGGAAGTGGGTCATTAGGGGTGTGCCTTTGGGGTTTATATTTTGTATCTGGGGAGTGGAGTCTCTCTGCTGTCTTATCATCATGTGAGCTGCTTCCTCTGCCACTCTCTTCCACTGTGATGTTCGGCCTCACCTAGAGCCCAGAGGAATGGAGCTCATCTTCTGTGGTCTGAGACCTCTGAAACAGCGATCCCACAAATAAACATTTCCTCCTTAAAATTGTTCTTGTCAGGTCTTTTGGTTACAGCAGCAAAAAATGTTAAAACAATTGCATTGACCTTGTAAAGCTGTTAGGATAAAATAAAAATACATGGAAAATGCCGTTGTCTGGGACATAAAGAATGGTCCATAAATTACAAAAATAATGGTGGAGGACAAGGGGCTCTAAGAAAGAAGACTAGTAGAAGACAGAGTGGAAATTAGTAGAAACAATAGTCATCTAGAGAGTCCAGAGCAGTGGGTTTTAGTTCTCATGTACAAAATTAAATAACTGGGTAGTTACTTTGCCACCCTGACCCTTAGTTCCCTCATCTATACAATGATAAGGTTAAACTATATACAAAAGAGAAAAGGGCGGGCGGGGGTGGGGTGGGGGAGACAGGTTCCAACCTTCTATGTTTGTTTGTTTTCTCCCTCAAGGTAGTACTGGAAGGAATGAGAAGGTTCATTGCTTTTCTTTTCCACAGATGTTTTGGAAAAACTTTGGAGTTATACAAAAGATGTAAGTGCAAGTTTCTTCACTCTCTTTCCTTCCTTCCACCAAATATCCTTCCCTGTGGTAGGCACCATGATTAGAGAAGAAGAATTTCCAAGGTCAGCCTTGGAACCCTGGGGCAGCTCTGCCAACCTTCTCCTCTGAACTTTACTGGCACCTCTCCTCCAAACTTGCCTGTGTCTTGGAAACCTAGGTTCCCACATCCCAGGGTAGCATTCCACTGGGCCCTAAGAGAACAGAGAAGCATGGATGGGTTGGACCTTAAACTACTCCAAAGGGACACACATGTATTTTACACATGACATTGTGTTTTCTGCTAACATCAGAACTGAGGAGTCTTAAAGATAGAAACAATTACATTTATTAGATGTAATTGACAAACTTTGAACAGAGTATGCGTTCATTCAGGCAATCAGCTCTGTGCCTCTTGCTGACAACACTGTGCTAAGTACTGGGCTAGACACAGGGAGGAATAAGACAGTCCTTTCTTGGGGAAAAATTCACAGGATATTAGATAGTGAAACAACCCATCATTTTTACCATGCTCTCTGTATCATAGTGTTGTTAAGTACTGCTAAAAACCATCATGGAAATACTTTAACTTTTCTACTTTCCAGAATCATCAGTCGACCATTTCTCATCCATTCACTGAAGGCATCTAGTGCTTTTCCAGATCCTAAGACTCAGGTTCATTGCTAATAACAGGATGCCTCTCAGGTCTGGGAACCAGAGAGACCCAGGACCCTCTGACTTCTTGAGCCTGGCCCTCTGAGCAGACCTGTGAAGAGACAGAGGATTTGTGCTCTTTAGGCCTGTCTGGTCAAAAGAAGCATTTGAAATTTTGATTCTGCTATTATCTGGCCACTTCTTAATAGGATTAGAATACATCAAGATCAGGGAACTAACAGGCAAATATCCACCAAGTGGGTACTGGGCATGGGGATAACTAGTTAAAATTGACAATAAATGGGAACATGGTTTTCTAATTGTGAAGTCCTTGGATCTTGTGTGTATGTGTGCATGTGTGTGTGTGTACACTACTAAAGCATGTCTCACGTCCAGCTTCCAGAATGATTCCAGGTTCTGAGGTAAATCTGTGTTTGACACCTGTTGGGTGGGGAGAAATAGCTGGGTATCACTTTTTCTGAATTCATTTTTAACATCTCCAAGAAAGAAGTGGGACACAATCAGCTATACTTAGGGCCAACTTATTCTAAAGCTTCATAGGTGTTGAGAAGTAGACACCTGTGTCCCTTCCACTTCCTCATTTGATTGAGTGGGCCCAATCATTTCTGCCATACCTTGTGTGACTCTTAGGAATGCTCAAGAATACCAACTTTAACTGCTGGGCTTCTAAGAACAATATACTCACCTTTAAAATGAAGATAATAATACTACCTTCATATGTTTGTTGTGTGAATGATACAGGTAAGTGTTCATTCTATGCCATCTGTTAACAAATAAACATTAGTGTCAACTTTTGGGAAAACATTATAAAACTTGGGTACTAGTATCATAGTATTTTCCTACCCAGTGAGAAACAAATTAAACACGCCTTCCAAACATTTTGTTTATTGTATGTTATCTTTAAACACTTTTTTAATCATGGTAAAATACCCAACATACAATATACCATTAGAAGCATTCTTTTTCCTCTGCAGTGCTGGGGATTAAACCCAGGGTCTCATGCATGTTGGGGAAGTGCTCTACCCCAGTCCCCATCTTATCCATTTTTATTTGTGCAGTTCAATTCAGTTATATCACCACCATCCATTTCCAGAACTTTCATTTTCTCAAAGTGAAACTGTCCACCTATTAAACACTAACTCACCATTTCCCTCCCATCATCCCCTGGCTTTCTATTTCTATAAAGTTGACTACTCAATGTACTTCATATGAGTAGAATTATACAATACTTGTTCCTTTGGGACTGGCTTATTTCACTGAGCATGTCTTTAAGGTCCATACGTATTGTAGGGTGTGTCAGAATTATCTTCCTTTTTGGATCAAATAATATTCTATTGTATATATGTGCCATATTTTCTTTATCCATTCATCCATCCATGGACACTTGGGCTGCTTCTACCTTTTGGGCTGTCATGAATTCACATGCTTCTATGAACATGAGTATACAGATGTCTCATTGAGATTCTGCTTTTTATTCTTCTGGGTATTTTCTCAGAAGCAGAATTTCTGGACCATATAGAAATTCTATTTTTAATATTTTGAGGAACTGCCTTACTGTTTTCCATAGAAGCTGCACCATTTTACTATACCACCAATGCTGCACAAACATTTCAATTTAACTACACTTCACCAACACTTGTTATTGTTTGTTTTTAGGGTAGTAGTCATCCTAATGAATGTGAAGCCTTCCAGTTTTGAGATTGATTGTTAACTAAGTAGATCAACTCTATGAGCCTTGACATCAAAATTGAGTACATTCAGGAAGTTTCACTCTAGGATTGGGGATATAGCTCCAATCATGCCCAAGACCATGGGTTCAATCCCCAGTACAAGAAAAAAAAGAATAAAAATTTCCATCCCAGAATTTACAACATGGTGCAAAAGAGTAAAAGGAGCAAGTTCCCATTGCACCAAGTAGGTTTTCTAAATTATATGGATAACTTTGATTGTTATTTCTTCTATGACCACAACAGGAAAATCTAAGAGCCCAAGTATATTAGGAGGGAAACTCAATGAGAGGGAGGGAAAGAGCAGAAGGAAGTGGAAAGAGGGAATGAGGGAGAGAGAAAGAGAAAGAGAAACAAAAGAAAGGAATGAGAAAGGGAGGGAGTAGAAAAGGAAATCAAACTTCTGCATGGAAAAGGCATCAACTAACTGAGTCAATACACTGATAGATGTAATATTTACAAATTACACCTGATAAAGGATTACAATCTAAGTAAAAATAGACAGAAAACTTGAATAGACATTTCTCCAAAACATAAAAATGGTCAACAGGTATATTATAGGAAAAGATGCTCAATGTTAGTAATCATCAGGAAAATGTAAATAATGCAAATCAAAACCATGAGATATTACCTTGTGCCTGTCAAGATGATCATAAGATAGATGGTTAGACAGTAGATAGCAGATAGATATAGACAGACAGATGACAAATTTTGGAAAAGATTTGAAGAATCTAGAATCCTGTACATTATTGGTAGGAATGTTAAATGGTGATGCTTCTATAGAAAGTAGTATAGATTCCTAAAAATTTAAAAATAGAACCACCATATGATACAAAAATCTGGGTATGCACTCAAAAACTTGAAATCAGGACTCCAAAGAGATATCTGCATTCCCATGTTCGTTGCATTATTCAGTCATGTCAGATGGATTAAAAAAAAAAAAATATATATATATATATATACACACACACATACACAATGGAACATCATACAAACATGTATGAACCCTGAGGACATTCTGCTAAGTAAAATCAGTCAGTCACAGAAAAACAAATGCAATATGAACCCACCCATTTAAGGTATCTAAAATAGGCAAACTCACAGAAGTACAGAGTAGAATGGTTGGTGGCTGCCAGTGATTGGGAGAGGGGGAGTTCCTATTCCATGAGTACAAGTTTCTTTAATGTAAGATAAGTTCTAGAGATCTGCAGTACAATATTATGACCTACAGTTAATAATATTGTATTATACCCTTAAAGCTGTTAGAAAGCCATATCTTATGTTAGACATTTTTATTACAAAGTTAAGAAGGAAAGGTCAGGACAGGGATATGCAATATTTGTCAGGCTCTGCTGGAAAACTCACTTGCATTCATATGGATGAATTTTGCTGGCTTCCCAGTGAAGCTCCTAACACAGCACTTTGAAGATTGCAAGTATGTAATAGTGATCCTAGTGCTCACTTAGTGAATAGTCTTTTGCAAACCTTGATCAAAAATCTTCCACAGGCAGAGATGACTAAAATTTGGCCCTGAAAACCCTATTTACATACTGTAACTAGTTGTGAGGGATATGCATTACTTTAACATCTCCACTACACAGATCATTTAAATGCTTACGAATGAAAAAGCTCATGAAATATGGCTTTATAATGTATTTTTAGATTTAAAAAAAAAGGTTTTCTGAAGCTGGAAGTTTCCAGATTTGCAGCTAAGTTTCTTATGAGAAAATCTAAATGGGGCCCATCTAGAAGTTTATCTGTAGAATAGTTAAAATGATCCTTCCTGTCTTGCAGTTAAGAACATGTTCAATCAATCAATGGATGGAAAATGCAAAAGTGCTCGAGGAGAGAATTAATAGCCAGTACTAATAGATGATATTTATTGAATATTTACAAAGCACATTTGCTCTTTCCAGCAACTCATGAGGTAGGTACTATTATTACTTTCCTCATCTTCGATTTTAGAAATTGAGATAATTGGCAGAAGATAATTAAGAACCCAAGAAGTCTGACCCCAGTTCTTAAAACTATTACATTGTACAGTCAGTCTCTCTACAGATTTCAAAGGAAAATCCTTTATTTTTTAGTTATCTGATGAAATAATCAGCAATTTCTCTGCTTTGGAGTAAACAAAGTACAAATGCCCCCAACAGGTTGTTATCAGATGACTGGGATCTGCAGCCTACTCCCCCTGGCCAGCATTTCTGTTGAGTAGGGAACCTCATATCGTTAGCCCAGGCAAAGATCAAAATTCAAGCTTTGAAATACAGTTTCTGCTGAATGTATATTGTTTTTGCATCATTATAATGTAAAAAATGGTCATTAAAACCATCATAAGTCAGAGACTGTATTTATAGTGCAACACAAACCCTCTTCCACCCTTTCCATCTTTTCCAAGATTCCAAAGCTTATCCTCTCGGCAGCTGCTGATCATAAAGACACCACTCTTCTTTTCAGCTGGAAGGTAAGAGCTGCCTCACCCCTTCAGACTTGTGTTCAGATTCTAAAATCCACAATCTCACACACTGAGGAGTTTCTCCACAATCGAATCATGTATGTATGGAAAAGTGGACCTGTTAAGTATGAATGTGGCACATGTAAGACATCATATCTATCATCTGTGTCAGCCATTCTCATGGAAGTTGGGCTCATGTCCCAGTTGCTGCTCCTCCTTGGCCCACCATTGCTCACTATTCTCAACAATTCAGCACTGTATAAGGCATAAGAAAGTCAGTCAGACTTCAATCTATCAAAGGTTATGACATCTGGTAAGAAATTAAAGTAGTAGGAAAGTAAGCTAACTCCATCAGAGATTGCCGTCTCCTTTGTTGACTATGAGTGCCTCATGGATACATGTCAAAAAAGAAAGAGGAGAAAGAGAACAGATGATCTGTTGCCTCCACTAGAAAAATGATTCTCCTTTAAGCCTCAGGACCCTCCTTATTCTCAATATCTAGTTATGCCTTGGGGGGGGAGGACAGATTTGCATTCATCTAGCATCAACACTGTTGTATTAAAGTCAATTTGTTGATAGTTTTCTCTTGATTTTGCATTTATGGTCAGTAGTGAAAGTGATTGCTTCAATTATCTATTGCAACATGCAAACCATCCCCAAATCCAGTGGCTTAAAATAAGAACAATCACTTATTTGCATACAGTTTTGCAATTTGGTCAGGGTTCAGCAGGGATAGTTTGTTTCAGCTCTATATATGTCATTTGGCACAGGTAACCTGGGGCTAGAAGATCCACCTTCAGTATGGTTCTTTGTAAAGTTAGCAGTCTCCTGCTGGCTATCAGCTGGGACTTCAACTGGGACTGTTCATCAGGGGTCTCAGTCTCCTTTCACATAGACCTGTCTGTGTGTCTACTTGGGTTTTTCTCACAGTATGGCAGTTAGTTCCTAAGAGCAAATGTCCCCCCCAAAACTTGCTCTGATATGCAAGTACTACCAGGCTTCCCCTTGCATCATACAGCTGATGTCTCCTTGGCCAAAAAATATCTCCATTACAAGAGCAGAGTCTGTGTGGGAAAGGATTCTGTTTATCACAGAATGTGGAAAGTTTTGTTACCATTGAGAATTGGTAAATTTGTCCACTTCTATGCTTCATATTAGTCAGAAACTTAATACCAATGTTTCCCAACTTTTCACTTCACTTATGAAAATGGTAGGGGAGAGAAAAAAGTGCTATGGGTAAATAAAATTGGGAAAATAAATATTCTTATTAAAATAACAATTATCATAGAACTACAAGGAAACAAGGAATGCACATGTCCCAGATGAAAATCACTGCAAAATGTATGAAAAAAAAAGACGTAAAGCACACATAAATGTCCTAAAGAATGGACGTGTCACACATTAATAAGATTCATGAAGAAATGGTAGAATTTTTCAGATAAAGTGAAAAAACAAAAGCAAGAGATATATTGACTTTGATAACATTTCAACTTGAATTTCAAAGGTTTATTTAATTTGAATGGTATTTTATGTTTTTCCCAAAGACAAGTTTGTTAAAACGGTGAGACTACAGATTCTTTGAAGAACTTGATTAGAATTCAAATTAACTAAACAAATAGAAGAAGTTGGCAAAGATGTAAGGGCTGCTAATGTTTGTTGAGCTGTTACCATGTTTCAACCCATGTTAAGAACTGCAAGTACAATCACTTTTACAAAACACTTAAGACAGAATTAAGTCATTTTCTCAAGGTCACGCTGCTTGTCAAATGTGGGAGACCAGATTTGTAGCCAGATCTGCCTGCTTGTTTTGATCAATTTATTAAATAAGAACTTTCTGTAAATTGAAGCATTCATGTTTTCATTGACTCTTTGAAACTGAAAAATATAGTCCCAAAGGGAACAAAAAAACTGATCAGAGATGCAAAGAAAAAAAAATCACATGTAAGAATTTTGAAAGCTCTTCTAATCTCCAAGCTGAATTAAATTTTAAATGCAATGATGACTCTGGAGAAAAAAAAAAAAAAAAAAAAAAACCTAACCAAATCAAATACTGAAACTTCAAATAACAAATTTTGAACATGTTTCCCTCTGGCTGGGTGTATGTGAGAGAGTATTTTTTAATGCAATAAGCAACGTTCTTTTTTTGTTGTTGTTCTAAATAATCCATTTAACTGTCCACCCCCAAGTTATAAATAAAAACCAAATGTTATTACTTTAAAATTTTTGAAAGAATGCATGCTATAAAGTCTTTATCTTAGCTCATTTGCTTTTCTCCTACAGGTCCCTCCCCAATTGTTTATTAACTAAGGAATTTACTCTTTCGGTGCCAGGAACATTAATAAAGTGCATTTAATTGATCCATTTGCTTGGCATCTTTTGTTAGTTCTTGAGACTAGTAGAAAATGTTCATTTTTAGGTATGTTCCTTCTTGGAACTATGTGTGGGAATTGTCCTTAACAATAGTAGTAGCAGGAGCTCTATTAGATACTGTTAGAAGCCCTGGCTTTCTCATTTTGGGGGTATTTTTTTCCAAAGTTGGCATTTCTTGAGGAAAATGACTCAATGCTTTAATGCTGCAGCATAAACATGGAGCACACCCTTGGGACGCAGAAGCAGGAGGTGAGAATATAGAATTATAAGGCCGTCCGGGTTTTCTTAGAGCTTCATTAGGTTTAAATGCCGGATTTTGGACTCAGTAACTTTGGCAAGTGGTGGAAAGTTTGAAAAAATGTCCAGAAAAGAGTTGTGAAATTTATTAAAAGGCCAAAAAAATGGGCCTTATGGGAAATCTAAAGGAGCTAGGGCTATTTTTTTTTTTTTTTTAAGAAGTGTACTGTGGGATTCAAAATCTGTCTTCATGTCTGGGTAGAGCTATGTTAGGAGTGGCAGCATCGCTGTGAAGGGGACTGATACTTAAGATGAGGACTTCTACAAGGATTGGAGACTCCAGAGCTGATTGGCAGGAAGGAGTTGATTTTTAAAATAGACTAGAAAAATCTGTCTAGTGTTGCCCAAGGATAGATTTATACTCAACCATCAACTGGACTGGCCCCATTTCTGGGACATAAATTATTCAGAGTCCAGTGAGACTCAGCCAGAAATGTAAAATCCCCTGCCTGCTAGTCCCCTGGTTGTTATTTTCAGGGCAATATTTGGGCACAACACTGAATATTTGCAAATAGTGATGCTGTTGGTAGACCACCCAGGGTCCTGGGAGGAATTCAGGCCTGGGATTCAAGCAGACCTAGATTGGCATCTACTTCTACCATTTCATCAGTTACTAAATTCTTAATTTTTAGTTTTTCAGAACTTTGTTTTCTCAATCATTGGATGAACATAGGTATATTTAAAAATTTTGTGAGGATCTAATGAGACAATACATATCTATATAATGCCTCAACAGTAGTAGGTACTTAATAAATCTTGATTCCTCTCCCTTTCTGTATTTGGGCAGCATTGTAGGAATGGGAAGAGTATTAGTGTCTAGTTGAAGCACAAGTAGAGACCATATATATATAATTTTATAGCTAAATATTTAAATGTTTTTTAACACCAACAATATGTAAAAACTTCCCTCAAGTGAGACAATCAACAAGTGATAGTTCCAGGAGACTCAGATTCCTGTTAATTACATGCCAACATCCATGACATTTCTCATGTGCTTCCTGAATGCCAAATCCTTTTTAGGGTACTTTATAACAAGTACCTGTTATTGTCCCTATTTTATAAATGAGGAAACTGAGGTCCTGAAAGATCCGGTACTTGCTAGTTAGGACCCATGGTTACTGAGTTCTGAAGCTAGAATTGGAGCCCAGAATCTTTCTGGTTCCAACATCTGAGACAGTGAAGGGGAAGAGAGAAACAAGGTGAGTCAAGTTTACAAACAGCTGCTCAGAGACAAAGCCAGAGGGAGAATTTAAAGCTACCAAGTTCAGAGCAACCGCAGAGCCACATCACCAAGCCCTGGCACCTGGAATATGTTACCATTTCTAAGTGCCACTATTACAAAGATGTTTCCCAGAGTCAGTTCTCAGCAACCTGCTTGAAACTCACTGTAATGGGAATGTTAGAAGCATAATGGAGAGTGGTTTACTTCCTCAGAACTAATCTCTATCTTCAGTGGATTTCTGAGGGTACAATAAAAGCTCTCTCTGCTCCCGACACCAGCAAGTCTTGAGTGTCATTTGATTTATGTTTCTTCCCTACTTGCACCAGCATGCCTCTATACACCTACAAATAGCTTTTCACTTATTTAAAACATGCAGGTAAGAACAGAGCTATTCTGACTCACTGATTCAGCAGTTGCGACCTGGTGCTACTTGCCTTTCTTCACCCAGTCACCAAGCTAATGGCTCTCATTAACAGTGATATTTATAAACAGCAAATGGAATACCAAATCAGTGGCCACGCCCACCCACTTACGAGGGGCCTGTCCATCATGGCTCCACACATGCAGTACTGCTAGTTCCTCATGGCCTTTCTCCCAAAGTGCTCACCAGAGAGCATGTATGTTTCTTTTCCTTTCATATAACAATTTTTTGGTATAGCAATTGAGAGAAGAGTCACCAACAGAATATAGAAGATGTGGTTGCTGATATTTTATGTTCTGGTTATTATATCCCATCCCAAAATAAAACAAAAAAAATGATTCCTATAGTCTACAAGACCCTTCACAATCTGAGGGGCTGCACACACACTTCCTCCCCACTGCAGCTCTGACTCCTCCCCCATCTCTCTTCCCATTGCTCACCTGGTTCCATTGTTCACCATCAGGTGACCGAGCACCCCACTCACTACCCAGTGTAAAATACCAGAGTGCACATTTTATGCTTCTGGGACAACAGTTGTGTTTTTCATGATGTTTGTTTTCATTTATGAAATGCTCTGCCTCAGAATTTCACACACTCTTAGGAGTGTGCTTCTATGTAAGTGTAAGAGACAAACATCGTTCAGCAAAATCAGTACGTCTACAGGGAGAGCCTGTTGCTCCCCAAACACATCCAGCAGATGGGCACCCCAAGCCTTGTTCTTACTCTTCTAGACTCCTGGAACTCTCTTCTCTGGCAGAGCTTTGGGTTTTACTCCCCCAGGTAGTCCAGGTGAACGCTCTGTGTGTTACTGAACACAGAGACCTTCCCTGATCATCCCTCCCTAAAATGTCATCTCAGTCACTCTTCATCTGCTAAGGCTGACTTACATTTCTTGTTAGCACATGCATATTTGACATTATATATTTGTTCACTTTACTCGGTTTATTCTCTCTCTCTCTCTCTCTCTCTCTCTCTCTCTCTCTCTCTCTCCCCTAGCTGCACACAGACATTCAAATGGAAGCCACTGTCCTTGAACCTAAAACAGCGACTGGCCCATAACAGATTGTGGTTTAAATGAAAGACCAACTCTCCTAAGGTGTCATCAAGATAACGAAAAATTTTATATAGCCATTGTCCCTTGCCTTGCAGGATATTAAAAACAAAGGCTTTAATTTGTAAACTGGTAATTTGGTAATTTATCACTAAGAGAGAAGGCCGAGGTCAGGGGACTGGTTCTCTGGATGTAGAAGAAAAGACTTTAATGCACAGAAGGAAGACATGTGGAGGTTGAAACATCCAGTTACCAATTAGTTAAAAGGACATGATAATTTCAGTTCAAGAGGCTGGTTATAAACCTACTGCTGTTGCTTACTGATGTTTGCTCCTAAACTTACATAGAAACACACTCCCAAGAGTGTGTGAAATTCTGAGATAAAGTATTTCATAAATAAACACAAACACCATGAAAAATATAGTTGGTGTCCCTAAAATATAAAATGTGCATTCTGGTGTTTCACACTGGGTAGTGGGGTGTTTGCTCACCTGAGGGCTTTACATGCCAATGGGAAACTAGGCTGCATCCCACTGTTTCCCCTTGCTAATTTTCTCCCTGAGGTACACATTCCCTCCAGTTCTTTTCTCTCTTTGGTTTTTATATTAACAAATTTCATCTCTTTGGTACACAACACCTTTTTCCTCCATTTTTCATTTCTTTAAACCTGAGCCAGCATTTCCAAAATTGCATTCTAGATGATATCCAAGATGTTTCTAGATATTTGTCAAATTTAAATACACACACACACACACGCATATGTGTATTTCAATAAGTTTAGGAAACTAATTCTCTTTCCCCAACTCCATTATACATATGCAGAACATGTTAGCACACTAAAGACCCTGAATTAATAAAAAAAAAAATGTGTATCTTTGTTTAGCTCAGTGTTTCTAGAACTTATTTAAACAAAGAACATTATTTTGTTTTTCTAGACATTTTTCATAGAAGCATTTCTTTAATTGTGCTTTTCTATTTCTATACACACAGGAGATAAATACATAGGTATTTATAAGACATTACTTGAACATAGACACAAGACACAAATATACAAAAAGTGTCCCATTGCATAGTACACCAGAGGAATGGAAGAATACATCAAGAGTTCCTGAAAAGCTGAAGTTGCAGTTGGCTGGCACAAAGGGAAACAAGATAGCAGGTATAGATGACACACTATTTAATTTTTTGCCCTGTGTACTTTTTTTGCTGAGAACAGCTTCTATCCACTCATCTACTACCCAAATAGTTGTAGTAGGAAATGCCATGTCTTCATACTATGGAATCTCTGCCCACACAGCTATAGGAGACCCACATATAGGTAGCTTCCTATAAGCTCAGCAAATTGGTTCTTTCCCAAAAATTTTGGATTCATGACTGAAAAACCTTAAGTAAAAGAACAAACTTGGCATTGAGAGAAGTAGAGACAGAGATTAAGAGAAAGGAGGTATCCCCCAAAAGCTCCCTCCCTGACTCTTCCTATAGCCCAGCTACACCCCCCGCCCAACCCCACACACACTTGGATTCCTTGAGATATTCTTATAACCCACCCATAAATTTTCTCCTTTCTTTTTCCTGCTTGCTTTTTTTGGGGTGGGGGTCTGGAATTGATTTTTTCTTCTTGCCAATTGATCAATACAGCAGGACAAAAAGGACATTCGTTATGTGTCAAACACATCAAATGCTAGAACTTGTAACCCACACACTGGTCATTTTCCATTTCCCAGGCTTTTCATTTTTCTTTTCTGTGTTTTTAACAGAAAGTACAGTTTTCATGGAAAGAAAGAAATTGATTCTGTAGGTACAAGATGTTAAGGAATCTTGCATTTAGGTTTTCAATCAATCTATGAAAAAAACTGATTACTTTTTAAAAAATGCTTTCAAATTGCCCCACCATTTTAAGTACTTGTATATTATATTGAGCTTTACTTCTTAAAGATCTTTTTTCTTTTTAAAGATTTCTGAAGTTTGTTTGTCTGTTTTCCCCTGAGGGAAGTATTTCAGCTGGTTTATTCTGTTTGAGTACAAACAGGATTTGGCCATTTTAAAACTCATATGCATCAAACCTTGACATGGTGATTGCATTTCAAAAGCATAGCTCTAGACTCAAGACTATATTTTGGTGGGGGTAAGTATCAGAAAGTAAAAAATAATCTAACTTTATTATCACCATCCATCTTAGTTTAATTTAAGAATCGTTTTCTTAGAAATAAGCCAACACAAAAAGCTGAACCAGCAAATGATATTAGAGGAATGAAATTAGAAAGTATTGAAACTTAGAAATAATCAGAGAAATAGAAACTAAAGCAAGGCATATTTTTCTATTAGCACATACACATGCATATGCACATACAAGTGTCCTCTTGGGGAATAATCTGGCAAAACCTGTTGGTTCTCTGAATCTACAGATTCTAAATCTTCAGGAATTCAATAAGCTATGGATTGAGAATGTTAAAAACAATAAAAATAGCCAGGCACCGTGGTACACTGCCGCAGTCCAGCTGCAGCAGAATAATCAGGGGGGGTGACGAATAACTTGTGTACTTGATACAGCAGGAGTGGGAGCCGTTTATTGCAGGACAGGAGCAGTATTTATACATTCCACACAGCTTATCTAATTAGCATAAACTAGATACATCAGTCAACCAATCAGGAATCTCTACACCTAATGGCTCGGTTTTGTTACTTCTCAAACCACTCCCTCTGACATTTTGCCAGGCACCATCCAGACTTGTTTACGAACTTTAACATTCCCCTGGCAAAATGCCAGGTGTTATTTTGACTTGTTTACAGACTCTAACAGTACACGTCTGTAATCCCAGCAGCTCAGGAGGCTGAGGCAGGAGGATTGTGAGTTCAAAGCCAGTATCAGTAACTTAGAGAGGCTCTAAGCAATTCAATGAGACCTTGTCTCAAAATAAAATGTAAAAAGTGTTGGGGACATGGCTCAGTGGTTAAGCCATGTCCCTGGTTTCAATCCCTAGTACCAAAAGAAAAAAGAAAATAAAAATTTTCCAAATTCAAAAACAAAATAGTATACCAACTATTTGCACAGCACTTACTTTATATTAAGTATTTTAAAGAGAGAGAGAGAGAGAGAGAGAGAGAGAGAGAGAATTTTTTAATATTTATTTTTTAGTTTTTGGTGGACACAACATCTTTATTTTTTTATGTGATGCTGAGGATTGAACCCAGCGCCCTGCGCATGCCAGGCAAGTGTGCTACCGCTTGAGCCACATCCCCAGCCCTAAGTATTTTAAATCAGATACCAAATTCTAGGAAGCATAAGTCGCCATATATCATGGAATAGTATTTGCATATAGCCTATGAACATCCTTCTGTGTATTTTAAATCATCTAGTTGGTATCCCTGGGGGATTTGCTCCAGGACACCCCTCCAAACTCTATAGATGCTTAAGTCCCTCAAATAAAATGGCTTTGCATTTGCATATAAATTACTACACATCTTCCGATATATTTTAAATTATCTTTACATTACTTATAATACATAATACAATGTAAATGCTCTGTAAATAGTTGTCATGCTGTACTGTTCAGGGAATAAGGATAAGAAAACAAGTTGGTATGGTTCAGTACAGATGCAATTTTTTTTAAAAAAAAAACAATTTTTTTTTTTTTTTTGTACTGGGGATTGAAGTCAGGGGCACTCAACTACTGAGCCACATCAGGTTTCACTGAGTTGCTTAGTGCCTTGGTGTGGCTGATCTAGCTTTGAATTTGTGATGCTTCTGTCTCAGCCTCCTGGGATTATAGACATGTGCCACACCAAGCTCAAATATTTTTGATCTATAGTTGGTTGAATCTGCAATTGCAAAACCCACAGAAATGGAGAGCCAACAATATGAACACCCTTTCTTTTAACATGTTGTTACTTTTTGGGCTTTATTCATGTGCAAGAAGAAGAGTAAAAATAAAATCCTCTCAATGTATTACAATTCTATCAGAAAACCACTGTGAAAGAAATAATTATATATATTTTTTTGTTATTGCTATTACTATTACTCTAACAAACACAATAAATGAAATACAATATCCCTGAGGTAAGCTTTGCCTTCCCCCACCATAGATCTAAGCAAATTCTCCTGCATAATGTCATTATGCAGCTCCCTTTGCCAAACACAATGACCTTGTTTCCTCCCCATTGTCACAAGGGCCTCACAGCATTTGACATCACTGATCACGTCATTGCAACTTTCTCTGATTTAACTCCCATGATACCACTACTAACAGCTCTTGAGGTATTGCTGTGTGTGTTTGGGGTTTGTTTTTAGCACTTACAAGCATGGACTCACTTAATCCTCATGAGCAGCTACATTTATTAGCTCAGTTTTACAAATGGGAAAATTGATGAACACACAGGTTAAGTTGCCCAAGATAACTCATCTGGTTAAGTAGCAGAGTCCAAATCTGAACTTGGCCAATTCCACTTGAAGACCATGTTCCTGTACCAAAGCTCATCATGTCCAAGCTGCCATGCCATGCCGAGTGACTACTTTGCTCTTTTGTCATTGCTTTCTCTCATTTAGCCCACCTGGAAAAGAAGCCTAGGATCTATTCTGCACAAAGTTCCTTCCTCCTAGACGTAAAAATCATTTTAATGTAGGGAAGGCTCAGCCTTTTTCTGAGAAAGTACAGAAATACTTGCCCCATGTTTAATAAATGCTATTATTTTATTACATGGGAATAGTACTTTTTACTTTTCAAGGGGCTTCCAGTACATATTTTTATTTGCTCTTCACAATCAAGTTTATTCTATTTCTTCTGAACTTTTGATCTCCCTATTTTTTCAGGACACTAGCACTCTCCTGTACTCAAAATCAGAGCCATCTTTAATTCTTCTTTCTTCCCTAGTTCCCACAGTTTGATTGGCTGCCTGGTCCTATCGATTCCATTTCCACGGAGATTTTGAGCCTTTCTCCTTCTATTCATTTCCCCTGCTGTTAAAGTACCACTGTAAGAACGTCATCCCACTTACTCCAAACCTTCAATGTTCCCTGCTCCCACAAAATTGCGTGCAATCTCTAGAAGCAAACATTAAGGTTTTTTCATAACCTGTCTTCACCTTAGTTTTCAGCATTAACCTGAAACAGTGCACCATGTGTCCTACGGTCATTCACATTAGAACAAATCAGACCCAATCTTTAAACAAAAGAGAGCACTGTAGAGTTGCAGATTAAATAACACGTATTTTGTCTCCTAAGTGTCAGACTTCTCTTAACAAATGACTTCAGAATAATTTGACCCAAAAAGCCCTTAAAACATCTTGCAGCCATCCGCCGAAATGACTTCATTTATTTAAAAAAAAAAAAAAAGAGCCTAATTCATGTGACTATCCTCCTCAGTCAAGTCTATAACGCACCCCCACGTGCTGGCAGCAACGCTCCTCCTGTTCCACACTGTAGAAAAGGAAGCAGGGAAAGTGACAGGAAGTGGTAGGCCACTGAAATTGTGAGAATCCTGTTTAAAAGTTCTCCTTTAAAAGAGGTGGTTCTCAAAGAAGAGATCAGTGGGAGTCAGAAGGAACCAGTCATTACATCTTGGCTATAAACAATGTCTCTAGCCTTGAAAGATGAAAACAGTGAGGGCAGGTAGAAAGATTTTTCTCAGGCTTTGATTTTCTAGAGAATTTACTTATCTGAATCATCTTGAAACCTAATTTTGGCAATAGTACTTAAAGTCTACATTTTTAAAAAAGTAAAAGTAACCTTATTCTCTGATTATATTTAGCCTGGGAGTTTGGCAACACGGCCAAGGCCCTGAAGTGCCCCAAGTGGCAGCGTACCATAATTGCAGGCTTGTACTTGACCCCTTGAAGGTTCTCCAACTTAATCCTTGCCAAAAGGTCACACTATTGCCTACATGGTGGTATTTCAGGATTCCATTAGGTCTAATTTAATAATCACCTTTAAGAAATCCCCACTATCTGGCTGATGCCTTATATTCTTCTGGTAGAGCTTTATTCCTTTTCACAAAAATCTTGGGATAGAGACAACCGATTATGTGTCATTTGAACCTTGAAGTAAAAGATTATAGTTTGGTGTGGGTAAGATCATGGCTCTGCTGAGGGGGATTCTGACATAGAGATACACTCCAGGACCTTCAGAAGAGAAGAGGTCTTATGCTTCTCTCACTGGGAAGGGCTCAAAATGGAGCGGGTAGATGAAACAAAGGCAATTTTTGTTTATCTCAGTGTTTTCTTTTTATAAACCATGGTCAGCTTCAGGAAGAAGTAGCTTTGATGGAAGCTAAGACATGTTGATGATAAATGAAAAGCATAGGGAGTTGGATGGTTGGAGAGGATGCAGGGACAGGAGTAACTGGGGGCCAACCCTCCCAAGTCTCTACTTTTGACTGCTAGTGCTAGCAAGCCATTCTGCAATCGTCCTGAGAAATTAGTTTAGCCTAGTTCTCAGCACATGCCACTAAGGCTTTCTGCTTCTTTGCCTCAGGTTCTGAAGACCTCCATGACCTGGTTATAGTTTAACATATGCCAGTGGCTGATTTCTCTAACTTTTTTTAGGGAAAAAAAAAACAGGGTAAAAATTAAAACCTAGGAAATCAATCTAATGTCAATACTAAGGTCTTTTTTATTCTTCACAGCTGATCTGGGAGAAGATCCGTGAATGATGCTTCTTTTTTTAAGAGGAGGAAGGAGATTGGAACAATGCCAAAACACAGAATTTTATCCTCTCCCATCCCTGATTCCAACATTAACTCAGTTATGCAGATACCAAAACCCCCAAAGATGCCTGCACTTCATAGTGGCTCATTCCAAGGCAGAAAAGAGCATACACACACACACATTTACTTTCCCTACATCAAAACCAGATGAATAGGATTATTTGCCCACACCTTAGGCTGTGAACCCAGCACTGTACTCATCCGTGTGCCTTCACAGTAGAGCATGGCAAAGGATGTGCCTAGGTCAGTGAAATCTCAGACAACACTTTCCTTTTAGGAAGAAAATCTGGGAACTTTCTAAATCCTACCTCTTCGTAGAACTTCCACAGTGATTTTTAAGGGGCTATTTGCAATCGTCCTGAGGAAATAATTCAAGAAATGCTGAATTACCGCTCATTATCTTCCGATGTTCCTCTTCTGCTTTAAATGGGCAATTGTTGCTTTTCCAGAGGTAGAAACCTATTGTTCAAGTCAGCTTTCTCATTGCTGTGACTAAAAGACCTGACAGGAACAATTTTAGTGGAGGAAAAATTTATTTAGAATCTCACAGTTTAAGAGGTCTCAGTCCATAGAAGACAGGCTCTGGAAAAGGCAGAACATCATGGCAGAAGTGTGTGGCAGAGGGAAGCAGCTCACAGGATGATCAGAAAGCAGAGAAAGACTAAGCTCAGCTCACCAAAGGCATGCCCTCAAAGACCCAACTCCTCCAGCCACACCCCACCTGCCTTCAGTTACCACTCAGTTAATGAGTGGTATAGGGAATTAATTCACTGATAGGGTTAAGGCTCTGATAACCCAATCATTTCTCCTCTAAACCTTCTTGCATTGTCTCACACAAGAGATTTTGGGGGACACCTCACATTCAAACTGTAACACCTATCTTCCAGAGCCTGGCTCTGCAGTTAGTACTTGAAGCAGCACTCTCCGCCACAACCATCAGCTGCACGTGGCTCTCACAGTCTTGAAACAGGTATGCTTCGAGCCCAAAATAAATGCCAGATTTTGAAGCCTCACTAAGAAACAAAGAAAATATCTCATTATCATTTTTCACATGTTCAGTGGTAATATTTTGAATATATTAAATAAAATACATGATTGAAATCAATTTCATTTGTTTCTCCATTTTTAATTTGGCTCCTAGATAACTTAAAGTGCCTTGCATTTTATTTCTACCTAGGTGTCTCATTCCTTGCTGCATATTAGAATCACTCAGAGAGCTTTTGAAAAATCATCTGATGCCAGGGTCTCACCCCAGATGACTTAAGTCTGAATAACTGGAGTTAGGACTCAACATTGGTATTCTTTCCTGTTTTGAAAGTTCCCCAGGTGACTCTAATGAGCAGCCAACATCCAACAAGGAAAAAGACTGCTGCGAACTCTGGAATTCTCTAAGACTCTAATGACAACTCATGCAGGTTAAAAGTTCAGGGTTGTTTTCTCCCTTATTCTGTATAATCAACTTTGTTCTGATCTATTTCTCCCTAAAGAAACAGTGAAATGTTTTTCAAGTCATGCAAGTTAGAACTTTGTTTGTTTTATTTTTTAATGAAGTTCACATGAATCCAGGATGCTGCCAGGGCTGGAAAAAAAACTGCATTGAATTTGGGATTTGAAGGTTGATGAGTAACATGTAATCCTTCCTCAGGCTTCTTCTTAGACTTGCTGTTTTTCTTCTTGGAGGCACCTGCTTTGTTCCTACTAATATTATGGAACGCATCACAGTGCTTCTCAGACTTTAAAGTGCCTGAGAATCACCTGGGGATACTGATTCAGTAAGTGGCCAAGATCCTGCCTTCCTAAGGAGCCCTGCTGATACCCATGCTGCTGGCCCATGGACTGCTCAGTGAGAAGCAAAGCATCAGGGCTAAGGGAATTAGCTAAGGCTCACCTGGTAGGTGGAACTTGTGCACAGCCACCCAGTCATGCAAAGAATGCCAAGAGCACAGACGCGGCTTTCTATAATGAACACAGAGCAAACTTTTAAATGAAGACTGCATATTATAATAGGCATATTATATGTAGAGGTATGCTTTTCCTCCATGGATAAACTGAGCTTCCTGAGAATGTGACACTGTCTTAATCCCAACTATTAGACCTGACGCCTAGCAGGCATTCTTTCTTGTATCCACAGGAGCTAAAAAGGAGCCTGAGTTCAAGAAGAACCCTGGAGCAGGACAAATGCCATTCACACTTACCCAGACCTCCCTGTCTCCACCATCAGGAGTCGAGACAGTCCCATGCACACACCACTCCCTGCCCCTCATTACCACCCTCTGCCCTCGGTTCCTGAGGACTAACTGCATCTTGCTTTTTTATCCCTGTCTGTGTCTGTGGCCATAGGAAGTCCAGACTCTCAGATCACCCTTCTCCTCCCACTCTCTGCCCCCCATTCACACATCCCTCATTCTGTCTCCATCTTCCCATTTCAAGACCCCTCCATGTGCCCTTTGGCTTCACAATCCTCTAGCCAAGTCCCTTCTCTCCGTCCTGAACCTTCCCTTCCCCTGGATCCCTGAGACACCACTGCCTAGGCAACCCCGTTCTGCACCAGTGATGCTTTTCCCTCATTCTTCCAACCCTTGGGCCTGGAGGCTGAATGATTTTGCCCTTGCCCCCAAACACTGTTTCCATACCATTTACCCTCCTCCCTGGTTAACAGTCCTCTGCACTTCCTTCCACCCATTACCTCTCCTTGTTGCTATTCTCTACTCCCAGCTCATTGTTTGATTATTTCAGTTCCTGGCTCATTTGTTCTCCCCTATACTACTTTCTCTATTCTTGTTGATTTCAATACATTTCAATACAGGACTCCAACAACCTGTCCTCTTGGTCACACGAACTTCTCTCCTCCAACAATCTTGGAGGAGATTCTCACCCAGTAGTTCATGGGCCAGCAGCATGGGTATCACCAGGACTCCTTAAGAAAACAGGGTCATGGCCGCTTACTAAATCAACATCTGCATTTTAACCAGATCCCCAGGTGACTCTCAGGGACTTTCAAGTTTGAGGAGCACTGTGATGCATTCCATATTATTTAGTGACAAAGCAACCACCCACTACCAAGGACATACCCTCCCAGACCAATAATTTCAGCATCTCCAATTTGGTAGAGGGAGAATAATTTTTTAAAAATATTATAAATCTGACTAAATAAGCACATTCTAAATGTATTTCATTGTTTTGTGCTACATCACACTGTTGGGTTGGGTGGAGAGATTCCATGCAGGGGGACAGGCTCCTTCTGGCCCGAGGTGTGGCCATTCCCTGGTCTCACAGTTCTTGGCTGGATTCTCTGCACTCCACTGGAAGACAGAAAGGAGGGAGGAGATATGATTGCATGAGGGGACTTCTTATGTGCCAGGCCTAGAAACTGGGCACATCTCTTCCACCACATTCCTTTTGCCAGAATCAGTCATTGAACACATCTAACTGCAGAGAGATTTTTTAAAATGTAGCTCAGCCATGCTTAGTGGAGAACAACCACACCATCCTTATTCTCATTTTTATTCAGTCTCTGGCCACTTTCCTCCCACTGGGACTTCCCCTATATTAATCTGACCACCTTCCTATGCCCCTTGCCCTCTTCGCTCTACAGCCTGCTTAAATGGTCAATTGCCACAATGACCCCTGAGCATCTGATCTCTATTTCCTCACCCCTCTCCAGTTCTGTCACCTGCAACATCTCAATCCTTAAACCAGCAAACTGAGATTGCCTCTGAGCAGCTACATGTGACTGGGGACAAACTCATAATGACACTCACTGATCCCACTTTGTGTTCAAGGTGAACATTGACAAGCTCCTCCTGCTGCCAGGCAACCATGACCACGCCCCAATGGGTAGATCTCCCGCTGTCCTGGCAGTCCACACAGTGCCTTATCCCTCCCTGGGCTTTTGATGTCATCTCCCCCTCCTTCCTTCCTGAACATGAGCTGGCTTATCATTTCACAGAGAAAACTAGAGCCAGCATCAGCAACCATATGTGCTGCCTCAATCTGA
Source organism: Marmota marmota marmota (assembly GCF_001458135.2). NCBI lineage: Eukaryota > Metazoa > Chordata > Mammalia > Rodentia > Sciuridae > Marmota > Marmota marmota. The sequence continues at coordinate 10,024,188 of NW_025999900.1, forward strand.
TCCTACAGCTTCCTGTCAATGTGCCCAGCTAATGCCAAGCCTCCACTGCACGCAGACTTCATCCCCTCCCACCTACTGAAGGTTGTTGCTCCAGCAACTCTGCTCGCTTGTTCTCTCGTTCTCTCTCTCTCTGTCTCTCTGTCTCTCTCTCTCTCTCTCTCTCTCTCTCTCTCTCTCATCAAGAATTCCTCATCTCATGCATTAGTCTCATCATCACACAAAAATGCTATTATCACTCCCACTAAAAACAAAAATATAAAAACCTCTTGACCCAGTTCCCTGTAAGCTACTTTCTATTTCTCTATTCTGTCTTCAATTCCTCCACACATGGGCTTTAACTCCTCTGCTTTTGTTAGGGTAACTAGTGGCCTCCCCAGTACTAAATCTGATGGGCACCTCTCAGTTCTCTTACTCAACCACCAGCAGCTTTGGCTACATTCCTCTGACCCCTTCCCTCACCTTTCCACCATACCAGCTTCCCTCGGATTCTAGGACACCACACTCCCTTGACTTCTCCCTCATTGCTCTGCTCTGCTGGCTCCTCCTTGTGGCCCCCACCTCCTGGGGAGGGCTGAAGCTCAGTCCTCGTACTTTTCCCCCATCTGCACCACAGCTCCTTGGTGACTTCATACAGACTCTGGCATAAAGCCATCTGTATGCTTATGGTCCCACATATGCACCTCCTGCTTCTCCTAACTCCAGACCCTTGGTCCAGTGTGTCCTAAGTCTCCACTTGGGAATCAAACTCTGATAACCAAAAGCAAACTTTAATATCACTCCCCAAACTGGATCCACCTATGATCTTCCTACCTTGAAAGTAATTCAGTCCTTTAAGTCACTCTGGGAAAAGGAGAAGGAGAAGGAGAAGGAGAAGGAGGAGGAGGAGGAGGAGGAGGAGGAGGAACAATAGCAACAACAATAACAAAAGAAACTTGGAGTTCTTTTCTAATTCCACTCTATTTCTTATGCCCCACTTCAAACTGTCAGGCAATCCTGCAGAATTTCCACCTACACTGGCTCCACCTCAGTCCGTCACTGAGACTCTCCCTGGATCCCTGCAGGCTCCTCCTCATGTGTCTCCTCCTTGCATCCTTGCCTTCCTAAAATATATGCTCAAAGCTGCAGGCAAAGTGATCCTGTTATACTATAAATCTTATCCCTTCAGTTTCTCACCACCCTTCCACCCGTAGGCTTTCTGTCCTACTCAATGTAAAAGCCAAAGTCTCAGACTGACCTATAAAACCTGACATCATCTAATCATTTTCTCTTTAGCTTCATTCTCTAGTCCTCAACTGCTCTTCACTGAGACCAGCCTGGCCTTGGCTGCTCCTCAGACATACTCAGTGTGCCTGAGGGCCCTTGCACTGGCTGCAAAAAAAAAAAAAAACCAAACCAAAACAAAAAACCCTTTAAATAGCATTTCATCTTATTCTAACATTTTATGATTTACTTATTATGTTTATTCTTTTATGCCCTGTCTTTTCTCACTAGAATGTAAACTCCAAGAGGGTAGGGATTTTTTTGCCACTGTTATATTCCAACACCTATTTAAAAGTGCTTCATAAACACTTTGAATAAATAAATGAATGTAAATGTCTCAGTAGTGTTTACCCAGGAGCCACTTTGTAAATTTCCATTGCACTAGAAAATTACATTATTCTACAACTCTTATTCTGTGTGGTTATACTTTGTTTAAGAGTGCTTCCAGCTTTAGTAAAAAGTGATTTTTTCAAGCACAGAGTGAATTTTTAAAATACAGAAAAACTGGAAAGGTGTATATGTGTCATTTCATGCAAAGCTTGCTTTGGCAGGGCTGTCTCTCTCACCTTCACATTTGCTGTTCCAGATATCTGAGGCTGACTAATTAGCACCAAGACCTCAGCTCCTGCAGCCTTCGTCTGGCCCTTGACTGGATTCAATATTCAACATGCCTGCTGTTAGCCTTTACTTGTTTTTCAAGGCTCTGCTTCTCGAGTCCACTTATGTTGCACCTAATAACAAAGAAACACACACACTCAGACACACATACATGCAGGACCTGAAAAAAGATGAGGTGGTGGCAGTGGAGGAAGAGGTAGATGAAAAAGCTACCATTTTCTGTGGCTTTGCATATATGACATTGCTCAGGGAAGGCCTGAGCTTTGTTATCTTTTAGCTTTCCTAAACCTGATTTTTGGAAAAACCCAGTTTTGCTTCATTGGAATCTTCAGCAATTGGGCCCAGGTGTGTGAGCACAGTTTAAATTCCCTAAAGACTTTTCTGACTACAGTCAGGTTTGAGCAATATGAGACAAGGCACTTCACATGATCTTGATTCATCTTCAGAATAACAAAAGAAGGTAGAAAATTGTCAATTTATAGACAATGAAGCCAAATCTCAGAAAAGTTAAGAACTTGCCCCAGGTCACACAGGAAGTGGCAAAACCAAGACTCAAAGGCAAGCCTTTCTAAGCTATACTATCTACAGGTACAGATCACACCAAGTCCTAATGAACCCTGTCAGGGATGGGCCATGCTGAGTCCTTGGTGGAACCTAGGCATCAGTCACTCTCAGAAACCTCAGAAATGCCCAAGGGGATCAGCATTTCAAGGATTGCCTATTGAACACCAGTGAGGCCCAGGAATCCTGCTCACCATCCTGAAGCCCTCATCCTTGTCTACAGGCTCAGTCCTGATCCTAAGTCCTGCCTTTCAGTAAAGTCAGGGAGTGGTCTCTTTCACTGTAGGCACATCTTTCAGGTAATAAAAAGCTTATTTCCTTAAGTCTGATGAGCTTCCCTGCCCTGGATTCCCTGTCTCCTTGGTGTCCCTTCTCAATGAGAAGGTCATTCTTAAGGCTTCACATTGTATCCATTTGTTTATTCATTCATTTGCAAAGTACTTATGGAAAGTATTTATGGAACCCCACTAAGGAGCAGCAGCTATTAAGCTCAGCAGTCATGGCACCTTCCTGAAAGTCAAGATGGAGACAATGGATAAGTCTGCTCACACTCACGCCTCCACTCTGGCAGTTTGCAGCTAGGCATTTGTGGCCAAGTACTGCTCCATGTATTCATCACATTTGTTCACAGGAAGAGACATAGGAAGTACTTTGAAGGAAGACAGGAGGGTTCAACAAGCAAGGTATAGGGACACATACCAATGAGAGGCTGGTCCAGAAAGGCTTTGCTCCAAAGGATACTGATACTATAGGATGGGAAGGAGCCAGGTGTGGGGCAAGGATTTGAAGGGCACTGGAGGAAGAGGGACTGGCTGGGCAGGAGGGAGCTCCTGAGGAAAGTGACAAGCAGGGTGACAGGCATGGGTGGGGGTCAATGTCTGGCTTTCTGGAGGAAGGATGAGTGCAATACATACATTTTGTCCAGGGGATACATAGACACGAATTGACTCATGAACACGGAAATGGGGCAGCAAGGAAGAGAAACAGCTGGGCTGGAGGGAAGCAAAACCAAAGCCATGGACCACGGAAATCCTGGAGCAGAGCTTTCTAAATCATGTTCTGTAAGTTCTTTCACTCCTCCTTTCAGCAATGTCCATCACCTCTGTCAGGCGCTGTTTAAGGAACTGGGAATCCAGTAGCAAATAAAAAAAGTCCCTTTCCTTCCTTGCTGGCCATTAAGCAGGTTGAATCTGCCCAGTTGGGATCTTTCCTGATCCATCCTGTCAGATTCCTCTTTGTGTCTTTAAATGCAAAATAGAAAGAATAGGATGAGAGGGACCCAGTTGAGGACTAGCGGAGGACCTGCCCACAAGTCCCTGGCCAGGACTTTTAAGGCAGAGATAGTGCTGCCGTGTGAGAGGAAAATAACAGGAAACAAAACAAGAAGAAAGAATATGTGCCTATCACATATTGAGCCCTTACTAAGCATGCCTACAGTATTCTAGAAGTTCACATGCATCATCTCACTTAAACCTCATGAAGACACTCTGAAGTAGGAACTGTAACAACCTCCATGTCATAGAAGAGAAAACTGCGAGACAACAGAGAGGCTGAGTAACCTGCCCAGGTTTACACAGTCTGAAAATGTTCAAGCTGTGATTTGGTGGGGTGGTTCCAAAGCTCATGCTCTTTATCATCCCATTATATTGTATCTGGACCCAAAGTGTTCTTGACTATCTAAGCGTTTTATTGCATTGGTAAAAATGTAAATTTAAAACTGCTATTCTTATATTCTTCTTCTCTTTTAATCTTTCCATTATTAAATAAAACACGGGTTCCAGAAACCACACAAAGTGGCTGAGGAACTTGTAAGGTATTCCAAGGTGAACTCCTGAGCAACCACCAACCAGGCCAAGAGAGAACTTTCCACTCACAATCAAAGTCTGGTCCAGGTGGCTTCCATGTGTCCTATTCTGGTCCATGTGGCTTCCTCCTGTCAAAGCTAATCACTACCCTGACTTCTAAAGTAACCTGATTTAGTTATGCTTTTATATTCTGTGTTGTTGGTGTTTTCTCCCTGGTTAAAACCTCAGTGTTGCGGGGTGTGGTGGCACACACCTATAATCCCAGTGGCTCAGGAGGCCAAAGCAGGAGGACGGAAAGTTCAAAGCCAGCCTCACAGCAACTTAGCCAGGCCCTAAGCAACTCAGTGAGACCCTGTCTCTAAATAGAATATAAAAAAGGGTTGGGGATGTGGCTCATTAGTAAAGCACCTCTAGGTTCAATTCCATACCAAAAAAAAAAAAATCTGAGTGTTCATCCCTAAATACCACAACAGAATATTAACCATTTGTAAATTTCAACATGACTTGTGTTATACCAGTTCCCTACTTCTTCAGTTTCTTTTTCTTACTACTTATCTGAGTATTTCACCTATAGACCTCCTGCCATCTGGCCTTTGCTGATTGTACATTTGTGGTATAAGACAACGTGTTCCTCTGTCTTCTAGATTTCCTGCAAATAGGAGTTGGATGCAGATAACTGGTCAGTCTCCCGTTTGATCTTTGGCAAGATTCTAGGTGGTGACTTGTTCTTTCATCCTGAGCCACGTACTAACGTCTGGTTGTCTCTCTTGTTGTGATGATAACAGCTGTGGATGCTCAATGCCAGGATCTGTTCCTTCAAAGAGGGTTGCTAGATGGTGAGACTTTAGTTCTTTCACTTCTTTTCCATTTATTTATTCTTCCATTGGAATGCTTTTATGGGAAACAGGGTTCCCTCGTCTACTATTTGATTGCTCAGTGGCACCTTCACATAGAAAAGTAGAATATTTGATTCTCCCTTCATCTAGCAATTTTCACAAAAATGAATTGGCTTCTCACCATCCTCTGAAGGAGGCCAATTTTTAACCTACAGTCATCCCATGGTACCTGGAGGGTATTGATTCCAGGAACCCCCATGGATACCAAAATCCACAGATGCTTAAGTCCCTTATTCAAAATGCATAGCAGTTGCACATAACCCGTGTACATATGTTCTCCTGGATACTTTGCCATCTCTAGATTACTTATGATACCTAACAATGTAAATGCTATATAAACACCTGTTACACTGAATTGTTTAAGGAATAAGAACAAGAAAAAAAAGTTCAGTACAGATGCAGTTTTGTTTTGATTATGGTTCTGGGGACTGAACCCAAGGCCTTGAGCATGCTAGACACTCTACCACTGAGTGACAGCCCCAGCCCTTTTAAAATTTTATTTTCAGATGGGGGTCTCACTAAGTTGCATAAGATGGCCTCAAACTTGTGATCCTCCTGACTTAGCCTCCCCGGTAGCTGAGATTACAGGTATATGCCACCATACCCAGCTCCAAATATTTTTGATCTACAGTTGATTGAATCCACAGATACAGAACTGCAGATAGAGAGCTGATTCCATCATTATTAAGTCATGGATTTCAACTTATTTGATGGATTTCAAATAATTACAATTATGATCCTTTTTGCTCAAATTTCCCCCTTTGGTACTTGGAAGCCTCTTCAAGTTGACTTCTGAGTGTTTGTGACATGGTTGTGTTGGCTTGGACAGCTTCCTCATTAACTGGTATGACAAGGTGTTCCAAAACACATCTTGTACATTTCCCACCTCAAGCCTAGAAATGTCCGTTTCTCTAGTTTCCTTTAGTGAGAAATGGTACTTTGAGACCATATCTAGGCCTTAAAGATGTCCATCACTATTGGATTGATCATTGTTTCTAGGTGTTGTCAGTAAACAGAGCTAGGAAATCTATGTGTGCCCACAAATACACACGTGCAACATACCTTTTGTGTAAAGTACTCAGTGAAAAGGGTGTTTTTGTTATTGATATTGAAAAGATACATTTAGTCCCTCTTCACTGGCCTAGACTCCTGACAGTGGAGCCCACTGAGGGGTAACATGCAGCCCATCTCAGTATTTTGAAAGATTAGGAGGAAAAGAAAGTCATTTTTTCAGTTCAAGATCAGGGATACACCTTCCCCTTCAATATTGCTTATTTTCTGTCTCGTTTATTAGTTCAGAAAGATCTCTGCTGGTCCATACCATTTTGCAAAGTTGAATTATGTTTCCCAAATGCCAAAACTTTATCACACAGCTTCTTGTGAGACTGTTGAGGTATAAGCTGTTGCAGAAAAGAGAAAATAACATCCTGTAAGCCAGCCCACCTATGCTTTGCTTTCACTCTAAGAATCTGTGCATTGCAAGCCCAAACTAAAGGATCATCAGCACAGATTGATAACAACACACCTTGTTATAAAGGGAATTAACAAGTCTATGACTGTGAATCCTAATTTTAGCTTAAATGATAGGTTATAAAAGATGTACAGGTGTTTAAAGGAGCACTAGATTAAGGTGGGATTTAGTCTGTGCTGAAAAGCATGGGAATAGGATGGCTTATACAAAAGACTCAATGGCAAATATTTTATTCCTGCCACACTTTCAATGGAGACAGAGGAAAACATCTACTTTAATAGTTGTGCAACCACAAAGATGGCTCAGTGTTTCAAGTACATGTGAAAGTCCTTTGCATGTTGCAATATGCAGTGCAATTGAGCTAACTTTATTATTATTAAATATTATTTCATTAAATCCCAAAATTCTTCTTTTCAAATTATCTTGACCAAGCCTATATGCCCCTACATGTTGTTTCCAAATGAAAAGCAAAGGAACGTGAGAGCATCAGGCTGGCTGTTTCCAAGTGCCCTCAGGGAAGCCAATAATATAACTCTGTGATCATCATTATCTTCATAAAAAGAAAGAGCTGGAGGTTGAACTAGGGCCAGCCTCCCCAGCTTCCCACCAAGAAGCAGAAGGGCAAAATCTTCATATGCCCACAAGTCCACACACGCCTTTCATTGTTTACCAGAACTCTGACCACAGGGCATTTAGATAGAGGCACCATGTCTCCAGAAAGTTCTAGAAAATGTGCTGTCCTGCAGCTGGGCTCTGAGCAGCTTGAAGGGAAGGAAGAGCATGTAGGATGTGTCAGGGAAAATGAAAATGAATGAGAGTTCTAAAGAGACAAAATGGGGAAGGAATGTGGATCTCCTTTAGGTCTCTAATTATGTAGGTTTATAGGTAGGAATTGCTGCTACACTGGAGGATGAGAGCTACCCAACCAAAGAGATGTGTCTTCTCTGGATGGGACAGAATAATGAAAAACCTGCAAAGTAAGTGGGGAATGCTATAATTATGCATGGATTGAGTCGGGGTAATATCTTTTGTGTGTGTGTAGTACTAAGGATTGAACCCGGGGTACTCTACTACTGAGCTACCTCCCCAACCCTTTTTATTTTATTTTTTAATTTTAAGACAGTGTCTTTCTAAATTGTCAGTCTACTCTTAAACATATCTCAGACTTAGCCTCATCCTCCCAAGTCTCTGGGATTATAGGTATGTGCCACTGTGCCCAGCTGGAATAACATCTTTTATAAGTCTTAAACGTCATTTTCTCTAGATAGGTATCCCTCTAATCTGTGGACCAGTGTGGCTTCTTTCCACAGTGCCTAGGAAGGTGAGTTTAACTTCTGCTAACATCTACTACCTTTTGTGCTTATTCAGGGGTTTTCACGAAATCTGTTCTAAGGCTGTTAAGAAAGACTTGAAAATGGCCCTGCTACCAAAAGCAATATGCATATTCAGCGCAAGCCCCATCAAAATAGCAATGACATTCTTCACAGAATTAGAAAAAAATAGTCTTAAAATTCCTTTGGAAGAATAAAATACCCAGGATACCAAAGCAATTCTATGCCCAAAATGCAATGTTGGAAGTGTCACCATATCTGACTTCAAAGTACACCACAGAGCTATAGTAACAAAAACTTCATGCTATTGGCATAGAAACAGACACATAGACCGGTGGTACAGAACAGAAGACATAGAGACAAACCCACACATCTACAGTCATCTGGACCTTGACAAAGGTGCCAAAGACGACCTTTTAAACAAATGGTGCAAGAAAACTGGTTATTCTTATAGAAGCAAATGAGACTAGATCCTTATCTCTTACTGCACAAAAGTCAACTCAAAATGGATCAAAGGCCTAGGAATTAGACCAGAAACTATGCAATTCCTAGAAAAAATATAGGGTCAACACTCCCGACCTGTCAGGCAATGACTTTTTCAACAGGACTTAATAAATAATGCTAAGAGTTAATAAATGAGATGGTATCAAATTAAAAAGCTTCTGCCGAGCAAAGGAAACAAGAGTGTCAAGAGAGCACTTACAGAATGAGAAAAAAATTTTGATAGGTAATCTCTGACAGAGAATTAATATCCAGAATATATAAAGAATTAAGCTGGGTGTGGTGGTACACACCTATCTATAATCTCAGCAGCTCAGGAGGCTGAGGCAGGATAACTGTGAGTTCAAAGCCAGCCTCAGCAATTTAGGGAGGCCCTAAGCAACTCAGAGAGACCCTGTCTCTAAATAAAATATTAAAAAGGGCTGGGTTTATGGGTCAGTGGTTAGATTTCCTTGGTTTCAATTCCTGGGACAAATAAACTAACAAAAAAAAACACAACAAATGGACAAATGAACTAAAAAGACATTTCTCAAAAAAAGAAATAAAAATGGCCAACAAATATATGAAAAATAATGTTCAAAATAAAAAAAAATGCTCAAGGACACTTAAAAAATGTTCCACATCATTAGCAATTAGGGAAATGCAAATCAAAACTACACAGATTTTTATCTTATTATAATTATAATGGCAACCATCAAGAATACAAACATCATAATAATAAATACTGGACAGAATGTGGATAAAAAATGGAACACTTTTACACTATTGGTGGGATAGTAAATTAATATAACGACTATGGAAATTAATATGAAGGTTCCTCAAAAATCTAGGCATAGGGTGGCTACTGTGACATACAGCACAGCAGAACATAAACCCAGGGAGGACAAAGACCTTTGTTTAAATACTGATGTATTTGAACCTTCTAAAATAGTGCCTGCATTTGAATGTGATAGGTGCTCAATAAATCACTGTTAAACAGTTACATTCTAAGGGTTCTTACATGTGAATTATAAGAGACTGCTACTTTCTTCTTTATGTACCCCTGTTCCATTTTGATTTTTTAAGAAGCATATAATTTAAGCATGAAGAAAAAATAAAGACATCTGACATGCACGCCACCCCTGTAAAGAAAAAAAAAACTGTAGCAACCGAAATTTCATAATACGCTCATAAAAACACATATGTAAATCAATAAAACAAAACAGAAATCTCAGAAATAAATGCACATATTTATAACTCAAAAAATGTAGGCTTGAAATCATCATATGACCCAGTTATATCCCTCCTCAGTATTTTCCTAAAGAATTAAAGTCATCATACTATAGTGGCCCATGCTATACTAGCACAATTCACAATAGCCAAACTATGGAACCAGCCTAGTTGTCCATCAATAGATAAATGGATATATGGTATACTCTATGTGGTTTACATACACAACAAAGTTTTACTCCATCATGAGAAAGAATGAAATTATGTCATTGGCAGGAAAATGGATGGAACTTGAAACCATTATATTAAGTGAAATAAGCCAAACTCTGAAGGTCAAGGGCTATATAGTTTCTCTCAAATGTGAAAGCCAGAGAGGAAAAAGACAAAGAAAGGTTGAGGAGTGGGTCTCGAGAGATTTGAAGGAAGATCAGTAGAGAGGAGGAAGGGAAGAGGGAGGGGGACAGGGAGGAGAGGAGGGCAAAAAAAAAACTATTGAGGAATGATATTGGCCAAATTATATAGTTCAATTGTGTGCATGTACAGATATATAACTACAAATCCCGCCACTCTGGACATCTTCAATTCACCAAAAAAAAAAAAAAAAAAAAAAAAAACCTGGAAGAAAAGGAAAAGAACTGGCAAATACATCACTCAAGAACATGAAATATAATTATTTCATTCATGTAGTTCACTTTGCTTTCCTGTAGCATGAGAGGAATAACAAATGAGATTTTAAAAATATCTGAATCATAAATTAGATTCATGTTCCTCTCTTAAATGGAATGTTATATTTAGAGACAGATACACAACTAAATATTAAAATATGCATTTCAGAGAAAGTTTGCCTCAGCTGCAGCTCATTCACTGGTATGCACCTCCCCTTCTTCCCTTTCTTGTCCTCCTCTTCTCCCTTCTTTTCTTTCTCACATAGTTCAATTCAGTGTTCCAAGAATATCTAGGATGTAAGGGTAATCTGGCTGGGACATCTGTCACACCATTGATGGCCAGGGTTGATCCGGCTGATCTGGCTGGCTAGGCGGTATCCCCTTCCCCCCTCACAGCCCCATGTGCATCCCTCCTGACGCTGCACTCTTGGTTGAAGAGGAGTGTTCTTCCATCAAGGGTAGACTAGTAGCTGTGCTCCCCTGCTAAAACCTCCAAACAAGCTCTTAAGATCCAAGAACATCTAAATTTCTTGTACAGAAAAGAACACGAGTATGCTACCAGGAGTAACACTCACAACATGAAGAGCTCCCACACCCTGGCTCCAGTACTATGGGAGCTGTCAATCCTCAGAGAACGGGAATCTACCTATCACTTCAGAAAAGTCATTGCTTTCTGAGGCAAGAATAACTGTGATGTCTCTAAGTCTCAATTCTGAGTCTTTTCAGCCTAGTCCCAAACCCACGTCCAACATTTTCCTGGCTATCCACTTATGGCCCTATTCCTCTCTTGGTTACAACCTGGCCATTATTTCATCAGTGTCTGCACCAGTGGGCATCAGGAGCCACCACCTCTGTTTCTAACTCTATGGCCCTGTCCTCAGGTCTCAGATCTCTTAGTCTGCAGTTCCTTCTCACCTACTCCTGCCTCGTGACAGTGACAGCTCTGTCTGCCCATGTCTAGCAGCACTCAGACCTTGCAGTTCTAGCAAGAATTGATTCTTTGGGTTATAATGGCTGCCTTTTTTCTGGAGGGCAATATTTTTTTAAAATTACCTGGGTAGTCATCTTACCATGGAGTATAATGGGCTCCATGGACTCCTGTTATGTCAGGGAGACAAGGACACACAGCAAAGAAGTGAACCTCCACTTGAAGGGAGGGAACATGTTACAGGGCACTGGAAGATTCTCCAGAGAGATGTGTGGAAAGGGCTCCTTTAATCCAAGAAGAGTTCTCCAGTGTATTCTGGCAAGAGAAGACTGTTCCCTCCCAGTTAAGAATTTAATAACAATCACTGAGAACTTATAACTCTATAAATTCATACATGTGTTGAAGCCATACTTACAAGAAATAAGCAACATGGAACTTTGGTTTAAAAAAAAAAAAAAACAGCTGTCTTCTCTGGTGGGAAGCAAAGCCACATCTGCTCTGTTCTAAAGGGTGGTGTCCTCGAAGGCAGGCTTAGGATGCGGGTGCTGTGTGCACCTGTGGATGGAGGCAGGGAGGGAAACCCCAAGACCAACAGTGGAACACACTAGGAAGCCCTTTAATAAGTACAGCTGAACAACCTCTGGGGTCATTTGCTATTTTTAGTGCTATTGGATGTGTGGTCCAGTTTCCTTGCATTTAAAATCAGGATAATAATAGCGCTATGTTATTTAAGGTTGGTGTGAGCATTAAAGGGTTTGGTTATCTATAAAACAGTGCTGCCACATAGTAAGCATTTTCTATATATGAATATTATAATTATAATAATTAGCATTACCAATATTCAGAGTTAGATCATCTACATGTAATATTGTATCTATTCAGGTGACTCTGTGAGTTTGTCTTACAGTTCCTCTCCCTGGGATAGGGTCAGGGGAAACCATGAGCAGAAATGCACCAAAATTATAGAAAATGGCACTATAATAGAACAGGGCCAGCTCTATGTGACTTGAATGGGGAGAGTATAGCAAAACACTAAACCTTAAACAAGTAATTGGCCCACCTGTATGATATTGGCACTCAGACGTGCTGTTTAAATTCTGAATAGATCCTTGAGTTGTGCCAGACTAGGAGTGTGCCATGTGTAATCTTAGCTGGAGAGAAAATGCCAAGGGGCTTCAGCTCAGCTCTGTGTAAGAGAACCTAGGTTTTCCCCCAAGAGGCATAGTTCTGAGGGTCAGTTGCAGGGTTTTCAGGGAGCCCCCCAGCAGCTAAAGTCCAGGCAGATTTAGATACCAAGCCATATGGCCAAAAGTCTTCCTTGCCATCCCAGATTGTTTTAATAAAGGAACTCATACATTTGGCCCTAAGACATATTAAAGATCACCCATGGATTAGTCAGGACTTTTCTAGGGAAACAGAAGCAATAGGAGATATGGAGAAAGATTTAAAGAAATTGGCTCAAATGGGCTGGGGTTGTGGCTGAGTGGTGGAGCGCTTGCCTTGGATATGTGAAGCACTGGGTTTGATTCTCAGCATGGCATAGAGATAAATGAATAAAATAAAGGTCTTTCAACAACTAAAAAAATATATTTAAAATAAAATAAATAAACAAATAGAAATTGGCTCACATGATTTTGGAGGCTGTCAAGTCCAAAATCTGCAGGGTAGGCTGCCAGGATGGAGACCTAGGGAAAAGTTGATGTTACAGTTAAGTCCAAAAGCTGTCTGCTGGAAGAATTTCCCCTTCTTTCAGGAAAGCCAGTCTTTTTTTTGTTAATAAATATCTTCAGCTGATTAGACAAGGACCACTCATATCATGGAAGGTCATCTGCTTTAGTTGAGGTCTGCTGATTTAAATATTAATCTCATCTAAAAAATATTTTCACAGAAACATCTAGAATATTGTTCAACCAAATATCTGGGGATCATGGCTTAGCTGACTGACACATGAAATTAACAATCATATGCTGCCACAAATAAAAGATAGCCCTTGCACCCCAACACCCAGAGTTGAGTCTCTAGAAATGATCTCAGGCAAAAAGCTGAAGAAGCTCCTGTCTTTGTCCTATTGATAGGGTGGCAATGTTCTATAACAATCTGACTTCCTAAACCATATGTGCATTTCAAAGTGGGGACTTTGGTGTTTCAACTCAAGACACTACACTAAAAAAGGCAGAAAGAGGGGCTGGGGATATAACTCAGTAGAGTTCTTGCCTTGCACACACACATAGGCCTGGGTTCAATCCTCAGCAGCACAAACAAAACAAAAATAAGGCAGAAAGAGCTTGGCAAAAATGTCAGTTCAGAATATTAATAAGGGAAAATTTTCATTTAATCAGTAAACTAATTTCTGAGTAGATGTAGCTCTTTACTATTTTAAATTTCCTGTGAACTGGGCCTAGTTTGGTGCTATATGCTGCTCACTTACTAACCTGGTTAGTTCTGTGTTTAAGAAAAAAGGACAGTTTGGCTCTGGCACATGTTCAGTCTGCTAATACCAATCAAATAGGCCCTTGAATGAGTGGAAATTATACTGGAAGAATGAGGATATCATGCATTGGCTTCTTGCTTACAGAGGACATAGACAGGCAAAGTGCATAGCAAAATATCTTGTATATATATTCAAAAGTTGAGTGTACCAAATCAAAGTAGTTTCTAGTGAGTTCTTTCATTGCTTTATCTTAATAAATAGGTAATTTATTGATAAAAGGCTTATCTAGGAGTTGCCAAGATTTCAATTTCTCTAATAGAGAAGTCCCCCAGTGGAAGATTATGGTTTTATTCAAAATCTAAAATATTAATGCATTCAACTATACAGCACTTTGCTTCTCACTGCAGCAATAAAGGTTTCCTATGCCTGAGCAGTTGTCAGTTAAACTTCAAGGAGAGCATATACAGACTGTGGCCTGGCTTCCTGACAAAAAAATGTCAAAGTTTCCTAATGAAGATAAAACCGTTTTCATCTTTTAGAGTAAGCACTCTCCAAATGCCCAACCATACATTCTTAAGATGTTGAAATATATTCCCTTTCATTCCTTATGAAGTAAACAGAGACGTGTATAAGCTGATAAGGAGTTGTCTCTGGTCCTCAGAGGTAGGAACACACAAGGATAATGCTGCAAATCATGTTGTCAAGTTCAAGGATGCTGAAGGCAGCAGAGAGTCATGGCTTCCATCCCTGTGTTATGGGATCATTTTGCAGGAAAATGACCACCTTTTACTGCTGAGCAGGATCTCTCAACCTATGTGAAAGGGGATAGCAAAGCAGTGACTGCCTGAAGCCAAACCTGGCTTTATCACTACATAACACCCAAAGAAAGAACCATGATCCTGGAAGGAAGCAAGAAGGATATTCGGTACCTGCCATAATTCTCCATGTTCTTTACATTCTAGTTTGTGGGTTTTTTATATTTCTTTGACTTTTTATTTAATTGTATTCATAGCAAATTGTATATGTTTATCTTTTTTTCAAACCAAAGTCAATTTTATTTAAAGAATTGCAATATTCTTGAAATTTTGGGAAACAACTTGGAGGTGTCCTACAGTGTTGACTGGGAACCATTGTTTTAGTCCAGGAATGAGTTGCTTATTGACATTTGTACATATCTACTGAAATAGGTTTCCTATTGCTATTTTATATATATAGTTATTATAGTTTGAGTATGAAGTGACTCCCAAAGACTTTTGTGTTAAAGGCTTTGTCCCCAATGCATCCATGTTCAGAGATGGGTTTTTAGGAAATGATTAGATCATGAGAGTTCCAGCCTCATTAGTGGATTAATCCATTTGATGTATTCATGATTTGAATGGACTATTGAGAATTAGTGAAAACTGTAGGAGGTACAATGTAATTGAGAAGGTAGGGTATGTCCTGTGGGTTGATTTAATGGTGGTATGTATCAAGTACTGATGAGCTTTGGGGTACCTCCTACTTACCCTATGCAACACTTAATTCTCACAAAGTATATTCCAGGAAACATTAAGTCCTCAAGAGTCAGAGTGGCCTGGGTCACACAGTGGAGGGTATTCTGAGATTAATTTAATTTGAAGAGCCAATGATTAAACAAAGTTTAATTGGTCTCTATTGCAGGACTTCCTGGCATTCTTAATATGCTCATAAAGGAGGCCATTTGTGTGTATGAGCTATGTGTTTTGTGTGTATTATGTGTCTGTATGTGAGTGTAAGTTATGTTATGTGACTGTGTATGTTGTGAATGTGTTATATTGAAGAACGGGTGTTTTTCAGGGTATATACAGAATGTAAAAGGCAAGTCTTATTTAACTTTTCCAATGTAATTCTTAAGCGATGTTTTTGTTTTCTGCATTAAAAAAAATCAGTGTATTAAGACCAGATGAAACAGTTCCTTACAGCTATTTTTCTTAGAATTTTAGCTAAGCTTGAATAAGAGAAACCTCTACTACATAAATACAAATTCCTATCAAGAATGTAATCAACTTGAAAAGTGTTCAGCTCGAAACCAAATATATTATGCCTCAATGCAAATAATACAACAAAACACTAGTTTCCAGAAAATATTCAGAGAAAATAAAGCACTAATGAAAGAATAGCAATCATACTTCAAATATTAGTGCCATACACAAAATAAATTGCAAAAGAATAACATTGCAATATAAATGCAGAGCATCAACTCAGATATTTGCTCGCTTCACCACAGTTCAAACACTGACATTGCACAACCATTCCTAAAATCTCAAGGATTCGTGAGAAAATTTCCAGCCTTTAAGTATGTAAATGATGTTAACATTGAATCGAAAATCTTTCTTTTCCTTTCCTGGCACCTCTTTATTTCATGTGAACTTACAATTTTCTTTCCAGCCATTCTCATGCTCTAACAATACCTGAGCAGGGAGCAGCATTTAGGGGCAAACCATAACCACCTTATTTACCTACAGAAGTCACCCCATGTCTATTTACCATCAGTTAACTAATGTAATTCCAAATCTGACAGTCTAACAAGATTCAGCAATCCATTTCTAATATTTCAAAGCTAATGGAAATTACATTAACTATAACACTAAATGGCTTTGCTTTTAGCCAAATTACATTAACTATAATTATCCAATTATTAAGAATATCTCAAGTGAATCAGAAGCTCTATGTAGCTGATGATCTAGAAATGATGAAAAAATGAATTATACTTGATAAATCCAAATAATATGATGGGCAAAAATCTTCAAAACCTGGGATACATGGAGAAAAAATACAATGAAATGTTTAGAATTTGGGAGCTAAAAATGTCCAGTTTCTGACAGCAATGGAAGACATTTACTGAGAACTGACTATGGGTTGGATCCCATCCCATGCTAAATGACTTACACATGTTATTTCATTCAATCCTCCTCACCCTAAAACAGTATCACTTTTATTCCTATTTTACAGTTGAGGTAAAAGGCTCAGGGAGGTTAAGTAATTTGTCATGGTTAAATAGTTAATAAGTAGCAAACCTGAGATTTATACCCACCCTCCCACATTCCACCCTGATAAGGAAATTATACTAAATTTCTGTCACTATATAACAAATTACCAAGAATTTAATGATTTAAAACAACATCCATTTATCATGTCACAGTTTCTGTAGTCAGCAGACAAGGTATGGCTTGACTGGATCTTCTGCAAGGTCTTGTAAAGGTCAATCCAGGTGTTGGCCCAGCTGTTTTACCTTCTGGAACACACCACGTGCACACAGGTTTAGTAGAATTCACTTCCTTGCGGCTATAGAACTAAGGTTCCCATTTTCTCACTGGGTATCAGAGACTTTGCTATGTGATAGCTTATCATTTCAAGTCCAGAAGGAGAAGCCTCCTCTCTAGTCTCCTACAATGGAGTCTTATATAACAATAACCTGACAATGGGGGTAACTATCTATATTCTATTTGCTAAGAACGACTCACAGGCTCCACCAACATTCAATAGGAGGTGACTTGTTACAAGGGTGTGACTCACTGGAGATCAAAATTGTGCCTTCTACAAGTACTAAAGACCTGTTCAAGATTTTCTTACATAATATATGACTATTATCTTTTGTACAGGGGTCAATACTACACAGGGAACATCAAAACATTCAGGTGGGCCATAACATGTGTGTCCTGCAACGACAGAAGTTAAATGATAAATTAAAGTAACACGGGTCCCCAAATTCTGTAAATCTCAGGAATTTTGTGCCTACAATAAACCTGCAATATTAGTGTTGAATAACTTGATATCAATGTTAGATGCCCAGTTAATAAAGAGTGTTACTTAGCACTTGACATTAAAGATCAATTTGCTAGAGGCCAAGTCTCTATTCATGAACTTGGCTTAAAATAAGGAAGGAGCATTGAAGTACTGAGTTTTTCTAACTGGAATCAAATAAATCACTGAGCACCATTTTATGATGGTACCCCACATTGAAATGAACTCCAAAAAAAGGTTTTATGACAACTGCTTTAACACAAATAATCCAATTGAAAAATGGGGGAAGAGCCTGAACAGACATTTCTTAAAAGAGGATATACAAATGACCAACAGGCATATGAAAAATTGTTCAATATTACTAATCATTCAGGAAATGAAAATCAAACTGAGATATCATCTCATTCTATTTAGAATGGCTATTATCAAAAAGTGTATGAAAAATTATGCTCTATATGTGTAATAAGAAATGTAATGCATTCTGCTGACATTTATTTTAAAAAATCAATAAAACATTTTTTTAAAAGTGAAATAACAAATGCTGGAAAGGATATGGAGAGAGGGGAACTCTTGCACACTGTTAGCAGGAAGGTAAATTAGTACAGCCATTATGGAAAACAGTATGGCATTTCCTCAAAAGCACTAGACAACAGAACTCTCATATGATCCAGCTCTCTAACTACTGGGTATATATATTCAAAGGAAATGAAGTCAGGATGTTGAAGAGATATCTGCACTCCCATGTTTATTGCAGTATATTTATAACAGCTAAGTAGATATGGAATCCACCTAGAGGTCCATTGACAGATGGAAGAAAATGCAGAATATTATTCAGCCATAAAAAAGAATAAAATTTTGTCATTTACAGCAACATGGATAGAAGTGAAGAACATTTTGTTAAGTAAAATAAACCAGGCAAAGACAGACAAATATTGCAGGTTCTTACTTGTATGAGGAAGCTAAAAGTTGATCTCAAAGAAGTCAAAAATAGAAGAGAGATTAACAGAGCCTGGGAAGTATGTGGGAGAGGGCAAATGGAGTGCAGGGGTACAGTCCAACAGGAGGAATAACTTCTGCTGTTCAATAGAATAGTAGCATAACTATGGTTGACAATTAATTGAATATTTCAAAATAGGTAGTAGAGATTTTTTTTAATGCTATTAACAAAAAGAAATGATAAATGCCCGAGGACATAGATATGCCTATTATCCTGACCCAATTTTAGTGCACATTATATATGTGTATTAAAATATCACATAGTAACCCATAAAAATGTACAATCGCTATGTGTCAATTAAAAAGCAAACATTTCTTTAAAAAGTGGCCAATGGAAGGAGACCAGAGATCAGGAGAAGACACTGTGTCATGAAAGAGATTTATTACATTTAAGAAATTTTTATTTATATTCTGAGAAAGGCCCAATGAAGGGGAATGTTCAAAGATACCAAAAAGAGGAGGCCAAGTTGAAGTCATGAATTCCTTGACAAGGAAGTCAGGGAGATAGCCCCGGATAGGAATGGCTAGGCCTTGGTAAGGAGGAGAAATGTTTCACTTCACTATAGGAAGGGAGCAAAATGTGTGAAAATGGAAAAAGGTAGGTATGTTTGTAGATACAGCATCAGGAAACTGAACAATTACCTGTTCTGTGGCTTCTATTTTCTCTCTGAGGAAGGAGATGTGAGGTGATGGATGTGTTAATTACCTTCACTTAAGCATTCTACGATGTATGCATATATCAAAGCACCACACTGTATACTGTAAATATATATAATTTTTGTTTGTCAATTAAAAATAATAATGCATTGAAATCTTAATATTCCACAAATAGGGTAATGCGGTATTAGTGGGAAAAATTAGGTCTCTAGAGTGTACATGGCAAAACTTTAATTTTGTTAAGTAATATATGTAGGCATTCAGTAAAAAAAAAAGACTAAGAAATATAGAATGTAAATAGTTATTTCTGAATTTTTATTGTAGGATAGCATTTGCTTTCTATTTTTATAGTGATTTCTAAGTTTACCACTATGAGTTTATTTTTCAATAATGTGTAAAGTTTTAGAAATCATAACTGCAAAGACTTTTGAATACAGGATTTTAAAAATATAAATCTGTAGCATATGCAAAGACTTTAAAGCAAAACAGTAGAAACTGTTGAAATATCATGTAGTTAAGTATTTTTGGTTGGCATCATTTTGTTCTCTTCCCCTCCAAAACGAAAAGCGGGAAACTATTAATATTTTTTTTTCTTTTTCTTTTTCACTTGCATTATAATGATCTCTCTCAGAAAGGATCACTGTAATAAAAACAGTATCCGACTGCTTGTATTCATTTAAACAATCATGTCTATAGAAATGGAGAAGCTGGCTTTCCATTTTAAAATGCTAGGAATTCGATGTAACCCTGGGCAGGCCATGTATTAAGTCTTGTGTCCTGGTTCTCATGTGTTAAAGGAGATCGATGGCCTCTTCACAGCTCTTGGTGCAGTTGTGAGACCATCGCACTAAGTTAAATTAGACACAGGGTCTTTGTGAGACTGAAGAGAGGCTGCAGGATAACTTCCCCAGTGGCCTCTAGATTCTGGATTCCCTGCCAACAGCCAACGCTGGCAGCAAAAGATAGTTTAAACCAGTTGGCTTGCTTTTAATGCCCATAAGTGGCCACACCACCCCTGCAGATGGTCCCTGAGGGCACAGCTCCTGCTTGGCAGCCCAGGGTTGGTGGTTTATAGCCATGCCCCAGAAATGTAGGCTGAATTTCTGGAGCTTGTAGTGAGGAGGAGCCACGTTACCCTGTGATTAGCCTGGTGGAGCCAGTAGCCAAGCTGAGCTCTGCCCACCCTGAGGCCCTGCCTGGGCATGTGCTGGGAGCCTCTTCGAACAGACTCAAATAACAACATTTTATATCTCAAAAATACCAAAGGAACTTGAGGGTGATTTGGACTCAGCAGGCTACACATTTCTCCAAATAAATGGTTAATCACCATTT
The DNA here is from genome assembly GCF_001458135.2 of Marmota marmota marmota. Taxonomy (NCBI): domain Eukaryota; kingdom Metazoa; phylum Chordata; class Mammalia; order Rodentia; family Sciuridae; genus Marmota; species Marmota marmota. The sequence continues at coordinate 10,044,611 of NW_025999900.1, forward strand.
TTTGAAAAAGCAAAAACAGGAGGGAAGAGAGACGAGGTTCAATAATATATGTTACAAATGCAGCTAACAAACGTTAAAAACATACTCCTTAGTTATGAAGTCAGCTCTTCAACATGCACACACTCCAAGAACAAACCAGCACACAGAGCTGTCTCTACTCTAGGGATTAGGAATTAAGTTAGACTGATGTCCCACACACAAGAAGGTAACTGGCTTTCACCAGCGAACAGGGTAATCAGCAGAGAGAGAACTCCTTTCTCTTAAGTAGAAGGTTCCCTAAGGGCACATTCTCACTACCAGGGAAAAGAGAATGGGATTTGGGACCTATTACTGTGATCAGCCACTTGTAGACCTGGAGGAGTTAGTTAACCATTCTGAGACCCAAGTCACTTCCTACTTCTGTACAGATTGTGCTGATCATCACTCCTAGGGTGGCTGTGAAGACGACATGCTGAAAGCACAGCTGGTCATTTGGGTTAACATTGAATGTATGTCTACTTCACGTCAGCACAGCCAGGTTTTAAGTGTCCCCATTGCCCACAAGCTTCCCAAGACCCCACATCATCTTTCCCATACTGAGCATTGCTCTATAAATATCAGCTTCCTTCCTTCCAATGCCCCCTATTTGAGTAGCTCACAACCTCCAACTTCAATTTTGCATCTTTAATTCTGTAAAAGTAGTGACAATCTACTCCTGCCTCACTCATGCTATCTTCCCTCATTAATCCTCCTCCCCACGCTTTGTCAGCTCTTGCCATCCCCCTATGTAGTTACATTTTCCAGCACCTGGGAATTCTCAATCAATCTGCCATTCCTCTTCCTAGAATCCAACCCCAAGAGTCCTCATCACATGTGAAACAAGTTTAGCCATTGTGCAAATTAGTTCTGTGGCCAAGTTCCTAATGCAAAATCTAACAGAAGCCAAGGGCGGGACTGGGAAAATGAAGTCAGTGCGACAGCTCCATGGTGAGTGGGAGGGTAGGAAGGTTGCAAGATCCAAAGGAAAAAACACTGGACCCGGAGTCAGGAGACCTCAGCTCCAGCCCTAGATGGCCTCTTGAGTTCTGTGGGCTTGAGTAACACAATATCTATGGGCTTCAGTTTCCTCCCATATGAGGCCAGGAGGTTGGAACTGAATCAGACATGGCAAATAAGTAGTGCTGGTGCCACTGTTCACTCACCCCTCCTATGTCATGGCACACACCATTAATCAATCAGGACATTCTTTCCTGAGGAACCCAGTTTGGACCCAGCACTCCAAGAAACTAACCATCAAATAATTGGAATTGGCCCAGGAGACAATCCCTTTAACATCCCTGTGTTCTGACCTAAAACCTCCCCTTATTATCTGAACATTCTCTCCTTCATGACATGGATTTCCCCAACATACAGATTTGCTGATTGATGAGCAATCACCAGAAAGAGAAGCATCATGACATCCTAGAAGTTGACAGTAACACACCTAGAGCCTACTGTCTTTTCCACCGCAGCTCTAAGCAGACTGTGGAATGACCCTGCCAGCACACCATGTGAAAGAAAGCTATAGTCAATTCTGACTCTAACCCCCCTGATGGGTGGAATGTATTTCCAGTCCTTGTTGTACAAAGAGAGATGGCCCTTTAAGGCCCAGCACTGGCTTTTTGTTGGAATTTCCAAAGAGCATATCCCATGAGCCTCGTTTCACCATGGATAATCAGACTAATTCCACAGACTCTGCAGTGCCAAGACTTCTTTACTTGCTAACTTCAATGTCTTCTTTGGCCTCTTGCCCTGCTTGTGAAGTCCTGGCCCTCTCCACCATGGATGACCTCGACTCAACTCCATATCTGGCTCAAGCCATCATGGACTGAATTTGGTGCCCAATTTCCCTGCTAGCCAGGGCTTCACAGACCTGGGACTGTCTGTCCTCTATTTTCCCATCTCCCCCCATCTCTCTAGGCTGCAGGTTCTATGCTGAATCTCTGCAGATTATCTGATTTCTCACTGCTTTCTCTGCTTAGCATGTAAATGGCACTTAGCTCTGGGTGCCCAAAGATTTAATCACCATTCTGGTCTTGCTGGGACCATGCAATAATGTGGTTCCTGATTTCAACAGCTTTCAACAACTTCAGTTGTTCCCTTTTCTTGTTTAAATTCCTTTACATAGCTTCTAAAATTCTTCATGATCCAGCCCATCCTACCCACCTCCAGTGCACCCCTTTGCTCTAGCCACCGTGGTGTTCTTACTGTGCTATGAGGCTCCAAGCCCCACTCTACCTCTAGACCTCCAGACATCATGATCCCCTTGCTGAGAACATCTTTTCTTTCTTAAGACCCCCAATCCACCTGCCCTTCACAATCCGTCTTATATCCCATCTCCTCCAGGAAGCTTCCCTGCCTGTTCCAGGCCTTAGTTTTTTACCTAATATTTAACTTTCACCTTAGGTAATTCAGTACTTAATTATAAGTTACCTCACAGGATTCAGAAATTGGCATAGAGTGAAAGTCCTTTGAGACCAAGTACCTGCCACATGGCCTGAGCATTTCTTACTTGTGGCATCACAAGTTAACATGCACAACCAGCATTACTGAGCTTCTCTTCTCTGACAGAGGTGCTTGGTAAGCACTTGTTAATTCATTTTTGGAACCCGTGCATAAGTCTGTCTGTATACGTCGAATTCTTGCCCATCTACATCCAATCTGGATCATAATAGATCCTTCTATTACTGAAAGAAACATTTAGATTATGCTAGATCCCAGGAAAGTATTTGCCTATTAGGCTACAGCAGTGGATTTCAACATTTAATACAAAGAGATAGGAGTATTTTCTAGAAGAACAGATTTCCCAGATGTACTGATAAGTTTCTGATTTAGTGGTCTGGGGTAGAACTTTAAATGTGCATTTTAATAAGTGTTCTAAGTAATTTGGAAGTAGATAATAATTCATCAATTCTACTGACCAAAAACTAGGCTATGGGAACCTCATTTCCCAGAAACAATCTGTAATAGGTGGGTTGAAGGGTGGCACAGAAAAGGCCACCACCCCCAGAAAGTATCCAGGAAACTGATGGTTAAGATTTTCCTCAGCCTCTTCCTTGGTTATAGTCCAATCCTGGTTACCAAATCTCTGACAGCTCCAGCCAAAAGACCATTTGACCTTGAAGAGTCAGTGTTATCTGCAGGGATCTCCCTCCCCAAGGTCTCCACTTGGCCTGCCCTCATTGGAGGAAATAAACAAACACACCAGTGCTCTCCCTTAACCAGCTGAGGTCCTGGGCTTGCAAGCTATTTTAACTTCTGCTATGAATCAGAATGGAATTATGAATAATTTGTAGGAGGCTTGTCACGTCTTGTTGCAGTCTTTCTTCAGCTCAGTTTTCCTTGTTTGGCCTTTCAAGTACTTATATGTCTGATTATTTTAAAGGCTTCAGATCTGGAAGACAAGGCAGGCAGCACTACACAGTGTCTGGCTTCACATTTGGCTGACATCTCAGCAAGCTCTTGAATTTATAGCCCTACATGTCAAAAGGAAGAAAACAGGGAGACCTTTCTAAGAGGCCAAACAGAACCCAGTAGGGAACGTCAGCGGGCAAGCAAGTAAAATGATCCTGTGTCTTAGCATATTGTACAGAGGCCTGAGGCCAGATGGTTCCCACAATAATTTCTGCAGCCTTATTAACAGCTATCCTTCTTCTACATGAGAACTTTGTAGAGTAAACAACTACTAATTAAAAAAGAAAAGTTTCTTTCTGTCTTCCAAATACACTTTCCCTCAGAGATATTAAAAACAGGCTCCAAAGAGAGAGAACCTTATAACCACCATCTTCTGAGCATGGTTTAGAATCTCTACTTCCAGAAGCACTTGAATCAAATGAGGGAAATTTTCTCTGGAGATTTCCCCTGAGGCAGTGAATGCTCTAGGGAGCTTCCTGGCCCCAAGATACCCTAGAGCACTGTTGGTGTTTCCTCTGAGACTAGCCAGTGGAGTTCAAGGTGTTTGAAGAAAAATAAAATTCACTGTTTTCTCTTTCCCTCTGTGGAGCTTGATTCTACCCTGGAATTACAAGAAGCATGTGCAATGTGTTTATGGTAAAATTGGTTCTTGCTTTCTTGCAGGTGTGCAGGGATTTTGAGCCAGGGGCTGGGTGGAAGATGGGAAGAGTCTCTGGAAAGATTGGGAGTAAGGACACCCATTGGCAGAAGGAAGGAAATGCATGCCTTCCTTGCACCTTGGACCTTTCATCTTTTTCATACTGAACCCTTGTAGGCCCTAAGCAATGACACTGCATCAAGCGGATTGGCATGTGTTGAATTCTCTTTCAACTCACCCCAAGCTTAGAGGAGTCATCTTTCTGAATTGTGAAACTTCACTAAACCTCTTTTAAATCATGATCCCCTCTTTGAAACAGGAAGAAATAGGGATTCAAGTCCAAAACTCCATTAACTTTTATCACCATCCAATATACTTGAAGGAGCTCCCCAATGGGAAGGGCCAACCTTTAGGAGAGTATGGACTCAGGGTCGTACTGTACCACTGGGGCACAGACATCATGAGTGGAGGAGTCAGCAGGTTGGCAGTGAAGCCTAGGGTTTGTAATGAGACTTGTCTCCATCCAGATCCATTTCCTCATTGCCCATCTGACTGAGGCACAAAATGGTGACTTGCCCAAAGTCATCAGCTAGTCAGGATTTGAACTCAGAGCACCTCACTCACTGTACAGATCTATGACTCACTGCACCAACCCTCTCTCCTTCTGACTCACTGAAGTATTTTTTATCTTTCTACTGACATTTGCTAAGAAGGCCAAATGCATGATGAAAATGTTGGGGAAACATTCATTTTAGCAAGTTGTACCCAGCACTTAAACCTTGTTACCAGTCTCCTAGGATGGGGAAATGAAGAGGGAAGGGAAAGACATGCAGCTTGGGTCTCCAATGAGCATTCAGTCTCTCCAGCGTGAATGGGAGAGAGGGAGAGGCCATGAGAAATAAACAGAGCAGAATATATGGAAGGGTCTGAGTAACAGAAAAGAGGCAGATAGCTGGAAGTGTTCAGAGAAGAGATGAAATGATGGGAACACACCAAGATGGTATATCTTCATCGCTTTTCTAGTGAACTGAAAAAACTAAAGCTCAGAGATCTAAAATAGCAAATCCTGACTTGCTCAGCTGGTCAGCAGGGAAAGTAAGTCTTTTCCCGGACTCTAAAACTCACTTTCTCCTCTCTGCACCATCCATCTCCCTGAGACCAAGAGAGCAGTTTAAGAACAGGTCCTTACGAGCCTGAATATTGCTCTAAGGAGTTTGGGCTTTATTCTCGAATGAATGAAAATACCCACAATGCCCCTCTGCTCTAAATTTAAAAGCCTCATCTAGGAATTTCTGGGTAGGAGGTAAATCCTGCTAGTGTCCCTTGGTGCATACATATATACCACAGGGGTGTCCAGTGAGTCAATCAACCTTTTTTTTCCCCATTCTTTTATGCAAACAAAGCAGCTGGATTAGCTGCACCTGCAGCCCCTGCTGTGTCCCACACAGAAAAGGATCAAAGCCTAGAACATGACTTCAGACTATAATTTAAGATAATTAAGATTTTTTAACCTAAATTACATTTTAACATTTCATAACAGAGCTGTCAAGATTCTATCTATCAAAACTCTATCAAGCAAACAAAAGAGGATAATTATATTTTCAGACACATGCAGTCATCACTCTGCTTAGTTTCTCACAAAAAGACTTCTGTCTTCCTTCACATTCTCATTTTCAAATGCTCTTCCTCTACCCCATCCACCCTTTCAGTCTGAGACGATATACTCTTAAACAAGTTGAAAATATACTAAAGAAGTCTTTAACTCAGGCCACACAAGTGTTTCTCAGAGGCAGAGATTCTAATTAGAACTGCATCTCAAAGGAAATCTGTTACTTGGTAGGGGCATCCTGCCTCACTAAATAGACTCTGATTGGGGATGGGGAGACAGCAGCATATTAAACTCCTCAAATCAAAGAGAACAATGAAATGCCAAAAAAAAAAAAAAAAAAAAAAAACAACTTACTACCAGGGGCTGAATTTGCCTTCATCTTGTCCCATTAAGATAAGGAGTTTGTTCTAAGCTCGTCCCTTGGTGAAGAATACTTGGGTATTGTGAGCTGGTTCCCATCATTCATTTCACCCCTCCCTGACTTATGAAACAGCCATTTTGTTTTGGGTAAGACTTTTCCTAGTCCCAGTGGTGGGTCTTGAGTGACCTAAGGCCCATTATAGTCTTACCCTCTTTAATATTATAGGTTTTCAAATGAGAGCAAGGGTTTCAGAATTAGGTACAAGAATCTTGTCTCCCTCACTGACTTGCTGAGCAAGCCAGGATTAGTTATTGGGATCTCTGAGCTTTAGTTTCTTCATTTTTGAAAGTAATGGAGACATAGTCTTGATGTGCTCACAGCATTCCACCCACACTGTATTCTTCCAGCTGTCTGCCTCCTAATAAATGCATGGCATCCCTCAGCCCCACGGACTGGTCAGGATAGCGCACTTGACCTTAGTTAGTCCAGTCAGAAAGTAGCCTACAGGTTCTGTTGGCAGAACCCGTCAAATCCTCACTCAGAGAGAAACATCCTCCTTCTGAACATGTGGCAAGCAGACATCGAACTAGAACTGTTGCAAGCATGGTCCTATCAGTGAGGGAAACCTGAGGACAAAAAGCAGTATCAAAGGAGGGCAAAGCCAGGAGTGTTACAGAGCAAGGAAGCAGGAATCCTGATTGAACTCAATAAGAGCAATGACAAGTGGCCAATCTGAGTTGGGTATTATTAGTTTGTAACCAAAAGCAACCCCACTGATGCACTGACTCTAATGGTTTAGTGCAGTATTTCTAACCTATGAGGGATCACAACCCTTCAAAAGTCCAACAGAGACCATGATCCCACTTGCTAGAAAAGTACACACACACACACACAAAAAAAAAAAAAATTCACATAGAACATGGCAGTGACAAGGGTATGAACTCCAGACCGAATCCCTTGCAGACTGTTTAGACACATGGGTTTTGAGATAGGACAGACCTGGGTTCAAATCCTCACTTGGCCACTTACCAACTTTATGATTCTGGGTTATCTTACCTAATTTTTGTGAAGCTCCTTGTATTCCTCCAGCAACCACCACCACCAACAACAATAATAATAACTACTTCTCAGGGTTGTCAAAATTAAATAAAATCATGGTTGTCTGGAAATTAACACAATACCAACAACATAGTCACTGCCACAGACTATGGCATTGAGCAATTAAGGACAGTCCCTAAAGAGCTCCACAAAGAAAGTCCTTAAGATAAACACCCACATCAAGTGTTAGACCATGTACAAAAGTGAAGCCATTGCTTATTTGAAAACATAAATCTGGTCAGAGATTGGTCATAAGATTTAAGGAATCCTGTCACAAGGACAGAATTTGGAGCAAAACAGAGCTTCCCCGCCCAGAGAGTTCTCAAGAAAATTGTGGAGTCCAAAGACAGAAAAAGAATTTGATCCACCTGGAGCAGAATGAGGAAGTTTTGCTAATTGTTGAGCTGTTGAAAGGCAGAGTGCAAAGGGAATAAATAAGATCTATGGTGGCACACCTACAGACTTTTTTGAAATCATAAGGGAACAAAAACTAGCAATTTTCCACTCCAGCTCAGCAGAAGTGACTCATTGAACCATCCTTCACAAGCCAAAACCCCAAAGTTTCTTTTAAAATGGAGAAATTCTGAAATTCACAAGCAGTGGCCACCCTCTCCAATATCATCTTTCCTTGCTGTTCAACTCACATCCTGCCCACCTCCAGCACCTGCAAGTCCTCCTTCACCCAGAGGGGCTCCCAGCTGCTCATGTTTGAACAAAAGCCTCTTCAAATACACCCCCTTGATTCATGAGTTGGAAATGTCAGCAAGAATGGAAAACCCAGGGCAGAGCCAGGAGTGCAGTCCAGGGACACTGGAGAGCTGAGGCAACCCATTTGCTTGGTCTTTCGCTATGGTTCTCTACTACCTTCCACCACCTTTCTTTCTGCATCAAAATGTTCCATCCTTTTTTCACACTATTTTCCAATCTATTTTTTAAAATAAGCACTTTTTGGAGAGTTAATGTAATCCCATCATTGCTTTTCCTGCATTCATCATCGTACATGGATGCCAAAGCAAGTCCCAATGACATGGCACAGTTAATGGACCCCTCCACACCTCCAAATGGTCAGCGAGATCAGACATGGAAGAATTAAGTCCATCCCAACCTCCTGCTAGATCAATCTCTTCCTATGGATTTTCTCCCTGAAGATACCATCAGGGTTCTGAAGGGTAAAGGAGAAGTCACAAATTGGCAGGGAAAGGTTAAGAGTTGTTCTGACTTCCTGCATCTCAGCCAGTGATGATTAAGTGACAAGTTCTGCTCCTTCTAGAAACAACTGAGACCAAGAAGGCAAAAGGAAAGAACTGCTGACAGAAGCCCACAAAGCCTGCTGCAATCTGGTGAAGCCCCAAGCCAGCCGGCGTGTCTATGGAAAAGGAGGGCAGATTCCAGCACAGCTGGCACCGAAAACAGCCAAGCCACAGCGCTGCTAATGACAGTCACCACTCTGCAGAGGTGGTGGGTAGCTAGCTCACCAAGGAAAATAAACGTCATGGCTGAGGGGAGACGAGGTGGGGCTACTCAAGGGGAGTGACTGTTTTCTGCAACACACCCCAGATGCAGACCTCAACCAGAAGAGAGAGGTGCTGGGCATCACGGGCAAGAGCATGAAGGAACGAGGCTCAAAGGCTCAAGGGATGTTGAAATATTTGCCATAATAGGCTCTCCAGTGGCTTTTGAATCTAAAATTTTTAGACAAAATTTCCCAATCCCCAAAGATCTTTTGAATTCCTGAGCATTTAATATTTCTGGTTTTTTTTTAATGTAGGATAATAGTTATTAAAGGCTGGTTATTCTCAATTTTCAAAAGAGGAAATTGAAATTGAGAGGCCCCCATGCCTCAGCTCAGAGCCACTAAATTTTCTTCCAGATAGTGAGTATCTAGGAAATAACCAACCCACAAGTAATTATTGGTATGCTCAGCCCTGGGAACGACTCCCTTGCCAAGACCTCAGTCTGGAAAATTCCTCCTTCTGATCTAACCCTTCCTTACTTCTCACCCTAGAGCTTTCTCATTCTTACTAAATCTTTCCTCACCTTGACTGGGCCTCCCTTTTCTTACCCCATTCATTAATGATTGTCTTTCTAGCTTCTTTTGACCCCTACCCAGCCTGGATTACATCAGAAATGATTTAAACAGGCTTTTAAAAGAATCCTTGAATTGCTCATTCTCAAAGTGCCTCCTGTGGCTGTGATACTGGTGATAAGAATCAGGGCCGAGTTCCATTTCCCCAATGTGAAGACTGAACACCTGAGGAATGCCAGGCAAGCATAGAAAGCAAGCTTCATTTAAAGGACAGAAGAGATATAGACTTCTCCAAAGAGAAGGAGTCCCAGAGCTGGGTGTCTGAGGAAGTGGAGGTGTCCTGGCCCTTTCATACATTTTAGATTTCCTTTGTTCTCATGCTCTCTCCTCCCCCATCCTGCCTTTGTCACTAGTGACCAGGAAGGGAATGGCCCAGGGGGTCATTCATTCATTAACAACTCCTTCTAGGGAGGAACAATTCCCTGAAGACAGGTAACCTTGGCAACAGGAGAGGAGGCGAAGGGCTCTGAAGGTATTAGCGTTTTATTTCTTTTCCCTTCAAACTTCAAAAAGAAGTTCCCATCTTCCCCAATCTGACCCAATCATACCTTACCTACACTGAATGTCCTTTTTGCCCCCCTGGCCTCAATATCCCCTCTGAGAATGGAACCCTTACTGCTATAAGGGAAATTGGATGATGACTGCCCTGGCTGCTTTGAGCTGAGAGCGAGCAACCTGGGGCAAGCATTTTGGGTTTCACGTTTAGGAATGTTTTGGGTCAGTCAAGGGGTCTGTGGCAAAAGTCTGGTTGAGAAAGAACAGGCTGTAAAGTCATCTGAGAGGTGGGTGCTTCTAAGAGAGAAAAAAAAGACATGAGCACTAGAATGAGATTAATACAAAATAAATGTTGTACTATCTGGAACATCACAATACTCTCTCACCAGGAGGTGCAAGAGCTAAGAAGCTGTTCCCATAACAAGGCCAGTGAGAATAAGGCATTTATTTGGGAATGTAAATCTTTTACATTGTCAGAGTTGTCAGGAATGTAAGCATAGAACTTAGTTTTTGTAATGTCATAGATGCCCTTATAAGATGTAGTTAAGATATATAATGCTATCTGATTTTTATAAAATATCTTTTTATTGGCATAACCTCTGTGTTTAGTAGAGATCCTATTTTTAGCACTTAGGGCTAGATAATCATATTAGCAAACACAGATCAAGCCTACCTGTGTAGGAGGTTAGGATTTGTAGGCCTTAAATTGACTATTGACTAAAAACCTGCTGACTCTGATAGTCTCTTTTGATAGTTATCTGGCACTCCTGTCTAAGAATTTCTCTTTTGTAGCCTCCACTCTTATTTATTCTTGGTGAGGCTAACAAGTATAAGTATACATCTTAAGTTAGATTATTCTCCTTCTTTTAAATTCCCAGGTATGGTTGTGCTTTGGTTATAACTTGTTTTCTAGGTGTGTAACACCAAGCTGGTCAAATTGACCTTGTTTTTATCTATTGTTAAGCATCAGCTGAGTTTCCTCAGAGGGTCACTCTTAGGAACTTGAAAGCAGCTTCTTAGCTCCTTTAGTGCCATCTCCCAGAATGGATCAGGGTCTCCTTGGTCTTGTGGCTTCCTTGACCTTGGAAGCATCAGGGATGCTTCTTCAATGACCCTCCTTTTTGCAGCATGTGCATGGATCAGCTTTCTGTTCTCCAGGGTCTCATTAATCCCAGAGTTGCAAAGCCCTCAGAGAAGTTCCGTTGTTCTCTTGGTTCAAGCTGACTCAGAGGGCAATAGCCAAAAATTGGTTATTTTCTTTTTTGGCCCTTTTATTTTTTAATTTAATTTTATTTTTAGCTATTTTATTTTAAAGATAAAATCATTTTTATTAGTTTTTTTATTTGTTCTAATTAGTTATGCATGGCAGCAGAATGCACTTTGATGCATCATATATAGATGGAGTATAATTTCTCATTCTTCTGGTTGTACATGATGTAGAATCCCACCAGTTGTATAGCTATATATGTACATAGGGTAATAATGTCTGATTCATTCTACTCTCCTTCCTACCCCCAAGCCCCCTCCCCTCACTTCACTACTCTCTACCCAATCAAAAGTAACTCTATTCTTCCCTAGTCCATGCCTCTATTGTAAATTAGCATCTGCATATCAGAGAAAACATTTGGCATTTGTTTTTTTTTTTTTGGAGATTGGTTTATTTCAATTAGCATGATATTCTCCAGCTCCACCATTTACCAGCAAATGCCATAATTTCATTCTTCTTTAAGGCTGAGTAATATTCCATTGTGTGTGTGTGTGTGTGTGTGTGTATATCACATTTTTTTATCCATTCATCTGTTGAAAGGCACCTATGTTGGTTCCAACATTTAGCAATTGTGAGTTGGGCTGCTACAGAAAAACAATTGATCAATAAATACATTAAAAAGTGTTCAACGTATTTAGCAATTAGAGAAATGCAAATCAAAATTACTCTAAGATATCATCTCACTCCAGTCAGCATGGCAATTATCAAGATTACAAACAATAATAAATGTTGGCGAGGAGTGGAGGAAAAGACACACTCAAACATTACTGGTGGAAATGCAAATTGGTGCAACCATTATGGAAAGCAATATGGAGATTCCTCGGAAAACTTGTAATGGAAACACCATTTTACCCAGCTATCCATCCTCAGTTCTTATCCGAATGACTTAAAATCAGCATATTACAGTAATGCAGACACATCAATGTTTATTTCCTTAACTTTAATCTCCAAGTTTTGGTCTTAAACATTCAACAAGACAGTTTCACCAGTCTTAAAGTAAGAGTACTAGATTTTAACCTTAATATATATAACTTTACAGTTGTTTATTCCTTCTATTTAATTGAAGTCTGTATTAGTACTGGAAGTTAGCCTTACATCCTGTCTGTCCTATAGATGATGATCTATTATTGCAAATTAACTCAGGTTGTTATACTTCTGTAAGGTACTAACAGATAACAGTTAAAGTTACAAGGAAAATACAAAATGAAATTAACAATAGTAAAAACATTTTCAGTTTGCATAATAGCTGTTAACTAAGAAATATAATTTTATAATCCCAAACCTTTACTTTAAACATTAATTTTAAGAACTTGGTAAAATATCCTTTTGAATCTTATACCTTAAAGACTTGAATACCTGAAAGATACAAATACATTTAGTATAAAAAGAGGCCAGTAACAGCACCATAATTACACTGATGTTCACATATTAACCATGCTTAGCTTTCAAAGAAAAGTTTGTAATCTATAACATAGTGAAATACTCTTAAAATAACAGTTGTTGTTTAACCAGAGAAGTGTAAACCCTAATTCCTTTAAGACCAGTTTCTCCAAAGAATAAAATTTAACAGACACAAGAAGTTATCTTGATATACAAGAGAAGATTAATGTTTTTAGAAATCTGTTACTGCACCCCATAGAGGATTAAACTTTGGATTATATCAGTACATTAATATTTGACCTTAGGGGAAAACCTTGAATGATTTAACTGATTATGCTAATTATATGTAACCAATTTAATTATACACAAACTTTTTGAAATTTACCCTCTATAAGCCTTCTGCAACTTACTTAGACATTCTACAACTTTTTATTTTACCACAGAAAGATTATCTCATCTAGAAACATTTCTTTTTCCTTCAACCTTCCATATTAAAATATATTTCCACATCTTGAATCTTCTTATATCTCTTTTCTAGCCATTAACCCTTTTAATAAATTCACATTCTGAAACAACCCTTATAAAATTTCTGAATTTAGACAAATTACTCCACTTTAATAAGATGAAATACTTTCATGTTTTTATGGTACTATGGTACTATATTGAAACCCAACTGAAACTTCTTATACTCTTTGTATATAAATTACACCTGATAGAATCTTAACTCTTAGTAACCTTGTTTCAGCAAAGACACAGACACAAAGCAATATTAAACTTTTTTTTCCATTTACCAATTTATGAAAACACACATAATGTTTAAATATATTACCTTATGGAACTTAATAAGTAAAGAGTACTTGATTTTATATTTAGTGGTTGATGTTTCAGAACTTTAGCTTTGTAAATTAATCAGATGTCTGTAAAAACCAAGATCTTAGACAAGTATAGTAAACAGAACTAGCCATCTCTTTCTTGTTGAAGAAAAAATCCTAGAAGCAATGGATATTATATTTTAGACATTTTATAGACACTAACACTTTGTTAACTGACTACCTAGAAAAACTTGTGAATTAAGAAACATAATCAGAAAACTTATAATGGAACCACCATTTAACCCAGCTATCCCACTCCTCAGTTTATACACAAAGGACTTAAAGACATCTTTACTCTCATCTGTTTATCTAAATTTAAAATGAACTTTTTAAGTCTCACGAACTAAAAGGTATTTGGATCCATTTCTCATTTAAATTTTAATTTATGAGCACTCATTTATCTAAATGCCAACTTTGATACCATGTACATGATACATGGACATAAGCACATATGTAGACATAACAACACAATACATAGTTGTGCACACATACATAAAACAGTCAAGAAACAGAGATATTGTATTTGTTTCTGGGTAGATCTACATAGATAGCAAACAATGCTACAGATGTTTATTAAAGCCTCTATTAAATGTGTTAGAAATTAAAATATAGCTTATCAGACTTTCAAATCATTAGTTAAATATAGGGCAGGCCTGTACAGTTGGAAATGCTATGTGTAAAGCCTAACAGCCATGGTGGACACTGAGATCAAAGGTTCAGGTGGCCACTTGTACTCAATGGCTATCAGATTTATTCCCAACATCACCATGTCTATACACTACTTAGGATTTTGTAAGAGGAAAATTTCCCAAAGTATTTGAGAGTTAACCCTTGAAAATTTGGCCTCTGAACAAATACATGGTAGAAAAAGCTCTATAGTTAGATAAAATAAGATTGATCAGAAAAATATATTAATTTAGGTGTGCAGGATCAAATATGAATTCACCATAAAACCATGAACTCAAAAATACAGGATTTTAATAAACAGGAGCATGCAGAACATCTTTATCAGATCACAGTGCACTTTTGGCTAAGATTAGAGTTAGTTTAGATATTGAAAGAATGAGAGAGCCTTGAATTCCTTAGGTAAGAATTCTCAAGGTAAAGAAGACTTGACCATTCCATTTTCCTCCCTGTGCTGTAGTGTTTAGGGAGGAACTTGTTAAGAAAGCAGCTTGGTAGACTGCAAGAGGGAGATAAGATAGACAGTCATTTGGGTCCCACAAGCAGCTTGTATTTAAAACTGATACTTTTCTTTTTTGGACCCAAATCAGTTCTCTGCAAGCCTTGCCAGCCTTGCAGGCCTCCACAGTTTGCACTTCAAACGCAAGCCTTGTGAGATAGAGATCTGGCAGAAGCTAAGTAAGGGAAACTATTGTTTTGAGCTTGAGAGGCAAAAACTCATATATAGGACATTTAATCATTTTTTCTTTTGTCTGTTATATGTGGTCCTATAAGTTATGTTTCCTCCAGAGACCAGTTTTATTCACCAACTGGTAATCAGCCAGACTGGATGCAGAAAATTTGTCTGTGGGTCAAACTTATCCCAATTTTTTCAGTATGCAGGCTAGAAGTCGTGAACCTGGAAAAACTGTTGAGAACAAAGCTCTCTTCTGAATATAAGAAAGCAGAACTCAGGTGCCCATGCTGGAAAAAACTGTCCATTTCACTGGAGACATCTCTCTTAAAAGTCCAGCACTCTGTCTCTCACTACATGGTTTTGCCAATTCTAATGCTGCCTCAACTGGCAGATGCTAGGGTCCCTGATTTACTCCATGCCAAAGACCCAGGAGAATTCAGACTTAGAGGGCATGACTGACCTTCTCCCATCACGATAAACATCCAAATGCAATGACCCATGAAAAAAACCTATAATGGGGCACATTGCTCTGTGGGCTAAAGGAATCTACAGAGGGTAAGAAGGACATCTAGTTGTCTAAAACGCTTAATGCCCTTTTCCCAGAGGCGTTTATGGAAGGGGTGAATTGCAAATGGCTCTCTTTTGCAGTCAAAAAAACTTGCAGAGCACATTGGAGCACAGAAGAAACAATGGGGAGGATTTCTACAGGCTTATAAAGGCTGTAAACAACTGGGATTTCCTTAAAAACTATTCCAAATAAAATGTTCCTCTCTCAATGGCTAGTGTCTGATGAGCGAGGGAAGAGGGGTGCTCAGAAGCAGCAAGCATGGGAGAGTGCAGAATGGCTCATCCAGAGACCATTGGGTTAACTGAGGCTTTCATTCAATGCAGCTTAATTGACTGGTCACAACAGGATACTTCATAGGAGCTGTCAGGAGGAGAGTCAAGGAAGAAACCTTTGAGATTTACCAGGGAGTGGCACCAGCCACAATCTCACAGTTGTTCCAACTCTTTGTCTGTCTCCTCACATCCAAAGGCAGACTAGGATTAGAGACATTGTATACTCACACCACAAGCACTTTAGACTGGATAGGATAGCAAGAAACAGCTTTGGCAGAACCCCACATACCTGACCCATAGGACAGGTGATTTGGAACCACCTAGTCAGGAATCCTGTCACCTGGGTCTTGTAGAATGGCAGCTTGCACTAATCGCATTTAATTAGTCAACAGGTGCCCATTATTGTCCTCCGGAAAGAAAGAGACAGAGGCACCTCAGAGAGATGTGGGGTACGTGTGAAGGAGGTTACCTTGGTGACAATCTCAGAGATACCTCCAAATATGATCCATCAATCATATTTGGAATCAATATGAATCGGGGCTGAGTCCTGTTTCCCCACGTGAAGACTGAACACCTTAGAAATGCTGAGCAAGCATAGACAGCAAGTTTTATTTAACAGACTTCTCCAAAAAGAAGAGGCCCCAGAGTTGAGTGTCTGAGGGAAATGGGAAGTGGAGGTGTCCTGCCCCTCTTACACATTTTAGATTTCCTTTGTTCTCTTGCTGTCTTCTCCCCCCATCCTGCTTATGTGACTACTGACCAAAAGGAGAAGTCAGCCCAGGGCAGGAAGGAAGCCACCCAGGGGTACAGAAAGGAATGAAAGTGGCCCAGGGGTCATTCATTCAGTAATAGCTCCTTGTAGGGAGGAACAACTCCCTCCATGGAGGAAAGTAACATTGGCAACAGGTGGAGAAAGGGGAAGGCTCTGAAGGTATTAGCATTTTATTTCCTTTTCTTTCAAACTAGCTCCCATCTTCCCCAATCTGACCCAATCATTCATTACCTACACTGACTGCCCTTTTGTCCTTCCCCTACTTCATCTGGATTGCTAATCATTAAATCCAAGACATCCTTAACTCTCTTCCCCTATTTCATTATTGTCATGAAATGTGAGACAAGTCACCAAAGCACATAGATTGCATCCTGCCTGTTTTCCATAATCCCTCACTTGGCCCTCACTCCTAACAATTTTTCTGGTTAAGTTTTCCTGCTGCTCAATGTCATGTCTAACAGTACTGGTCTCCTCAGACAGGTGTCTGTCTGATCACCTTACCTATACAGATAAGCACGTCTCTTGCCATGGGGAAAAAAAGAGTAGATGGCCTCTTGGGGACTTTATCTCTACTTCTTTATTCAAAATGTCTCTGTGTTTTTCACCAGTTTACCATCCACTCAGCTTGAACCTGCTTGATTAAGTTATACCTGAGATCCTCATCTTCCAGTTTCTCATCTTCTACAGAATCTTACTCCATCAATTTTATCATCTCTTATTTGAAATTTGTTTCTTGCTTGCTGCTAGCTCTTCTCTCGTTGTTGCAACCAGAACTCCTATAGCAAGAAATATTAAAATTTCCTGAAATCATGCTTTAGCTATTTCATGTAGGGATACTTAAACCCACAAAGGGAAGGGGTGGGGGTACACAGAAATCCCACAAAGGGGCGGGGGTGTGGAACCTACTGATAACGAACTCAAACTAAAGTATTATCAACCACAAAAGAAAGGGATAAACTACCAAAAAAGAATGTCAACAGACACATATATAGGGAAAATGTCATTCATAGTAATAGGAGAGAATAGAACTGAAACAGATTAAAAAATTAGTATATTTTATATGATAAAGTTTTTTTTAATCAAGTAATAAAAGTATGAAAAAGGGATATTTTAAAAATAGAATTTTTAGGAACAACAAGTAGTGTTTAAAATTAGAAGCTCAAAGTTGTAAAGGATTACAGTTAAAGAGGAACTACATCTAAATAAATTATGCAAAATATCGCCAAGAAAGATTTTTTTAAAAAAGATGGTTTTGAATGTCCTCCAAAGACCTGTGTTTTGAAGGCGTGGTCCTCAGCCTATGTACCACAGGGAGATGGTGGAACCTCTAGGAGGTGAGGCCTAGGGGAAGGAAGTTAGTCACTGGGAACGAGCCTTTGAAGGGGATATTGGGTTCCTGGTCCCTTCCTGTCTCTCTTTTTCATTCCCAGCTGCCATGAAGTAAGCAGTTTCTTCTACCATGCACTTCCACCATGATGTGCTACCTTGCCACAGGTCACAAAGCAACAGGGTCAACCAACCATAGAACTGGGAGCCAAAACTTGCCTTTGAAACTGTGAGCCAGAATAAACATTTCCTCTTTTTAAGACAATTTATCTCAGGCATTTGTTACAGCAACAGAAAACTGACTAACACAGATGAGAGATGGGAAATTACTTAAGAGATATGAAGGTTGGAGTATGAAGTTGCAAAAATAAGTGACCAGAAGGAGAGAAATAAAGAGAATGAGGGTGAAGTAAGATAATGGTTAAGGTTGTTCCAGAATCGAATGATATATAATTTCTCAAAATGAAAATGTAACAAATACTGAATAGGATAAATAAAAATAAATCTTTTCCTATACACATTTTGGGAAAATTGCCACATATCAGAAACAATAGAAAATCTCTCAAGCAAACATTGGGAGACAAATTATAACAAAATGACAGCTAGATTGGCAGCAGACTTCCCATTAGCAACAATATATTCCACAGGAAAACAAAACAGTATTTTCATACTATTGTGAGAAATTAACTATCAATTTAGAATCCTATACATAACTATACTAAAATTCAAGAGCGAACGGAATAAAGACATTGGTAGATGAACACAGGGAGAATTTATTATTCACAGATACTCACTGAATTACCTACTGAAAAATACACCTCATTAAGAAGGAAATTTTATCCAGAACAATGGAGTAAGATGTAATGCCAAACACAAATACCAATGTGAGGGTAATAAAAATTGTTTACATCAATTTTTATTGATATAAACAAAGCAAAATAATATGAACGCCTAATGGGGAAGTTAGAAAAAATAGATGAAAATAGTAGTCACAACAACATGAAAATGGAAGAAGATGTGAGTCTAAAAAGTGAAAGTGCTCGTGAAAGGATGAAGAAAATGTGAGTGTTATGGCTGGGAGGTTGAATGCTCCCCAAAGTCCCATATATCAAAGACTTAGTCTCCTGTGTGGCCCTACTGGATGGTGGTGGAAACTTCAGGAGGTGAGCCCAGTGTGAGGTATATGGGGGGGGGGTGACCAGCACCCCAAAAGAGCAGGTTCCTGCTCAGGAGGTTGAGCCACCTGGGAAAATAAAAAGTCTGAAATAATTAGTAAGAAATAAGACAAAGCCAAAGATACATTTAAAAAGCAGACTTGATGGGTCTTCCATTCCAGATGGGAACTGGAATAGAAAACTGAAAAAGGTCTGATTCTTTATTTAAGGGGGAGTACAACAAGGGAAGAGATAAGGTTTCAGCAGGAGGAGTCTTGTTTTGGTGCTTGCTTCTCAGTGTGGCAGGGGTCTTGCAGGAAACAGGTTGGTTGGCATTTGGCAAGCTACATCCATTTCCGAGAGGCTGTGCTTGAATTTGAGTGGTGAGCTACAACAGGGCACCGACATGAATTAGGCATTCTCTAACCAGTGGATTCCACCTGGGAGTTCCTGAGACTGGGCTTCCCTGCCTAGTGGCTTGAAAGTCACTCAGTTCATACACACAGATCACAGATGGCTCCCAGAAAAAGTCCTTAGGTCATAGTGAGCACATGGTCAAAAGGTAGTTCTCCTGAGGTTCCTTTTGTAGTTCTTATAAGGGGGCTGTTACAAAAGCTTGAATACGGCCTCACCCTGCAACCCCCAATCCTGGTTTGAGATGTAATCATTGGTTCACACAGGCTCAGCCACCACTGCCATCCCCACCATGAGGTAGCATAGCCCAGTATGACTGCTGAGCCTGGAATAGGTCATTTGGACTTTCAGCCTCTAAATCTGTGAAATAAGTAAACCTATTCATGGGTTCTATGTAGAAACTAGAGAGAAAAAATGGAAAGGAAAAGTGGGGCGTTCTCATAAAAATTGAAGGAGGATCAGTAGGATAGAGGAAAGGGACCAGGAGGAGGGAGGAGAGGAGAGAAAGGGGAAATACTCAGGATTTACATTGGCCAAATTACATTGTTAGATTGTTTGCATGTATGAATATGTTAGAAGGAATCCCACCTATGTACAAAAATAATGCACCAATAAAAATGGAAAAAAACTTCTCTCTTTACAAATTCCACATGTAAATATACATATAGGCATATATAATAATAACATTCAACTTTAAAAAGAAAAAAAATCTGGCCTTTTGTGACAACATGAATGAACCTGAGGGACATCATGCTAAGTGATATAGGCCAGACACAAAATCAGTATCACAAGATAGTACTTTATAAAGAAAAGATATCTACTCAGCTCGCAGTTCTGTAAGTTCAGGAGCTCCTGTTGGCATCATGAAGAGGGACTCCTGACTGCAACATAACAACACAATGGAGAAATGGAAAGGGAAATGACCACATGCAGAAGAGGTCACATGGCAAGATGGTAAACCAGAGAGATTCGAGGACTGGGCTTGCTCTTTGTATAACAACCCACTCTTGAGAAAATCTACCTGGGGTTGCTTGAGAACATTAATTCCTTCCAAAGACAGAATGTCAACTAACCACCTTCCACTAGGCCCCACCCACCTCCTCCAGCTTCCACCACTTCCCACCAGCACACCAGAGACCAAGCCTTTACCACACTGGAGCCATATGCAAACCACAGCCATGAGCTAAGCATTCAATTCAAGAAGTTAGAAAGGAAAAACCAGAACTTAAAGAAACTAAGGGGAAGAAACAAGGAAATGATAGAAAGAAATAATAAAACCAAGTTTTTTTTTCCTGAAATGGTGAATCAAATGGATGATTTTCTGGTTAAGACTCATCAAGAAAAAGAGATGGTATACATTTTTTTTTTAATGGTTAGAAAAGAGATCATCATTTGAAATCAGATGAAATAAAGGTTTTTAAAATCTTAAGTGAATGCTATGAACCCAAATTTTGAGAACTACATTTGTAAATTTTAGATAAACTTGCCAGTATTGACACTAGAAGTAATCAAGAATCTAACATTCTTTAAGAATAGCAAGAAAAAATCCATATAGATTCCAATAGGCTAGATGATTTTTATTAATGAGTTCTACTACAGTTTCAGTGAATATAAAATCCTAGTTTTATATAAACTATGTAAGAAAATTAAAGAGAACTATTTCAATCTCCTTTTAGTTACTATTATAATCTTGATACCAAGAATATAAAAAACAATAGTATTAGAAGAATAGCTGCTGATATAAACTAAATGTTCAACAAGGCACTGTGAACTGTTCTAAGAGGTTATTTGGATTATTTTAGTTAATTTCTTCTAGAAAACCACTATGTGGTGGATACAATTAGTAACTCCATTTGGAGGTGAGGAATCTGAGGCCTAGGGAGTGTGACATGCCCAATATAATAATTGAAATGGCAGAACAATAGTCTAATTTCAGAGCCTGTGTTCTTAACCATTTCACCATTTCCCTTCTGCACTGCATCTGCAAACATATGTAAATAATGAAGAATAAATAATGCCAAGAATACTAATAAATTATTAGCACACCTAATTAAGAAAACTTTTTAAAGAATTTAGTCAGATTTAAAACCCACTCATGATTTTTTAAAAAGCACTTAGAACACTAGTCATAGAAGGGAACTTTTTCAATCTGATAATGGGCATCTATTAAAAGCAGACATATTATTATAGTGACTTAAATTTTCTATTAAATTCAGGAGAAGAAATGGTTAGCCCTATCATTGTGTCTATTCAACAAGGTATTGGAGATTATTCCAAGTAAAATAAGTTAATAAAGAAAATTAAATGCGTAAGAATTGGAAAGAAGAAAAAAAAAACTCTAATTTTCAGACAATGTTGTTATCTATACAGAATTCATATTAGAATTGAAAAATATGTCAGAAAGATTCCTAGACAAAAGATCATTATTAAAAAAATTTGCTGCACTTTTATTCCATTCACATTAGCACAAAATGTATTCATTTAATAGGAATTTACTGAGTATCTACAATGTGCCAAGCACTGAATTATACACTATAATAGTATGCATAAGACTTTTATGGAGAAAATTATGAAAATTTCTGGAAAGATATGAAAGAAAAACCAAATGAATAGAAAACAACATCATGTAATGGAGGATTCAATATTCTGCAGAGGATGACTCTCTAAATTAACCAAAAACTTCAGTAAAAGTGAAACCCAACCAAAAATAATTTTGATTGGAATTTGACAATATAATTTTAAATCCATTATGTAAAAGCAAAGGAACAGAATATTTGAAATAATTTTAAAGAAGAATAGGTCACAGACATTTATTTCCATTTATATAAAAAATTATTTTAAAATTATACTAATTTAAGAGAGTGAATTTGGGTACTAAAGTTCACTTTGGAATAAGAGGGTGGGAGTCAACAGAGACAGATTTTTTTTGGCCCTACACTGGCTGAGAGTACTGATAACACATCTACTGTTGGCTTGGTTTTGTCAAATCATAAAAGCAAATTCTCTGCCACGCTTTATGAAGAATCCCTTCATAAAGGGACAAGTCAGCCTGTGTCTGGACCATACAAGTAGCTTCTTGGCAATAGTCTAGAAAACTGAATATCAAAGAGAAGAATCTTTCAAAATCCCCTGCAGAAAAGGCGGCCTAATCAGGAAACAAAATAGAAACTGAGCTTTACCCAAGGGGGTAGGGAGAGACACTTCAGAGAGGACAGCCAGTCATAGTGACCTTGAATGGCCTGTGTTAACTGGAGATAGATGCTTCAGAAACCCAGGATGAGCCATTTGCCACAAAGTGATTCAAGGCAGTGGCATTAATTAATCTCCTTGGAAAGCAGAATCAGCCTTTTCATTTTCTCCATCTCTATTCCCTTTTCTCCAAATATTTGGAAGAAATTCCATTGGAATGATCCTTTCCCTGGGGCTGAGAAGTTAACAGTCAACAAGCCAGATTAAGGAAAGAGCTCAGTTTATTTCGGGCATGAATATTAAATGGGATTTATAACCAATGGAGTACTTGTTAATTCTTTCTATTAGTAGAGCAATTCATAACAGCAAAGAAAAGGGCTTCCCAGTACAGACAGTGATGTCCTTAGTCTTTTCCCTTGAAGAAGGCCAATTCATTCATTCTTGTTTTCTCTCTCTCTCTCTCTCTCTCTCTCTCTCTCTCTCTCTCTCTCACNTGTGGATTGGCATTTGTAATTAACTTCTCTCTCTCTCTCTCTCTCTCTCTCTCTCTCTCTCTCTCTCTCTCTCACACACACACACACACACACACACACACACACATACACTACTTCATCCAAGGAAACCAGACTGCCCTCAGCTTGTGAACCCACAGCTCCCACTAATTCAAGCAGGAGTTGTGGGCATGGCACTGGGAGGCAGAATGTGACCTGTGTCCTATTAATAAGTCCTACACCATAGGAATGGAATTTGCAGTTAACAGAAAAAGTCCTGTGTTCCAGCCATTTTCTCAAGGACGGAGAGCAGCCAGAGCCCTCACAGGGCCAAATGTTTGTTAGCAAGGCCCCTACTTCTAGCCCAGTCACCCATCATTTTGTGCTGCCACATAAGAAAGAATAGCCTCTCTCCCCAACATATTTTACTATATAGCTGTTCTGTTATTATTGGGCTTTTGAGGTCAGAGGACTCAGCAACTTTGTCCAAACCACCCTAAAAAGGTGGCTCAATGTTTAGAAGTGGATCAGCTCTACCAGAGCTCAGTATCAAATAATGCAGGAATACAAAGCAGGCTACCTCCTTTCTGCTTAACAGTTCTCATTTAGAAAGTGTGAAGGTTGGCCAGCTGAGGTGACACACACCTGTAATCCCAGCAGCTCAGGAGGCTGAGGCAGGAGGATCTAGAATTCAAAGCCAGCCTTAGCAAAAGTGAAGCTCTAAGCAACCCAGTGAGATCCTGTCTCTAAATAAAATATAATATAGGGCTGGGGATATGTATCAGTGGTCGAGTGCTCTTGAGTTCAATCCCCACAAAAAAAGAGAGTGTGAAGGTTGATATAGGTGATATACAAGCTAACCAGGGAGAAGAAGATAGGGACAATACATCAATAACATTCATGGAAATTGTAATGACACATTCCATCCCACATTCTGACTTGAGTGGCTCCTCTCTTAAGCTATCACTCCATCAAGTCCAACTTACCAGCTTTGATATGTTTTCCTTCATTAACAACACTCCAAAAAATAAAAACAAATGAAAAATTTAAAAAAGAACACTTGAATATTAGGGGTTTCAGAAGGTGACTAAATAATACTGGCTTTTAATTTTTCATTCTGAATTCATGCATTCAATACTTTTCTGAGTTCTATAAATCAGGTACTGTGCTTGGCCCAGGAGGGGAAAAAATGGATAACAGGTGACAAGAGGCTACGCGGGATTTGTGGTGGGTGTGCAAGGGCAGAGTACAGACAAAATTGTAGGAGAGTTTTGTTTTAGGCTGAAGAACAAGTGTGTAAGGTATATTGGTGATGCTTCCCCTAGTTTCTTGACATGTTGTCCTTCATTAACAACACTCCAAAAAAAAATTTTAAAAATTAAAAAAGAAAAAGAAAAAGAACACTCCAAAATCAAAGGTCAAATAAATGTTCTCTCTGATATGTGGATGCTTAAACACAACAAGGGGTGGAGGGAGGAAGAACAGAAGTTCAGTGGATTAGAAAAGGGGAATGAAGGGAAGGGAGGGGTTGGAAATAGGAAAGAAAATAGAATGAATCACAAATAGCTTTCCTGCATTCATTTGTGTACACACCACAGTGAATCTCCATGTCATGTACAATCCCAAGAATGGGATCCTAATTAGAATAAGATATATTCCATGTATGTTTAGTATGTCAAAATATACTTTACTATATCTAAAAAGAATTTTTTAAAAAACATTTTAAAAAACAACAACACTCCAAAAAATTTTTTGGCATCTCCACAATGTTGTGGCATCAATCTATATCTGAAGCATCTCATTTTAACAAAATAAAATAATGATTCCAATAAAAGGTGCTCTATTTTTTGAAATGAATAAGATATTTTGAATAATTTAACTGCTCAAAACATTTTTAATCACAAAAGTAATGCATATTTTCCATAGATAATTTGTAATACACAGGAAGAAATAAAGAAGTGAGCAGGAATCAAGCTAGTAGAGGAAACAAATTATATTTTGGTATTTTCTTTTATTTCCTATGCAAAGAATTATGATTTATTTTGTACATATGTTAGATCTCATCTTGTACACATAATTTTGTAGCCTAATTTTTTCACTTAACATTCTATTGCAAGCAATTCCCACATTCTTAAATACTCTTAGAGAATAACATTTTTAATGGCTGAAAAACATTTCACCATTATAGATAGGCCACAATTATTTCAACTATTTCCCTACTGCTGTAAATTTAGGTCACATCCATTCTTTTGCTCTCCACATGGCAATGCACATTCAAGTACATAAATCTATCTGCTATGATTACTTCTTTATGATAAATTTCTAAACTACAAAAATTGGAATCAAGATCATCCATTATTTTAGTATTCTTGCCACATATTGCTTAATTTCTCTAGAAATACAAAAACTACTTATTATACACTAAATAATAAATATTTATCAATCAATCAAATGAATAAACAAATTATTTTTAGATTCCTCATAAAACCCTTGCTAAAAGTTGCCATACTTGAACCATAAGAAGCGAAATAGTCTTTGTGGAAGTAGACAAACACTTGGATTGGAGGAACCAGTAATATCACTGAAAATGCAGATCATGAATTATGTCAAGAGTTGAGTTATATATGTCATCTGATGGAAAGCTGTATAACCAAAATAATGTTGCAGAAGTGAAGTTATAGTACTCTCCCCTTATCTGCAGGGGACACATCTCAAGACCCCAAGTGGGTGCCTGAAACTGCATATAGAACTAAACCTGATATTCACTATGCTTTACCCTATACATGCATAGATATGATAAAATTTAATTCATAAATTAGGCACAGTAAGAAATTAATAACAATAGCTAATAATAAAATAGAGCAATCATAATAATGTTCTGCAATAAAAGTTATGTGAATGTGCTCTCTCTTTCCCCTCTTGCTCTCAAAATATCTTATCGTACTATATTCACCCTTATTCTTGTGAGGTCTATGTGATTAAATGAAACAATGTCTATGTGATAAAATGATACAATGTCTATGTGAGGAAATGAAATGATGCAGCATTAGGCTAGTAATTAACGGTTACCTATACAACAGTAGTTCTGATAACTGAGACAGCTACTAAGTGACTAACAGGTGGGTAGTATATACAGCATGGATGTACTGGACAAAGGAATAATTTGAATCCTGGGTGGGCTGGAGAGGGAACACACAAGATTTCATCATACTATTTATAATCATAGATAATTTAAAATTTATGAATTATTTATTTCTGGAATTTCTCATTTACCATTTTCACACTTTGACACTGATCTCAGGAACTGAAAGCAAACTACAGGTATGTGAGGACTACCCTAAAGTCAAGACAGTTTTTAAAATCACCCAAAAAACTAAAAAATCCTTTTGTAGACCCAATATCAATTTGTTTGAAGATAAATGTATCCCAGAGTTACATTTGTAATTACAAATACATAGACAGCATGCTAATTATTCCCTTAATGATTTGGCTATTAAGAGTCTAGGAGTGATAACAAAATCAATATACCATAATCCCAGTTTACAACACAAAATCATTTTAGGATATAAATGGTGAAAGGATGGCATATCAGAGTGGTTTGGCTTTATGTTAAGGAATTATATCAACTCATTGCCTTCCAAACAATTCTAGTGAAAAATCAATCTCTTCCCAATGCTGTATTTTTTTCTTTAAGATTCTTTCTCTCTGAATCAAATAGGTCGGGAATTAAACCTTGCTGTCTCTGCAGTGCCTTGTGTATAATGACAAACACAAATGAGATGAGCTGCCTGTCATAGTTGTGCTGATGGCCTCAGACATTACAACTAACTTTCTACTTTAGGAGTCCAAGAGAAAACAAGGCCCTGAACTGATTTTGTGGGTACAGTGGAGAGTTAGATGGAGCATGCATTTGTTTTATGCCTGAGGATTACGTAGGAAAGACAGACAAAACTCTTAAATAAAAAGGTGTGCTGGTGTTAGCAATTTATTTCAGTTATTTGTTGGATGTCATGAGAAAAAAAGTTATAAAACAAACAGTAATTTGGTGACTGTTTCTCCTACCATAATTAATTCATAACTGTAAATTATACACATTATTATTTTATAAAGCCTTTCGAAAGCAAGTAGAGTAAAGGAAAAACAGCTTGGCTGCCCCTAGGATAATTTTGCTTTGATGCCAGTTGAATAAAAGGAGAACCATCTGAGAGATTCATAACATGATCAATTGAGGCCTGGATGAAGGCATGGATAGTATCAGGGAGGGTGGCTATGTACAGCGTCACCCTAACAGGGCAGCCAAGAGAACCGAGCAGATGTGGACAGCAGTTGAACAGCAAGATAGAGTACATGAGCTCAGGAATGCCCTGGGTAAACACTGAGAAAGAAGAATTTCCTGAAGGGTAGTATAAATCCAATCAGTAACATTCAGTTTTTGATAGTTTCATAAATTTAAAACACTATTTGCTGAAAAGGACAGTCACAGTCATTGTGAGATCACATCACATCCAGTACAGGACAGCACAGCAAAAGCTACAGTGTATAGACAGGAACAACTCCTATCAGGGCCATGAGACCAGCTGTCTCAGGAGCCAACCCCCACTGTCCTGCCACAGAGCTTCTCTTGAAATCTTAACACTGTTGAGTCCTTTATGCACATCATCCTCACCGTACTGAGTTTTTTTGTTTTGTTTTGTTTTGTTTTGTTTGTGGTGCTGGAGATTGAATCCAGGGCTTCGTGCATGCAAGACAAGCACTCTACCAACTGAGCTATATCCCCAGTCCCTATACTGAGTTTTTAGATCCAACACTAATAAGTCTCTTTATATTATTTTTTACCATGTTTCAGTCAACTTTTTTTGCTGTTATGACTAAAAGATCTGACCAGAACAATTTCAGGGGAGGAAAAGGTTTATATGGGGGCTCACAGTTTCAGAGGTCTAAATCCACAGACATCTGGTTCTATTCCTTGGGGCTCCAGGTGAGGCTGAACATCATGGCAGAAGAGTGTGGCAGAGGGAAGCAGTTCACATGATGATGAGAAAACAAAGAGAGAGAGATTCCATTCACCAGATACAAAATATTTACCCCAAAGCCATACCCCCCAATGCCCACCTTTTCAGCCATACCCTACCAACCTTCAGTTACCACTCAGTTAATCACATCAGGGGATCAATTCACTGATTGGGTTAAAGTTCTCATAACCCAATCATTTTACCTCTAAACCTTCTTGCATTGTCTCACACATGAGATTTGGGAGAGACAGCTCACATCCAAAATATAAATATCCCCACAAGCAAATTATTTCTTAATACTCTTTTCCAATTTCTCTCTTGAGGATAGCTTTCCTTCTACAACCAAGTGTCATCTTCATCCTAATTATGGGAAATAATAGGGGGATGTTAATTTTTACCTCGATATGAATAGTATAAGAAAAGCATTAGATCCAGGAGAAATGAGTACCAAGAGAGAAGATGTAAGCAATCACTTGACAGCACTGGGGGTATCCACTTTTATCCCTTTAAACAACTTCAAATACAAACCTGGAAAAGGGCAGGCACATTCCCATGAGTGTTTAAACATGGCTGGAATATTGCAAAATAAAATAAAGCTGATTATCATTGATGAGCACACATGCTATTTACCTTTGGCAAGCCTTTTTCTGAACTTGAACAATGGATTTCCAATATTCCACCACGGGGTTGATTCATAAAAATTTCAGAGATTCTGGATCACAAGTGCAGTGTCCACTCAAAAATTTTAGTCCTTTCTTCACAAATCAATGTGAAAGGCTGTTAAGGTGAGCACAGAGACACATGCTCAGTTTCATATTCCAGAATGGTATTTGTTGAACTTAACAGGTTGGAGAGAATATGAGGGGGATTGCATATTCTAGTAACAAATGTACATCTTCTCTATCACTGTCCTTCTAAATTGTATTATTATGTTCCCAACTAGAGTTTCTTAGTCTACCATAGTCACAGAATGCACAGTGATACAACCAGGGAATAAGACAACTGTATGCCTCTCCTATATGGATATTAAAGGAGCATACAATTAAAGACTACTAAGACTGTATCCATTATGAATTTTATTTATCATGAACTACAAGATTTCTTTTCCTGGCCGTATAGTAAGTCTGTTACCAACAACTTAAGTGGACAGCACAAGTCCAAGAACAGAGAGTGATGTTTATTTGAGTGCAAAGAGAAGAATCAGGTGTATGATCCAAAGAAAACTCCCAGAATGTGTGATTCCAAACGGAAAGGAAGGAGCATGTACGGCAGGGGTCTGAATGAGCAACTGGTTTCCTGCTACTCTCTTCTGGGCTAGAACTTTTTTATTGCCACTTCCCTTCAGTCCCATCAGAGCCTCTCTAGAATTCGCTCATCTCCATGTATTTCTTCTGTTGGGACTGGATGTAAGGACAGACAGAAACTTGAAAGGACACCCTCTCCTCCATAAATCACCAACTAGACAAAAATACAATCTATTCACCAGTTACTTCTCTTCTCAAAGGACTCTATTTACATGTTTTTATCAAGTATTACAAGGGGAAAGGCTTCAGGAAGTTGGCAAGCCTCAGTTACTATCTCGTGGTTTTACTTTGGTTGAACAATGAGAATGAAAAGGTGACATATCCCCAAGAAGAATGCCAGGAGAAAACTACAAAACCTCTTTGTGAGGGTATTGTTCCTAAAAACACAAACATTGATCCCAAACTGCAAGGTTGCAGTTTGATTTAATAAGTTTACCACAGAATCACAAATACAACAAGTAATAAAAGAAAAGAACAAAGTTTCTACAAGAATGTGCTGAACATAAACAGCTCTTTCATTGTGCATAACCACAGTGAAATTTCATTATGATGGAATTTTTAAACTGCCTGTACTGCTGCTGTTCATCTCCTTCATGCTTTATCTAAGAATTACAGCAATTTGAACAATAAAAAAAAATTATCCATTGTGATTTCTTAAGAAAGGTGCAGCTCTTTATTTCCAAAATGCTCGTTTATATAATGAATGACTTTGGGCTTGCAGGGATATGTTCACCTGATTATGTGACACAATTATCGGGCATGAATCTACCAGCAATGATTAAATCTTAGACACAGATCTGAACAATTGCTCAAGCAGCATGCAAAAAATACTGTGTGATTAAATTAGTATGGGATTGGTAACCAAAAATACTGTGTAAAAATCATTGTTTTGCCTTACATTTTTCTGAGAAAAACCAACATATCTTTCTTAGAAATCACAGAATCTCTTTAGAGAAAGAGATTAAAGACAATCTTTAATAGGATACTAATTTATATGGACTTGCCTAGGATTTTCCTGGCTTTATCACTAAAAATCCCAAATCTTACAAAACCCCTAAATCTTAGCTAAACTGGGATAGCTTGTCCCTGTACTCATTGGATTCACAAATCCCTTCACTGACATAACCTACATGAGACTTAGCTTTCTCAGGATTCTTTTCTACACCATGAGTCAAAATCAGTGTCCCTATAACCTATTCCTGTCCTGTCTTCTGTGACAAGATAAAAGTTTATTCCCTCTTCTATTTGGAAGCTCTGGGTTTCCAAAGATTGCCTTCCCATCTCACATTTCCCCAGTCCATTCTATATTCTCTAGGTTAAGTTGATTCTGTTCCTTCATTTGCTCCTTGAGTGTTCTTGTTGCACTCATAATCTCGGTACTCTCCACTGAGCAGACTCATCTGTCCAGATCCCTCCAAGAATGACATCCCAAACTGAACTCAAGCCTCTGCACATTGCCTGAGCAGTCTATGTAGCCCTGTCCTCTCTTGGGTGTCAAGTTCCCAGGTGGACAAACTGACATTCCTCCAGCTCATTTGGCCACTACATCCCCTTATTCAATAATAGCACTGTTCATGGAGAGCCACAGAGATTTTTTCACATGGTGTTATTCAAAGCCCATCCCATAGTTGTGCAACTGCTCTTTAGATTCAAATATTACACATTGACCCTTTAGAGTGAACTCATAATTCCAGCCCATGGTTCCAGCTTTGGATCATAATTCTATCACCCAAATTACTCACTCCAGTAACTTGCTTCCAGGTTCATGTAGCTCGCAAGTGTTTTCTACATGTCAACATCCGCAGTCATTCAAATCGTTGGCAGAAATGTTGACTAGGTCAGGGTGGAAAACCAAATGATTAATCAGTGCATTTCCTGCATAAAGGCAAGTATTCACATGGGTCCTTCATTTTGAAATATTCTCTAGGGTGTTCCCTTACAGATTTTAAAAGTTTAAATCAGGAAAGAAAGTAGAAATACACTGTAATTAATATGCCCTTCATTTTCAACCAGCAACTTTCTTCTCCCTTAGGGTTAGCCTACACCTTTAGTGAAAAAAAGCATACAGAACTCTCACCAGGAGCCTGGAACCAAGCAGACAACGGAGTGTGAATCATTGCTGCAGTGTATCCTGTGTCCCTGGCTCCTCTCTCTCAGCACTTGTTAAGGTTGCCCTTGCCCAACCCTTTTGAAGTCAGGCCTGTCGCTTGGACCTGTACTAGTGAGTGACACACATGTGGAATGATGTGCTTTCTTCTTTTATTTGTTCTAATTAGTTATACACGACAATAAAACGCATTTTGACACATCATACATAAATGGAGTACAACTTCTCATTCTTCTGGTTGTGTGAATGATACGCTTTTACACACTGACAGAAACTTCAAAAGCTGGCAGCAGAGTTCCTCATGCTTCCTCAGGGAAGCAGGTGTCAGGATGAAGCTTTCATCACCTTGGGTGCCTGAGAGAACACAATGATCAGAGTACCTTTGCTGACCCACATAGATAGGTAGGTGGAGAAGGAAATAAAGCCCCTGAGACTTGGGGTGCTTAATTACTGCTGTATGACTTTGCCTACCCTGAATGTCACACTTAGGATACAGAAGTAGAAAAAGACCTGGTTTCTTGTTTATAAGAAGCTTATAGTGGGAGCTGAGGATATAGCTCAGTTGGTACAGTGTTTGCCTACCATGCACAAGGCCCTGGGTTCAATTCCCAGCACCACCAAAAAAAAAAAAAAAGAAGCTTAAAGTGTAGATGAGGAGAAAAATCATATTCATAAAATAAAAGTAAGGACTAAATTAACATAAAGCAAAAATCTAAATTACAAAGTAGAGATAAGTAGCAAATAGGATGTGATGCCAAAAGTGAGCCACTAAGACAAAACATTAAAAAAGAGTAAAGGGCTTATGGTTCTCAGAAACATCTCATTTCCACTAAATAAAAGAAAGCTTAAAATTATAGAATTTATTAAAAAGTATTATAGGAAATGGTTCCACAAATATAGTGACTCCTCTTTTAAAACTGCAATAAAGGTGTGGGTTTAATTTATGGGGCCATTTTCCATGTATTTGATTTTAGCCTTTTCAACAGCCAGCATTAATAAGACCCTTAGTGTTTTTTAATCAACATATTATAGGTCCCTGTCCTTCAGAAATGGACAGATTTAACACTTCACTAAGACAGGGTAATCACTCTTTCCAGCAGTTTTACAGGAACCTCAACAATTTGGGTAATACAGATAAAATGGAGCTGATTTTAGTACTCACTCAAAATATGATTTACTTTGTTTCACAGACATGTCCATCATTATAAGTACAAAGGTAAATATTGGCCTGAATACTCAATATCAATTAGGGTGGTATAACAAAAGTATGACTTGTTTATTTTTTAAATATATTCAGCCTCTCCTCTCCATGGATGGAGGAAGTTTTACATTAATTGGAATAGTCATTCACTCATTCAACAGAGATTAACCAAGGGATTGTACCAGATGTTGGCCATTCATCAGTGGGCAGAATAGTTCAACCAGTCCTCAGAGAACTTACCAGCTGGAGGAATGTGTTAGTTAGCTTCCTGTCACTTGATCAAAATACCTGCAATAGTCAACTGATAAAGTTTATTTTGTCTCAGTTTTGAAGTTGCCAGCCTTGTTCCTTTGGGCCTGTGATGACATAGCACATCATAGTGGGAGTGCATGGCAGAGCAAAATCACTTACCTCATGGCCAGGAAATGAAAGAGAAAAAGAAGAAGAGATTGAGAACTCAATGTGCCCTCCAGCAGCATGCCCCCAAAGACCTAAGGGCCTCCCACAAGTCCCTACCTCTCAAAGGCTCCACCACCTCCCAAAAGCCCCACCCTGGGGACCAATCCTTTAACAACACATGGACTCTGGGAACATTCAAGCTCCAAACTGTAGCATTCTGCCCCCATTTCCCAAAGAGCCATGTCCATCTCACAATATAAAAATGCCTTCATTCCATCCACCAAGGTTCCCAAAGTCTTAATTGTTCAGCTACTCAAAAATTCAAGACCAAAGCCTATTCTAAGACTCTATGCAAATACAGCTAGAAGCCCCTATAAAAATCAAAAAGAAAGTAACACACTCCCAAGGTACATTGGTGGACGGGCACAGAGTATACATTCCCATTTCAAGAGACAGGAACAGGGGAACTAGTCTACCACCTTTAACAGATCAGCCCAAAGTACCACCAAAACCTAACAACTAAATATTAAATCCTAAATCTCCTTTTCCAGCACCTGCAGCACACTATAGTGGAATGTGGGTTCTCACGCTTAGGCATCCTTGCCTCTTTGGTCTTTCTGGTTGTATCCCAAATGGCCATTTTTTCAGACTGACTTTGCACACTGCCTGTAACTTTACCTGATGGTCAATGCACATTGCCACTACGTCTACCCTTCTGGGTTTTTCACTGAAGCTTTGGCTTCATTCTCATAGCCCCATACTTTGCCCTGTCAGGGGCTGCTTGCAGGTATGCTCACCTCACAACACACTGCCTGGCCTTCCAAGTTTTCCTTTGAAATCTTGGTGGAAGCCTCCATGACTCCATAAGTCTTACATTCTACATGTCTGCAAAACCATCATCTGGTAGACAATGCCAAGGCCTGTGACCAGCATAAGCTATAACTGGGCTGCTTGAACCACCCCTGTAGTGGCTTCTGAGTGCCTTGCCAGATGACCTTAGGGAAAAAATCCAGGGTGAATAATTCCCTTAGGGGGTCCTAGGCAGGCAGTCCCAAGGTTCCTTGCTAAAGAAATAGAAAGTCTTTCAAACAAATCTGCATTTTTACACCTTCGAACCTAAGATTCCAGAGGTAGCCTTGCAGATTCCTGAGATGCCCCTGAGGCATCTTTCTTATTGTACCTTGGAAGGCACTTGGGTTTTTGGTTTCTTTTTCTGAAGGCTAGAAATTAGACCCTCATGATGACACCTTTACATATACTGCTTTTGGCCAAACTGCAACCTTTTCAGAAACCTTCTGCTCTGTTCCTGTTTGGTTCTGATTCTAACTATAAATTTACCTAACAGCAACCATACCCACACTGCTGCCTGAATGCTTTTACCTTGAAATTTCCTCCTCCAGATAAACTAGTCTACCACCTTTAAGCTCAGCCTCCCACAAAGTATAAGAACCTGGACAAAAATGCAATAAAAATCTTTGCAAAAGTGTTAACAAAGGGTGCCCCTAATAAGATGTCCAGTGAAGTTCTCATTTCTATTTGCAACCTCATCAGTATAGCCTTTATAGTCACATTTATATCAGAGACAGGAACTTCTGGCCTAGTAACAATAGAAATAAAAACTAGTCAAGGTTTTCACATAGGCAAGGCTTTAGTTGGGGTGGGT
>NW_025999900.1:10079102-10141425 GCF_001458135.2 Marmota marmota marmota
GGTGGGTGGGAGGGGTTATCTCAAGAAGAGGGGAGACAGCACTGAGAGACAGATTAGGCGATTCCCTAAATAAGGTAAGGGACAAGCCCTTTATTGGGTGTCATGGTTTAGATGTGAGATGTCCCCCAAAAGCTCATGTATAGACAATGAAAAAGTATTTAGAGATGAAATGATTGGGTTCTAGAGGTTCAACCTAACCAGTACATTAATCCCCTGATAGGAAATAACTTGGTGGTAACTATAAGCAAGTAGAGCCTGGTTGAAAGAGGTGGGTCCCTCCCTGGGGGCATGCCTTTGGGGCTAATATTTTGTCCTGGTAAGGAGTGCTCTCTCTCATTCGGGCTTTCCCTATCTGCACTTTTAGGTATATATTTCCTCTGCTATAACCTTCTGCCATGATGTTCAGCCTCACTTCGAGCCCTGAGAAATGGAGCCAACCATCTATGGATTGAGCCCTCTGAAACTATGAGACCCAAATAAACTTTTCCTTCTCTATGTTGTTCTTATAAGGTCTTTTCTTTTGGTCACAATAGCAAAAAAGCTGACTAAAACACTGGGTTACTGATTCATCATTATCTCAGTTCTGGTCTTGCTAGGTGGCTCTGGAGAAGTCCTTATCACTGGAGGAGACAATCTTCATTTTGTTTTATAGGATATTTCTGTGTCAAACCTATAATCCTGGAAGGAGGGCCAATTTGGTTGTCCTGAGGTGATTGTTCCTATTTAGGGGGACAGTCTCATCATGGGACAATCTGCCTGCTGCATTCTATTCCTAGAAGGCATAGGGCAATGACATAAGACTTATAAGCATCACTTCAGGGGGCCTGAGTCAGGACACTATAAAAGCTGGCAGTTGAGTGTCCCTTGAAGGTATCTTAGTTGCTCTTATCTTAGTGTCTTTAGCCTTGAAGGTGAATGAGATAGGTTAGATAAGTTCTGGGCTAATAAACCTTGTGTTAGCAGGTTTTAGACAGATAAACTTAAGTGATTAACATACCTGCATGCAGAACTGAGCAGGAATTTGACTCAATGTTTAAGGTAGTAAAGGAAACAGATAAAATGAAGGCAGATACCAATCTTTTATCCTTCCTTTAGTTACTCATCAACTGAAGTCATTGCTTTTTAGTAAAAGCAATCTCTCAATAAGTTCCTGTTACAATTAGGGCCCCAGCTTGTTCAGTACTTCAAATGGGTATGAGTTAAAGCCTCAGGAGTATATCTGTCTTTTTTGTCCCTGTGGTGGTCCTAACTATTTCAACAATCCCATCAGCATTCTGGTCCTCTGAGCCCCAACCAGAGTTGTTCTGGAATGTTGTCAGTTCTGCTTATAGCATTCTAGGCTTTCTCTAGTCACTCCTCCAAACTCTTCCAAATGCCTCCTATAAACCAAATTCCAAATGCTTCTCCATATTGTCAGGTATACAGTAATAGCAAAGACAGCTCCACTCGTTGGTACCAATTTTCTATGTTTCTAGTAATTTTCATCACTATAACATCTGAGGTAATCAGCTTAGAAAGAAAGAAGTTTGATTTGGAGTCACAGTTTTGGAGGTTTCAGTTCATGATTGATTGGCTCTATTACTTTGAACTTGTGGGAAAGTAGAATATCATGGCTGGAGGACATGGCAAAACAAAATCACTCACCTTTTAGCCAGGAAGTGAAAGGGAGGAAGAAGAGGAGACCAGGGTCCACAGTTCCCTTCAGGAGCATGCCATCAATGACCAAAGACCTCCTCCAATGCCCCTCCCCTCAGTTTTCACCACCTCTCAATAGCACCACTTTGGAGGTCATTCAATACCCAAAATATAAGAAGGAGGAACAAGCAGAATATGGGGAGGCAATGAAGAAGGACCTTCTCAGTAAAGGGTATACTATGAGTTCCCTACCCTAAGCCAGGAAAGGGATGAATGTTCAAGGAAGTCAAATTCCAGTGTGTGTCAATCAAGCATGGTAAGTGGGAAAGAAAGTAGCTTGAGACAAAGTTACCATTGGGTAGACCACATGGGCCTTATAGCACCTGTTAGAGATTTTTTTTTTTCATTTTGTCTCAAATCCCTTTAGAGTTTTGAACAGTGGATGTGACATAATTTCCATGTTAAGAAGCCATCTGACTACTGTGTGAAGAATGGATTAGAAGGGGTTATGAAAGAGATGGGGGATTAAGATGAATTGTAGCAATAGTCTAGGCAAGAGTTAAAGTGTCCTAGACTTGGGTGACAGCAGTAGTAATGGCATGAAGTAAACAAATTGGAAATACATTTGGAAGTAAACTCTTCAGGAATAAGTGGTGGCAATGAATAAGAGGGATGATGGATGTGTTCATTTTCTAGCATGAGCAACTTCCCCATTTTGTCCAGTGGGGAAAAGAGGAGGAGCCAGGTTGAAGAAGCAGAGAAAGCGTTCTTTTTTGAGAGACTCAAGTGAACTTGTTGAGTGGCAATTGGACATATTGGTCTGAAGCTCAGTAAAGCAGAGTGGGTGAGATTTTAAATGGGGGACTAATTTACTTAGCATTGGTGCTAAGCTATGAAAGAAGGCTTGAGGGTGTATAAAATTGTTGTGGTCTCATATAAGGGATGATGGGAATGGAGTACATGACAAGGATGGGAATGTGGGTTTGAAAAAAGTAAGCAAGATCAACAAAAGTTCTCAGGAGCCAAGGGGAAGTTGTGTGAGAAGTCTAATAAACTTAAGAAAATAATTCTTTTTTTAAAAAATAATTTTAGTTGTAGATGGACACAATACCTTTATTTTTTATTTATTTATTTTTATATGGTACTGAGGATCAAAACCAGAGCCTCACATGTGTTAGGCAAGCACTCTATCACTGAGCTACAACCCCAGCCCCAAGAAATAATTCTTGATATCCCTTGATTCAACTTCAGACTTATATAAGAATACGGAACTGTTTATACCTGCTCTACTCCCCCAAACCACAGTTCAAAACAGTAACATCTCAATGCCTATCTCAACATCCTAAGTTTTCATTTTCAGCTCTTACTAGAAGTTTCATCTCCTACTTGACAACTATTTTTTTTTTTACTTGACAACTATTTTCAAAAAAGGATGACATTTTGATCACTCTACAACCTTTACTCTCCAAGCAATCTTGGAAAATGCTTCCCAAATACCAAACTGTAACAAAGTGCTCACTAGCCTATGGCAAAAAGAGAAAATTAGAACCACGGAGCATATATATGTCATCAGAAGGTGACCACCTATCATTCCTGGGAAAGATGCTTCTTTATTCTGAAATGTCAGTCCTGTCTTTCAGTATATAAATGTCCCTTCTCTTATGAAATAATAGTGTACTTTCCATTTTGTTTTTTGATACACAAAATACCTGAGGTTGAGTATTTTGTAAAGAAAAGAGGTTTACTTAGCTTTCAGGTTTGGAGGCTGAAGGTCCAAACAGCACAGTACTGGTGCCGGCTCCCCTGGCTGCATTACTTCATGACCAAGGCATCACCATGGCCAAAGTATGCATGAGAGGGAGAGGTCACATGTTGAGACAGGAAGTCAGACATCCCAGAGGGCCAGTTATGACTCCTTAAAGCTCCCATTTCTACACTGACACACCAGGGACATGCTTTCAACACTAACTTTTGGTGGACAAACACACCCAAACCTTGGCAAATGGTGATAGGAAATATTTTTTATGTTCTTACTAAGCAAAATTTAAAAATCAATAATCCTATCCTAATTTTGTTTTAATTGTCCCTGCCTAGGAAATTCAAAATCAGAGAAGAACAAGAAGAGAGAACAAAAAAGTGTCATTGAGAAGCTAAGCGCCAACTCTTGGTTACATTCATCCTCTAGTGCGACAAATACCTCCCAGTCTCGGATGTGCCTAGGAGTCACATTCGTGCCTTAATAGACATTGCTAAATGCCATGGCCATTTGGAGTTGTTTCCAGACAGCCCAAAACCACAAATGTCAGGGTGCACTTTATCAGCAAAGCTGAGTCACTGTGCACAAAGCAAAAGAATTCCTGAACTCTAAGAACTGTAAATAGGGCCCATGTAGTTGGTGTCTCTCTCGCACTCTTCACCATATTTAGATCCTGATTTCAACAAATCAACTATAAAAAGACCGTTGGCATATATTTGAATATGATTTGGGTTTTACTTTCCTATGTGAGTTATTATTCATTTTGTGTATTAATGGCATTGTATGAAGAAAACATTATGTTACAGAAATACATACTGATACATTTGAGGTGATATTTATATTAGAGATTGTTTTAAAGTGCTTCAGCAAAAATAAAATAGATCGACCAAATATAGCATGTTGAGCATTATTATATCTTAATGATGGCAATGATGAAGGTATATTTTAAAATCATCTCTTTTTATGTATGTTGGAAATTTTTCATAGTAAGGAGATGGAAAGTAAGGGATAGAAGGAGAAAGATAGATTGCCCTCCAATATCCTTAGTATCATTTCATAAATAATTTTAAATGGAAGGAAGGAAGGTAGAAAAGAGGAGAATGCAATTTCCACTAATATTTGTGAACACCTACTTTGAATTAGTCTCTGTGATGTGGATGCACATGAAGATACACACACGTCAGGTGGGTGTTACCACCACTATGGTAAAGCTGAGGAAAATTAGATTCAAGTTACATCTATATCTCCACATGGAAAACAGAAAGAGAACAAATTCATTTTTGATCAACTAAAAACAAAAACAATGATAGTAATCCCACTGTCTGTGGTTTCAGTTACCTGTGGTTAACTTTGTTCTGAAAACATTAACTGGAAAACACCAGAAATAAACAATTCATAAGTTTTAAATACTTTCAATTATGTTTTATTGTTAAATTGTATTGTCAATATCTTATTGTGCCTAATTTATAAATTAAACTATATGTATAGTAATATATACAGGGGTGAAAACTAGCAGTGGTTTCAGAAATTCCCTGGGGGTCTTGTAAGGATCTTGAAATTCATTCCCTGTGGATAAGAGAACCAATGCATATTAATACCTAACGGGCTGTGGAGGAAGGACTTCCTCCAGTCCTTCTGCTAATTGGAACTAACTAGTTGCCAGCAACCCTGACTCAGGTTCTTTCCTTTTCCCTGATACTGTGATAAAAGAACATGAGTTCTGACCTGGGATATATGAAAAGGGAAGAGATTTTGCATCCTCATACCTAGCAAATGGCAGGATAAAAAATATGAACCCAGTGATTGACTCCCACATTGGCCACACATGGCTGAAAGCCACTTTTTCTCATGCATTCTGAGAAGTTGACTACATTCAACTGCATACTTTGCAGAGAGGGCAGCAAACTGCCAGGAGGGTTCTTCCCACATACCTTCTATTCTGCATATCCAGCTCCTCTCTCTTATATATCACTTTCTTCAGAGCCCATCCCTATTCCAAAAGAGCCAAAGCTTCTGGAAGTCTATGCTTCAGCACAGCATGGAGGGTCAAGGGCAGACAGTGTGGTTTCTCCTGCCTGGGACTAGGATGCACAGCCAACTCCAAGCTGACACCTCAAGCTGACATTCTGAAACTGTGGTCTGTCAGACCCTATTCTATGCTCTGACAGCTCTGTACTCTGAATAACTTCTTCTGATGGTAATCTTATTTGACCACCTGCAATGACTCTTGCATGTCTATCTGTCTTTGCTCTCAGTTCATTCTTTTGAGCCCACCTTAAACCATTTCTGTAACCCATACATATCATGGTTTGAAGTATGTGATTTGTTACAGATATTTTCTGTGAATAGCAGTCAATGAAAGTGGTATAACTTGTAAATTTATTGTTATTCAATAAATTCTGACATTGTGGAAAGACATAAATGTGTTTGGTCTACACCAATTGCATGGCTCACTTCCAGACAGCAAACAAAAAGACTATTTACAGAGTTGTGGGCAGGGTTAAGGGAACCAAAAAGGGATGGTAAGGCACCCAGGGGCTAGCTACAGGTAAGGAGTTACAATCAGCACTGAATGGCCAACGGTGGGGAACAGTCACTGGAAACGAGTGGGAACTATCTGAGAAGCCATGTGAATTGTAGCCTTAAAGTACACAGCAACTGCCAGTAGGGAAAGTGGGTAAATAAATTAACCTCTATCTTTTCAATAAGCCACAGTATTTTATGGTTGATTCCCATTTGCCAGACCCAATGGAATCAGAGCCCAGGTAGGGGTAAGAGGCAAAGAATATAGAAGGGCAAATGGAGACTAACCAACACAAAAAAAGTTTACAATATGATAAGGATGGTGAAAGGGAATAACAAAGGGAACCTGGTCCTGGATGATATCATTCAGCTAGGCTCAATAGAGGCAGCAACTTCCTACATTCATGTTTTAGATTTCATGTTTTATTATGTACATAAGTAACTCAATCAATCAATCAATCATTGGGTTAGGCACTACTGGTCAAGTTTTCTGTTATGTGCTGCCAAATCCACCCCATATTTACGTCACACCTCTAGCAAGCATCTAAACCAACACTAGATCTCAGGGCCAAGAGATTTTTTTCTATATTCCTCCTTCATTAAATCAGAGAAATCTGAATTAAATTTTTATCAACATACAGAATTCAGGAGAAGTGTGAAAGTGACAGGAAGAGGAAGAGAGGTACTTGATAAACTCTTGCAAAGCTAAAAACTATGTGACAATTTTATATATAAATACTGAACCACCTGGGGCACTCTACCACTAAGCTACATCCCCAGCCCTTTTTTATTCTGAAACAGGGTCTCTGGCCTTAAGCTTGTGATTCTCCTGCATTTGCCTCCTGAGTATCTGGGATTTTAAGCATGCACCATGGTGCCTGGCTGAAAATAATATCTTGAGGGCAGTTAGCAGGCTCAGTCTAAAAATTATGCTTCAGCGTGTTTACCCAACTTTTAGAAAGGGAGACAATGAAGAGAGGAGACGGTAAAGAGCACACAGATTTCCATTTTATTAAAGAATCTCCACTGGTCATTTGTAAACCATGTAAAACTGATGCAAAAATTTTAAATTAAAGATACAATTTCTGTTTTGTGATGCTACCACAAAATGTCATGTTGATTCATCGATGCCTACAGATTCTATTAATATGGATTTACTGAGTTAGAAAAAATGCATGTATATGTAAACAAGGGTTGCTGATTCCAACATACTTCTAAAAATATCAACGAAATAAATGGTCTAGAATTCATTAAGTCAGAGAAGGCACAGAAGTATATGAAAACACACCCAGAAACTAGAATGTCCTTCCCAGGCCTGCTGGAGGACACAGCCTAGCTGAGCTCACAGAATACTCTGAACAGAATGGTTCAGGATCGGGGCTGGTGTGATAGAATAGCTATACTTCCTTCCCCTGCACAGAAGCCTTCTGAGATGCTGAGGAGTGTCTCATCTGGGTTCCTGCCAAAATCATCCTATCGTTCTCAAGAGAGTAAAACAAAAGTCATCAGTGACTAATCACTAATGATAATCTGGTTTTTATAAAGCCACATTTTGCAAAGCAACTTTGAATTCTTGATGCAGCCTTGTCAAGTTGGCTCTATCCCCCATTTTACAGATGAGGAAATTAAGAAAACTTACTCAAGATCACCTATCAGTAGG
Organism: Marmota marmota marmota; assembly: GCF_001458135.2. NCBI lineage: Eukaryota > Metazoa > Chordata > Mammalia > Rodentia > Sciuridae > Marmota > Marmota marmota. Next base: position 10,086,677 of record NW_025999900.1, read on the forward strand.
TTGAAGGGAAAAATAGTAAGCCCTATAAGATCTTATCAGACCTCTCTAACCTCATTGTGACACTCTCCTTTAGATTTCCCCAGCTTCAGCCACCCTGGCCAGGTCCCAAAACACCGCTTATCCACACCCTTTATAACCTCTTATTCTGAGCTCAGTTTAGTACTTGCTTAAGAAATCTTTGCCTTCATGCCCTACCCCAGACCAGCCGTTCTTTCATGAGCTCCCACAATGCTGTGTACCTCTTAGCACTTAGGACTGTCACTAACTAATCAACTGACTGAAAGAGTACTTAAAAGGATTAGATAATGAGTTGTTCACCCTCTGATACTAGCACCAAGGGGATTGGGGTTGCGTTGGGTGGGTTGGTATCTTTGACTACTCAACAATTTCCATTAGCTTTTCCTTACTGTCTACCCCAAATAAAACAGATGATGGGAATCATTTTGCCATATAAAATCATCTTCAAGACAAGTCTCTATGCCACTCCATCTCTTAAACCCAGATTGCAGCCCCAATCCCCTCTCCTGTAGAAACTTTGGAACTATGTTTTTAATTTCTTTCACTCTGATGAGCATGAAGGGTTTGTGGTAGCAAGGACTATGTCTTATCCACCCTAGAGCCCTAGAACCTAATACAATGCTTAGACTATGGTAAGCAACAGGGTAATGATAAGTAAATGAATGGATAAATGAATGAATAAAAGATTCAGGACTCCCAAGTTAGTGCTCTTCCACTATACCACTCTATTTCCTCCCAGACAGAAGTCTACAGATACTGCTGCTTTGGACTTTTTCTTGGAAAAGGGTTTGCACAAGCTCAGGCCCTGACAGAAAATTCTTGGTTATGGATTTAGCCCAGATACTGCATCCCACTCTCAATGATGTTTCAAGAAATGCGCTCCCTTGGCTGGAAGGAAATGGTGATGTGGAGGTGACAGAACTGAGCAGGAGCCTTCCAGCTTCTGATATTGAGGAACCAGGGTACCAGGACCTAGGTCAGTGTTAGTCTAGCTCCCACAGCACATCTCTGAGGAAGGAGAAGTAGGCCTAGGGCTTCTCTCTCAAGTCGGTCTCAAAAGATAAGGACAGGATCCAGATCATTTAATGATCCAGATCATTAAAACAAAAATAATCAGTAAGTAATCACTAATGATAATCTGGTTTTTATAAAGCCATATTTTGCAAAGCATCTTTGAATTCTTGATGCAGCCTTGTCAAGTTGGCTCTGTCCCCCATTTTACAGATGAGAAAATTAAGAAAATATGAAGGACAGAATGATCAAGGGTCCAGGTGTCCTTTTTATCCAATTTCTCAACATTTGAAATACCAAAACCCTTGGCAGCCTGTTTCTCAAAATCACCTGAGATGTGTTGATAGAAAAGCCAATTCTAGGACTCCGCCCCAAATCTACTGAATCAGAACCTCTGGGTGTGATCCAAGGAATCTGTTTTGAACAAGCTGTCCAACTAATTCCGATGCTTGCTAAATTTGGAGACATTCTTAACTTCCAAGTCATCTCTTAACAAACATTCAGAGGATAAGCATCAATTTAGGCTAGGCCAGGACTGGAGTAGAGGAATCCTAAGGAACTAATAAAGAATCCATTGGAACTGGACATTTTGCATTTTCAAATTATAGTATAACAGTCACCACCAGTGGCAAGTGGCTTAGGTAGCTGCGGCTACAGCCCTCCCTTCATCTTATTCTTATCACAGTCACAGTATATCTGACCCTGCCAGAGGGAGAGGAACACTAAAGGACTGGGACCTGGGTTTTGTCACTTAAAAAACAAAGTTCAAAGTGCCAGATTAAACCTGGATGACACAAGAATGCTGTGGTTTTTCTTTGTTTATTCTGAGGAACAGCAAGGACATTTTGGCAGCTAAATCCCCAAATGAAGACAAAATCACTAAGCCATTTCTGAGGTGTCTTGTCACTCACAAGTCTCTTTGTTGCCAATGAGTCTAACCCCAGCCTCTTATTACAGCAAAATGTTCACCCTAAGTGTCCATTTTCTGGGAGGGGCCAAGGGCCTAGTCACAACAAATCCAAATGCTCACCCTGATCACACAGATACAAATGCATAGACCCTTTCTTTCTTTAAAACATGGACACTTTTCACTGGGCACAGGGGTGTACACCTGTAATCCCAGCCACCTGGGAGGGTGAGGCAGGAGGATCACAAGTTCAAGGACCCCCTTAGCAACTTAACCAGATCCTGTCTCAAAATTAAAAACGGCTGGGGATGTAGCTCAGTGGTGGAGTACCCTGGGTTTGATCTTTAGTGCTGGGGGGGAAAAAAATCTTAACATTTTAAATAAATATATTTGATAAACAAAATCCTCCCCTCTCCCTAATATTACCAAATAATACATACTACTCAAGATTTTTTATATTATTTCAGCGGTACAGGATTTCCTGAAGCCCAATATATGGAACTGTGCCCCCATGAGTCCTAATTAAGTACTACCATAAACACAATAGAAAATTAAAAACCTGAAATGTCTAGAATTTTTTTACCCAATCCTGAAGAAAGTCAAGGTGGGAACAGGTATGATGGATAAGGAAAAAAGTTTGTAAATATTCCTTTTACTCATGATCTGTTTGTTCATAGAAATTTGGTAGACATGTAGATATATGCAATAATTCTCTGATGCTTTTATTAATCTGAAGTAATTTTGTTATTTTAGGGACATTAATAATTAATTTATATAGAATTTAATATGCTCATGAAATAATCATGCTTGGTAAATTTAAAGGTATAATCTTGAAGACAATTAAATATTTACTGAATTTACTTTAAAACATTTTTTATGGAATGCTGAAACTACTAGACTTTTTAAAAATCTAGTTGTTTTTTAGTTTTATAACATTTATTTTATAACGCCCAAACTGAGCACTCTTTATTTAAGTAAAATTATATAGTAATTTTTTAAAAAAATCCTTTGTCTCAAGTTCATATGTCTAAGAGAACAGACTCATTCCCCTTCATACTCTTAGACTGGTTCATCTCCTGTTTGTTTGGCCGCAGGGGCAAGTAGGAGTATAGGCATACGGGATACTCCTACTCTCAGTGCCTGGACAACTACATGCCAACTCTGCACTGACTAAATCTCAAAAGAGGAGGCCCCCCACAAAGGAGGGGGGCTTCCACCTGTGCCTAACAGCGAAAACAGCAGTGCCTCCCTGAATGTTGTAAGACTGCATCTGCACCATTTTCCATTGATTCTAAGATATACCTTTTGCAAACAATGTCTTTAAGTATGGAACATGATGCCCTAACCGTGGACCTCCACCATCAGCCTCTGGTTGCTTTCAGGTTTCTTTAATTCACCAAGATGAATTAAATGACACCAGTTTCTGCTGTCATTGGCTGGGCTTGGGATGGCTAACATCATTATGGATCTCAATAACAGTTTCTTCTACCTGAGGGATAGCTTTTATTCTCCTGATTTCCAGAAAGTACTTTGGTTGTCAATTTGCAAAAATATGTACTGTCATGTTCACCCTTCTGATCATGTATATCTACTTCACTAATATCAAATTCAAGTCCTGCTGCTCTGTTTCTGGGCCTTTTTTGCACATATTTTTTTTTTCATTGTGCTTTGAAGTCATAGCATAATCTTTTGGAGGACTGTTTAAATGGTAATTGAACTCCATTCCTACAGTCCTAACAATGCACTTAATTCAACTTAAGTGATGACAGTAGGAATTGCTATGATTAACTTTCAACATTAACAACTGCACCTCCACCAAGTGTAGCCAACACCACATCAAATGATCCCCAGAGATGTTGGGATATAGAAAATGAACATTCTAGAATCACTTAAATATGGTTCCAACTCCCTACCCCATCCTGCTTTCTCAATGTCCTAACAGACTACTGTTCATAAGTAAGATGAAGAGGAAAATGGTTTCAACTAAGAAGAGGATAATGTAAAATGAATAGTCCTCTCTCTTTTATAATATTCTGGCTCATTTCCATCATTCTGTCTTTAAGTGAGGAACTCAAAGTTACTCTCTTACCTACTCTATAGTATATCAGGTTTCTTTACTGTGACCTCAATGTCAATATCCCACTCTGTTTTTTCTCCACTAGTAACCTGGAAATAAAAGCAAGTGACTGACTCTTATTTTATCTATCAAAGCTAGTACAATTTTTGAGTCAGGCCAATTTTTGCCCCTTACCGCCCCACCTTGGGCTCTACTTGCCTTTTTTATAGCCCTTGAGCAAGACCACTAGAGGCTCTTTTTACCACCTGACCCCTTGGGAAGGAGGGCTCCTCTTAAAGAGCTCAGGAGACCCCACCCTAGGGAAATCTCTGACCAGGGCTAAGGATGTAAGGAGTTTCTGGTATTTGAGAGTTGGCTGGTGGTCAGGATTTTCCAGTCTATTCTGAAAAAGCAACAGACTTTTTAAGTCAGGATGAGAAAGTGTCACTGAAGCACGGGAGACTGACAAATGGAATCACAGCCCTGACTTGGTGGAGCTAGATTCTCTGTATCACATAAGGACACAGACACCCTGGCTTCTTCCCCATATTAACTGAAGAAATGTGAATATGGAGCTTTTTATTCTATTCACCACATCCTCTCTTGGGAAAGGGAACAGTTCTGCTCTTGACTTTTCTTTCTGACCCTCAGGCCTAGGGCTGCAGAGGGTCTGTTGAAGCTGTGAAGTTGTAGCCATTTCTTGTTTGCTATCCTCTCCTTTGGATGTTAACAAAGGGGTGCTGCTAGAGAGGCTCAGGCATTTGAAATACAACTATCCAAAGTAATAGTAATAATATAGAGTGCTTTTTAGTTAAAAGTGCTTTCACCTTTGCTTTTATTTTAATTTGATCTTCATTTGATTCCTCCCATCCCAATAATCCCATAAGTATTTATCAGGGTCCCCGTAGGAATCAGATGAATAAAAAGACACAAAGTGTTTAATTGAAATTTATTTAAAAATAGGACTAGTTACAGAGATAAATCAGTTAGAGTCTAATTAGGAAAACAGAAACTACATGATTATTTTAATAAAGTAAATTAAATATAAAGAATTAACTCAAAAGGGTTGGAGATCTTTATATGAGGTACCTAAAGTAATCACAGTAGCAACAGAAAATAGAATGGTGGGTACCAGGGGCTGGAAGAGGGGAGGAGGGGAGTTGCTGTCTCATGGGTAGATTTCCATTTTGCAAGATGAAAAAGCTGCAGATTGGTTACACAACAATGTGAATATGCTTTACTAGTGAATGGTGCACTTAAAAATGGTTTCAACAGTACATTTTAGTTATGTTTTTCAACACAATAAAAAGGGAAAAAAGGAGTGGGGGTTAGAGATTCAAATATGTAAAAGAGTTCATTCAAGTAACAAGTAACCCAGCAAAGAAAAGGGGATAAAACAACTGACACTACAGGCCAGGAACAAATGGAAGACCTCGGGGGACTGCAGATCTGGGACTCAGGTCTCCAAATAGGCACTGCTGACTACTATAGTGCTTGAGAACAAGCACCCTAGGGACAGTTCTAGATGCTAAAAACAAAACAGAACAACAGGAGGCTAGAATCTACTATGCTGTAGGGGAAGGGGCTGTTGCTTAGGGGACAATTACAGAAAGAACAAGCAAAGAGAAGAACTGAGCCTTCCTCCTGCCTCCAGCCTTGCATGCTCTTTGTAGCACCCTGCACTGGCAGATCTGAGAGCGGCTGCTGACAAAGAGAGAGGTCATTTGCAAAGTCCCTTGCACTAGTACTAAACAGCAGGCAGAGAGGGAGCTGAGCAAAATTATCTTAACAATGAACACACACACACACACACACACACAAATGTGGGCAGAATTAAGGGAATGGTCAAACAACCCACCACTAGGAATAGCAGGGTAGTTAGCACCCTTATGTCTAAGGGGCAAGAGGAAGAAATGATGTTACAAGAACCTTGTGAGGATCATCAAGACCTTGGCTGTCTGAGTGGATGGCCTAGCAGGAAAAGCAATGGCCGTCTGCCTAAATTATGGCCAAGCAAAGTAAGAATTGGGCAAGGGTACAGGGAAAATTCCCTAACCACTCTCTTCTCCTACATGTTGATCTAAAACTGCCACAGCTTGGCTAAGCCAGACTGGAAGCCAGAGAACAATATGTTTAATATTTATTTTTTTAAAAATAGAATGTACTATATAGCTTTATCTGCACCTTGATTTTCCTGCCTAAGGACAACAATAACATCAACAACAACAACAACAAAAATGAAATCCCTCTGTGTTAATAGGCATCATCTCATTCCTTCTCAAAAGTTGAGCAATAACTGATACTGCCACTGATGCAAATCAACCAGGGCCGAGTTCTGTTTGCCAAGATGTGAAGTTTGAACACCTAAGCCCTAACCCTTCATAACTTGGCATGAAGAAAATCTGCTTTTATGTTAAGCATAAAAAATTTGTGATTTTTGTTAAATGTTTAACTGAAGAAATGCCCATAACCGATTTTCATAAATACCTGAAAGTTTAAACAGCAGATTAGATTTTTATCATTGGTTTCTTTTGCAAATTGTTGAGAAACTACTTCGTTTTCAGACTCCTCTAAAATGGGAATGATGGCAATACACATCTCAAAAGATTGTAGGAGGACAAAATGAGGGGAGAAAAAAAAACAGGTAATAGCACGGCAGAAAGATGGGATTCATTTTCTATTACCTTCAGCTCTCCCTGGATCTGAGACTTCTTTAAAGTACTACCATCCCTGTTATCACTATCACACCATCACTATTATCATCCCCATCATCACCAAGATAACCGTCATCACCTATGTCCTCACTGTCATCATCACCAGCAACAAAATCATTGTCACCTCAGTATAACTAAGATCATTATCTCTTCATAGTCCTAAAGATCCTTGCCCTTGGGACCTTCAAAATTTTATGGAGCAATAAAACCTCTTGGAACAAAGTGAGTAATGGGATTCAAAGTCAGAGACAAGGTTGGAATGCTGGCTTTGCCACTGTCTAATTGTGGGATCCTCCTGAGTTTCCAAGTTTTCTATTCAAAAGGAATATCTAGTTGCTTTCTTCTCTGATATGACGTATCCTCTCTGAGGATGTTTTTCTTTTGCCTTGAATAAACTTTGCTATACTTAAAAAAATAATTTAAAAAAAACTATTATTCTCCTTTTCCCTCTCCAAATTCATCCTCTGCCTTTTGCTGTCCTATTTTGTGTACTGCAAGGATGACCTTTATAGACAGAATCACCTACTCTCCCTTATGTGTGTACATATTTGTATGAATACTGATAGAAGAGATGGAAACATGCATACCAAGCTTAAATTATGTGATTTAAGAGAGCAAGGGTGGTGACAATAGTGGAAACATTAGTTAAGGGGAAAAAAAAGTAGAATAAAATGAAAAAAATTTATATCTGAAAATATTATGCTAAGTAACAGAAATTATCAACAAAATCATACCTCTGTATGAAATTCTAAAACATACGAACTTATTTGTTGTGATAGATAGCAGATGAGCAGTTGCCTGGAGCCAAAAGTGGAAAGACAGATTGACCACATTAGGGTGTGAAGAAATTTTCAGGGATGATGGAAATATGTTATTCTGATTGTGGTAGTGGTTATAAGGTGAATACATATGTAAAAACTCAACTACTTGTACAATCAATTACCTGTACCTAAATGAGGATAATTCAGTATACGTAAATTATACCTCAATAATATTATATAAAAATATTCATGGCACAATATAAATGGAAGACATATATCACTGAATTCTAACTATGATATTACAACCTGAAAGTGCACGACATGGACCAGTGAGCACACAGTTTGCTATTTTACAAGCAACCATCAGAAAAGAAATGATTTGGTGAAATCTTCTGAAGACAGGACTTTCTCAGCAATACCAAAGACTTGATAAACTTGCTTTTTATAGAAATCATATATAAGAGTCTTAAGAGAAACAAGAGGAAATCATCCAAAACTGTCTATAGAATCCTGATGGGGGGGGTCTCATTTTAAAGTCAAAAAATCTCCCTGCAATGGATTGTTGAGTTATAATAAGGCTTAAAGGGAAAAAGAGAGCACTCTCAATGACCTGTGGTCAAATAAGTTCACCATTCTTTCCAACTTTAATTCTTTTCTTTATAAACTAAAACTAATATGAATTTTCAAATGTCGAGTTTTCTTTTTTTTTATTTATTTATTTTTTAATTATCAGCGGACACAACATCTCTGTTTGTATGTGGTGCTGAGGATCGAACCCGGGCCGCATGCATGCCAGGTGAGTGCACTACCGCTTGAGCCACATCCCCAGCCCCAAATGTCAAGTTTTCAAGACCTCAATTGTTGCTGAGAAATACTTTCAAAGACTTGAGAGGAAGCATTTATTAATTCAAACTTAAAATGTGTTTGTCTCATCTGCCTTGTACTAATCATTCAGGAAATTTAAGACAACATAATTAGCTCCCCAGATTCAAAGAGCCCATCCTCTTTAGGCCAGTCCAGTGGCTATCACCCTGGCTGCACTCCTGATGCATCCAACCCTTGGATGCAGTCTGGAGAACTGTGCAAGTTCTATAATGACTTGGGCACTCAGCTCATGCTGGGAACCATTCTGCAAGTGATATTTATATGCAGTCCAAGCAATCCAACACACACAGACCTCTCAGAGCACACTTTCTATTTTCTGGCATAAATGAAGTTTTGTGATATTCTTTTAGCATCATTCCAACTCCATTACCTCATATTTTAAAGAAATGCAAAGCAGCTTCTATTCCCAGCTGAGATTAAACACATCTGAAAAGGGAAAGAAGGAGAGATTGGATAGCATGGTACACCTTTCCATGTTTCCATCAAAAAGGCTTAATCTGGAACACTGTTATTTTGTATCTTCTTTCTACTTCCTAAGCACTATTGGTTGAGTTACATAACAAACAGTACCTGAAAAGTAGTGTTCAGTAAATTAATGCAATAAAGGTGCAAAGAAATAAATGAACTCCTCACCTACTGGTGACAGACCCACTTAGATCTAGGCTTCTCAGGAGCTCCTCATTCATTTCTTCAAAAACAAACTGATTGCCTGCCAACCATGTACAAATTCTGGTCTAGGTGATGGGGACACAGCAAGGAGTGAAACAGATGAGGCACTTTCCATTCTTGACTTACAGGCCAGTTAGAAGACACAAATAAAACACAATCAAAAGACAGTGCCAAGGAGGCCCAAGTCCATCCTGCCACCTGCAAACACCTACCAGAGATCATGCTAAGTCCAGACCCACCTCACTGACCTGCATGGGAGCCAGGGTCCACGGAAAGACTGGATCTATCCAGCTACCGGCAGAGCCCCGCCAGACATAGCCCATACCCACCTTGCTGACCTTCACAGGAGCCAGGGCCCAGGGTAAGCTTGGGTCCAACCTCCCCCCCAGGACCACCATCTAGTAGCCCAGTCTAACCCACTTTCATCTGGAGACACTGCAGCCATCCCCATACCTTTCCCCATGTAGTAGCCTCTACCTTAGGACAACAGACAGGGCCTAGAAGCAGCTGCATCTTGGAACAGATATCCCAAAGCCAGTGTAAAGCTCACCCTTTCAGCCCCATCTCTGAAAGACATCGCATCCATTTTGGGGCACCTCCACTGCTGTCTCGAGTTACCTCCTATTGCCACCACCACCTATAGTTGCAGGAGCATCCATCCTGGGACACCAGCAGGGTCTGGATGCCCAACACCAAGGGGAGATACAGATAATCTACACAGATACTATAAGATTATATGGTAGAAATTATAATACCTCAAATCCACATTGCAAGTAAGGAAATCACATAGACAACATGAAAAAGCAAGGGAAGAGTTTCCCAAACCATCCAGGATACTACAATAACAGAACCCATGGATAGCGCAGTTGATGAAATGTCAGAGAAGGAGTTCAGAATGTTCATAATTAAAATGACCTGTGAAATAAAGAATGACCTAAATGAGCAAACACAGGCAAAAATTGATCACTCCAACAAAGAGATAAGAGAGCAAATTCAGGCAACCAGTGAGGACACCAATAAACAGATAAGGGAGCAAATACAGGCATCCATTAATCACACCAACAAAGAGATAAGGGAGCAAATACAGACAGAAAAAAAAAATACTTCAAGAAAGAGATAGAGATTCTGAGGAAAAAACAATTCAAAATCCCTGAAATGATGAAACAATAAGCTTAAATAAAAAACTCAATAGAAAGCATCACCAACAGACTAGATAACTTGGAAGACAGAATGCCAGAAAATAAAGACAAAGTATACAATCTGGAAAATAAAGTTGACCACACAGTGGAGATGGTAAGGAACCATAAGCAGAACATCTGAGAATTATGGGATAGCATCAAAAGACCAAATCTAAGATTTATTGGGATAGAGGAAGGCACAAAGATACAAACCAAAGGAATGCATAATCTCTTCAATGAGATAATATCAGAAAATTTCCCCAAAATGAAGAATGAATTGGAAAATCAAATACAAGAGGCTTACAGGACACCAAATGTACAAAATTACAACAGATCTACACCAAGGCACATTATAATGAAAAGGCCTAGCACACAGAATAAGGATAGAATCTTAAATGCTACAAGAGAGAGAAATCAGATCACATACAGGGGGAGACCAATTTGCATCTCAGTAGATTTTTCAACCCAGATCCTCAAAGCCAGGAGATCCTGGAACAGCATACACCAAGCTCTGAAAGAAAATGGATGCCAACTAAGAATCTTATATCCAGCAAAAATAAGCTTTAGATCTGATGATAAAATGAAAACCTTCCATGATAAACAAAAGTTACAAGAATTTACAACTAGAAAGCATGCACAACAGAATATCCTCAGCAAAATATTCCATGAAGAGGAATTGAAAAACAACAAAGAAAATCAGCAAATGGAAGTATTACATAAAAGGAAAAACTAATCAAAGGAGAAACCAAGTCAAGTTAACAACCAAAAATAAACAAAAATGGCTGGGAATACAAGTCATGTCTCAATAATAACCCTGAATGTTAATGGTCTAAACTCACCAATCAAAAGACATAGACTAGCAGATTGGATTAAAAAAAAAAAAAGAGGGAGACCCAACAATATGCTGCCTCCACATCTTGCTAAATTGTCAAGGCTACCCTCAAATTTGCAATCCTCCTGCCTTAACCTCCTGAGTAGTTGGAATTAAAGTCATGCCTCACCTTGCTTGGTTCACTGAATATGGCCTAGAGTAGTAGCTTCTTATGCTTCAATGATCTTTTTGTGGAATTGATGTTACTGGCTCCAAGTGGCTGGAGAGGCAGGCAAGAGAAACCTTCACACACTAAAAGGATTAGTATAGTACTTCCCAAGCCAAAAAAAAAATCAGACTCATTCAGGTTGAAAGAAGCAAAAGTGATTTTTGCTTTTATAAACATATTTTCCCTAATAAAGCATGGTATCAAAAAAAAAATGCTGCCTCCAAGAGACTCATCTCATAGGAAAAGATATCCACAAACTGAAGGTGAAAGGTTGAGAAAAATCATACCACTCACATGGACTGCGAAAGCAAGAAGGAATTTCCATCCTTGTATCAAATAAAGTAGACTTTAAGCCAAAGTTAATCAAAAGGGATTAAGATTAACATTTCATACTGCTTAAGGGAACCACTAATCAATAAGACATAACAATAATAAATATATATGCCCCAAACAATGGAGTGTCTATGTTCATTAAACAAACTCTTCTCAAGTTCAAGAGTCAAATAGACCACAACACAATAATTCTGGGTGACTTGAACACAACTCTTTCACCACTGGATAAATCTTCCAAATAAAAGCTGAACAAAGAAACCATAGACTCAATAATATAATCAATAACTTAGATTTAACTGATATATATGGAATATTTCATCCTTCAATAAGCGAATATACTTTCTTCCCAGCAGCACATGGATCCTTCTCTAAAATAGACCATATATTATGCTACAAAGCAACTCTTAGCAAATATAAAAATATAAAAAGGTAGAGATACTACCCTGCATTCTATCTGACAGTAATGGAATGAAATTAGAAATCAATGATAAAATAAAAAACAAAAGCTACTCCAATACCTGGAGACTAAATAATATGCTACTGAATAAACAATGTGTTGCAAAAGACATCAAGGAGGAGATTAAAAAATTCTTAGAAGTGAAAGAGAACACACATACAACATATCGAAATCTCTGGGACACTATGAAGGCAGTACTAAGAGGAAAGCTCATTGCATGGAGTTCATTCCTTAAAAGAAGAAAAAGTCAACAAATAAATGACCTATCATTACATCTCAAAGACCTAGAAAAAGAAGAATAAATCAACACCAAAAGCAGTCGAAGGCAGGAAATAATTAAAGTCAGAGCTGAAATCAATGTCATTGAAACAAAAGAAACAATTGTATAAATTGACAAAACAAAAAGTTGGTTCTTTGAAAAAAATAAATAAAATTGACAGACCCTTAGCCATGCTAACGAAGATGAGAGAGAAAATTCAAATTACTAACATACATGATGATAAAGAAAATATTGCAACAGACACTACAGAAATACAGAAGATAATTAGAAATTATTTTGAAAACTTGTACTCCAATAAAATAGAAAACATCAAAGGCATCAACAAATTTCTAGAGTCATAGGATTTGCCCAAATTGAATCAGGAAAATATACACAATTTAAACATAGATTTTATAATAGAAGACACCATCAGAAGCCTGCCAACCAAGAAAAGCCCAGAACTGGATGGATACACAGCCGAATTCTACAAGACCTTTAAAGAAAAACTAATACCAATACTCTTCAATTTTTATAAGGAAATAGAAACAGAGGGAGCACATCCAAATTCATTCTATCAGGCCAATATCATCCTGATTCCAAAACTAAGCAAAGACATATCAAAGAAAGAAAACTTCAGACCAATATCTCTAATGAATATAGATGCCAAAATTCTCAATAAAATTTTGGCAAATCAAATACAAAAACATATAAAAAAGATTGTGTAGCATGATCAAGAGGGGTTCATCCCAGGGATGCCAGGTTGGTTCAATATACGGAAATCAATAAACATAATTCATCACATCAATAAACTTAAAGATAAGAAACGTGATCATCTCAATAAATGCAGAAAAAGCATTTGACAAAATACAGCACCCCTTCATGTTCAAAACACTAGAAAAACTAGGTATAATAGGAACTTATCTCAACATCATAAAAGCTATCTATGCTAAGTCCCAGGCCAACATCATTCTAAATGGAGAAAAATTGAAAGCATTTGCTCTAAAAACTGGAACAAGACATGGATGCCCTCTCTCACTACTTCTATTTAACATAGTTCTTAAAACACTGGCCAGAGCAATTAGAGAGATGAGAGAAATTAAAGGGATACACATGAGAAAAAAAGAACTCAAATTAGCACTATTTGCTGACAATGATTCTATACCTAGAAGACCCAAAACATTCCACCAGAAATCTCCTAGAACTAATAAATAAATTCAGCAAAGTAGCGGGATACAAAATCAACACCATAAATCAAAGGCATTTCTATATATCAGTGACAAATCCTATGAAAGGGAAATGAGGAAAACTATCCCCATTTACAATAGACTAAAAAATAAAAATAAAATATTTGGGAATCAACTTAGTGAAAGAGGTGAAAGACCTCTACAACAAAAACTACAGAATACTAAAGAAAGAAATTAAAGACCTTAGAAGATGGAAAGATCTCCCTTGTTCTTGGATAGGAAGAATTAATATCATCAAAATGACCATACTACCAAAACCACTATACAGATTCAATGCAATCCCAATCAAAATCCCAATGACATTCTTCATAGAAATAGAAAAAGCAGTCATAAAATTCATCTGGATTAATAAGTGACCCAGAATAGCTAAAGCAATCCTTAGCAAGAAGAGTGAAGCAGGTGACATCACTATTCCAGACCTTCAACTATACTACAGAGCAATAGTAACAAAAACATCATAGTATTGGCACCAAAATAGACTGGTAGACCAATGGTACAGAGTAGAAGACACATAGACTAACCCACAAAATTACAATTATATTAGACAAAGGTGCCAAAACATACACTGGAGAAAAGATAGCCTCTTCAACAAATGGTACTGGAAAAACTGGAAATCCATATGCAACAAAATGAAATTAAACCTCTATCTCTCATCATTCTCAAAACTCAACTCAAAGTGGCTCAAGGACCTAGGAATTAAACCAGAGACACTGCATCTATTAGAAGAAAAAGTAGGCCCAATATCCATCATGTTGGATTAGACTCTTATAGAGTCTAATTTCCTTAATAAGACTCTTATAGTGCAAGAATTAATATCAAGAATCAATAAATGGGATGGATTCAAACTAAAAAGCTTCTTATCAGCAAAAGAAACAATCAGTGAGGTGAATAGAGAGCCTACAATTTAGGAACAAATTTTTACCACATTCATGTCAGATAGAGCACTAATCCCTACAATATATAAAGAACTCAAAAAGCTAAACACCAAAAAAAGAAATAGTCCAATCAATAAATGGGCCAAGGAACTGAACAGACATTTCTCAGAAGATGATATACAATTATTTAACAAATATATGAAAAAATGTTCAACATCTCTAGCAATTATAGAAATGCAAATCAAAACTACTCTAAGATTTCACCTCACTCCAGTCAGAATGGCAGCTATTAAGAATACAAACAACAATAAATGTTGGCAAGGATGTGGGGGAAAAGGCACACTCATACATTTTTGGTGGGACTGCAAATTGGTGCAGCCAATATGGAAAGCAGTATGGAGAATCCTTAGAAAACTGGGAATGGAATCACCATTTGACCCAGCTATCCCTCTCCTCAGTCTATACCCACAGGACTTAAAAACAGCATACTACAGGGACACAGCCACATCAATGTTTATAGCAGCACAATTCCCAACAGCTAAACTGTGGAAACAACCTAGATGCTCTTCAGTAGATGAATGGATAAAGAAAATGTGGTACATATACACAATAGAATATTATTCAGCATTTTGAATAAAATCATGGCATTTGCAGGTAAATGGATGGAGTTGGAGAATATAATGCTAAGTTAGCCAATCCCAAAAAACAAAATGCCAAATGTTTTCTCTGATTTAAGGATGCTGATTCATAAAGTGATGGTAGAGGGAGGCTGGGAGTACTGGATGAATTCTAGATAGGGCAAAGGGGAAAAGGGAAGGGAGGGGAAAGAAGCAGGCATGGGGATAGGAAAGTCAATGGAATGAGACAGACATCATTATCCCAAGTACATGTATGAAGACAAAAAAAAAAAAAAAAGGGCCAAGGGGCTGGGATATAGCTCAGTTGGTAGAGTGCTCATCCCTCGAATCGCACAATGGACCCTGGTTTCAAATCTCAGATCACACACACACACACACACACAACGAAAAAAAAAAAAAAAAAGAAAAGAAAAAGAAAGAAAGAAAGAAAGAAAAGACAGTGCCAGATTATCCCAATTGTAATGCAAAACATTCCAAATACATTGTTAAAAAATAAGTGCTGGCAAGGATGCTGGAAAAGAGGAACTCATACACTGTCAGTGGGAATGTAAATTAGTATAGCCACTAGAGAAATCAGTATACAGGTTCCTCAAAAAACTAAAAATAGAACTACCATATGATTCAGCTATACCACTCCTTAGTATTTATCATAAAAAATTAAAGTCAGCATACCTTATAGATAGACGCATACCTACGTTTATTGTGGCACAATTCAAAATCATCAAGTTATAGACCCAGTCTAGGTGTTCATCAATAGATGAATCGATAAAAATGGATAAAGAAATGTGGTATATATACACAATTAAGTATTTATTCAACCATAAAGAAGAATGAAATTATGACATTTGCAGGAAAAGTAGATGAAACTGTGAAGTTAAATAAGCTAGACACAGCAAGACAAGTATCTTATGTTTCTTCTTATATGTGAAAGCTATAAGGAAAAAGATATCTAAAAGATAGGAGATGATTAGGGTAGAGGAAGGAGATTATGGGCTACAAAGGGGAGATATTGGGGGAATGAAACTGATCAAATTATATTGTATGCATGCACACGTATGCCACTAATGGAAGTCAGTATTCTGAATAATTAATATGTACCAATAAAAAAAGGTCTTCAAGAAAAAAATTGTTATAAAGAATAAAATGCAGACTCACAGAAAGACAAGTACTGCATAAATTCACTATTTATGAGACATCAAGAATAGCAAATACACAGAAATAGATAATAGAATGGTACTTACCAGGAGCTGGGGAGGGGGAAATAGGGAGATGCTATAAAACAGGTATAGAGTTTCAGTTATGCAAGGTGAGTACATACTAGAAATATGCTGTACAAGTGTGCCTACTATAAACAATACTGTATTGTACACTTAAAAATGTGTTAAGAGCATTGTTCTTACCACAATTAAAACAATTTTAATTAAATAAATAAAAAGTGAAGGGCAGAAAGCAGGAGTCAGGATATAGGAGTGGACAGTGAGTTGGTGAGTAGTCAGGCAAGGCCTCCCTGAGGAGTTGACATTGGAGCTGACACTCACGGATATGAAGGAAACAGCAATGCAGAGAAGCCAAGAGGGGCCTGCGAAGGAGTAATGTGAGAGCAGAGGTCTGTCAGGAAGCAGAAGACTCTCAAAGGGACTATGTACAAAAGTACAGAGAGCTTAAGCTAGCTACAGAGGTCCCTGGTGAAAGCTGTGGTCATTGGTAAAGGGATGCAGACAACCCCAGGTAACTAGCCAGGAAGAACGGGGAAGTTGACACCCTGAGTAAACATCTCCTCCCCTGTCTGTCTCTGTCTCTCCATCTCTTCCTCTCTCTCTCTCTCTCTGATCTACCAGTGCTTCCCCTTAGCCAATTCCAACAGGAGGCCAGGAGGCAAGAGTAAGCATCTATTGATGCAGTTCTTATCATCATCCTACTGACACACAGAACAAGATGAGAAAGAGAAGTGTCTGAAGAGCAAATAGAAGGATCAGCATAAACACCAAGTACAAAGGTACACGATGGGAAATAGCTCAGCTTGTTCCAGGAAGAGAAGGGCCATTGTGCTTCAAGGAGCTTCATAGACAAGGTACATGATGAGGGCAGAGAAGACACTGAACACTGATCACTTGTGGCCTTGTATGCCAGGGCAAGGTGCTAGTATATCATTCTGTGTACAGTGGAAAGTCTTTAGAATGTTGGGGTGGGAAATCTCAGATTCTCACACTTTAAAAGACCACTGTGCCTGCTGTGTGGAGGGTGTACCAGAGGAGCAGTAAAGGCGTAGCAGGAAGCAACCAGTATAGCGGAGGTATAGTGAACTCACCCTGGAATTCAAATGCACAAAGAAATGAGACGTCTGCTTTGTCTACAAAAGATCTGCTCTTATTCATTAGTTCTTATCCAATATAGGGAGATGTTTTAATCAGCTTTTCGCTGCTGTAACCAAAAGATCTGACAAGAACAACTTAGAGGAGGAAAAGTTTATTTTGGCTCACTGTTTCAGAGATTCAGTCCATGGTCACTGACTCCATAGCTTTGGGCCCAAGATGAAGCAGAACACTAAGGCAGAAGGGCATGGTGGAGTAAAGCATTTCAGGAAGCAGAGAGAGGTCTGCTCTTGAGTTTCAAAATATAAACCCCAAAGGCATGTCCCTTTCTTCAGCCACTACTACCCTACCACAATTACCACCCATTTAATCCATATCAGTGGATTAGTTCACTGATTAATTTACCTCATATCTAAACCATAAGAGAAAACAAAAGGGAAAGGGGAAATCTTTAGAACAAAGCAATTTAAATCTGCCTCCGGTTAATTGTGCTTCATCACTAGATTTTGGCATCTTCCCTGCTCTGACAGCAGGACAGGGGCAAAAGAAATATGGATGACCTGATGTTAAAACACGGGGAAAGAGTCCTCAAAACTAGGCAGGGTCCTCTGGTTGTCCAGCAGCATCCATGTCCCCCTTGTTGTTTGTCCTTGGTGGTATCAGTAGGATGACAGCTGAAGCTGTGGCTAGTGTACATCTTGGTTTGTCCTGCCTCTCAGCTCAGTGGGTCCCGGGAGCTGCCTCATTCACCTCAGCTCTCACTGACTTTATGGGCCTATCTCAGCGCTTCTAGTCCCCCATCTCAACAGGCCCAGGTAGGCCCTGCTGGCTCTCAATTCTGCATTCATGTCTTGGGAAAAGAGAGGAAGACCTGGGGATAGACTGTCATTCTCCCAAATCACATCACTGAATTTATTTCATATGGTCACCCTCCAGCTTGGCCAAGAAAATTCCTCAGGGAGCTTCCTGGTGTCCACTTCCCAGTACACAGACTGAAAAGCTAAGAAGAAGCCCCTCTGCCCTATTTTCCTCCATGTACTTATCAGAGTCCACCCTCTCTCTAGGTAACCCAGAGGGAAGATCAGAATACCTAAATGACTTTCTATCTTCCCTGTCTGTCTCCCTCTGTCTTCTGTCTCCAAAAACCTATCCAGGTTGGAGAGCAGGTTTCATTATCACAGCACTTATCTCCTGAACTCCAATCTTATTATTGAGCATTGATGGTTGTTATGGGAAAATTTTATAACCTTTCAGGTTAATCCTTGCCATATAAATGGAAACTAAAAACATTTATGAAATCCTTTCTCTCCCTATAAAGACTAGCTTTCAAGCCTTTTGTCTTTTTGCAGAACCCATGTTTTAATATCTGGAGAAAAGTTTAACTTTTTGCCTTGTATTCTTTATCCACTCTTGGAGACAGATATATTCAGGAAAAAGAGAAAAGCATATTAAATTTTTCCAAAGATGGCCATCATTTCACCTGTCAAGACGCTATCTGAAAATTCTGGGAGAAAAAACAACCAAAGCTTGCTATCTGGTAGAAGTGGAATGGAGAGCAAGAGATGGGAGAGAGACACATTTAGGAAATATTTCAGAGGTAGAACTTCAGAATTGGCTGATGGACTGATCAGATGGTAGAGAGTGAAGAAAACAGGGGAGCCAAGAATGACTCATAAGTAGGCAATAGATTAGCCAGAGGGTGGTCTACTTTACTGGAATAAGAACTCCTAAGGAAGAAACAGGTTTGATGTGGGAAACAATGATTCCCTTTTATCTAGTAAATTTGAGATTCCAATGAGACATCTAAGTACAAATGTCAAATAGGTCACTCAGAAGAGAGGTCATGGATGAAGATAAAAGTCTGGAATTCATCACCAAATAGATGGGTTCCTTGAGGCCCAACACACAGCACAAAGAGTGTTATCTGTGCAGAAAAAGCACCAGGCAGGAAGCCTCTGTAAGCCAGCCCATGGCAGGACAGGGAGGAAAAAACCCAACCAATCCCAACCTACCTCAAGACATGCTCCCTCCAATATAGCAGAGCATTTAAGATCCAGCCACTACAAACCCATCTCAAATTAGCAATATCCAAAAAGAAGAAATTGCATTTGGAAATGGGTCATCATCATTATTTAAGCTTTTTTTTCCAGGGGAAGTTGTAAGTACTTATTTGATACCAGTATCATATAGAAAATACCCTGTGAAGCAAGAACCCGATAAGAAACAGGGCTTTCTCTACCAGCCTTGACTCTGCTATCTACAAGGGGGCTTGTAACACAGACATATCAGCCCAGAAGTAACCTGGAGGGTGAGCTCTCCAGCTGTTCAAAATCACCTGTGGTGTGGGTTTTCGCCATGCACTCTAGCACATTTGTTGGGTAGGAAAAGGTAAAAAAGAACCCATAAGCTTCTCTACCTTAAGGAAGGTAAAGAGACAACCTAGAGAGGCAGACAGAAGAACAGGTCTGAGAACTGTAAGGACGAATACTATTCCCAATGAAACAGCCCCACCTGCTGAACCAAATTTCCCTTTGGGTAAGGGAGGAGAAGGAAATAAGATTTGAGTCCTTTTCAGGAATTGTTTTTACATAACAACTATAACCTTCTTACTCCCTCTAGAGGTCAACTGGATAAATAACATGTCTGTAAAAGAAACCACAGCTTCATATTTTTCAAGGCACCTTTCTTTATCACTTTAAAATAAATATTAGAGTTTAAGGGCAAAATAAGAGCAAGAAATTAAAAGTTATCTGTCACTTTCCACATACCCTGAAATTTGAAGCCAAGAAATTGGGAGGTGGGGAGGGTGCTCTGCAGGCAAGGCCAAACCTATAACATGAATGAAATGCTTAAGATTGACCTCATAAGATGGGAAAAGATGCTATACTGCATTAGTCTCCACTAATATATTTTTCCAAAAAGCTAATTGCTTATTCTGAAAATGAGAAGATGGTGTTCCTCTTCAGATCAATGTGGTCTTTCCAAAAGGACAATGTCTGGACTATTTCAGGTTTTCTGAATTTGAATGAGGACACCATTGTTGCCAGGCAACTTTGTTCTCTAGATGTAGGTGCACATGAAAAATAAAGTACCTCATAATTTCAATGAATCTATTCTGGCAGTAATCATAATATCACAATTTGTCTACCTAGATCCAGCATCTGAATAAAGGAAACAAGTCCAGGAGCCAAGGACAATAAACTAATTAAGCCAGTGCTCATGAGGCCATTCTTCAAGGCTTCAATGCAGTGGTTCAAAGTAGCACTGAGACTAATTTTAGAAAGCTTCACTTCAGCCTAACAATTTTACAATAGAACAGACACTGATAACATTTGGACAGAAGGAGTAATATCTCATAGCTGTGGGTTCAATTTGGGTAACAGCCTTTTATAAATACATAGCCAGAAGGTAAATTTCTCTAGCATTCAAGATTATTGCTGCAACAATTAACTATTCTTTCAGAAGAACAAATACCAACCCAGAACATTATTTGTGGCCATAGGCAATGAACAGATAACATAAATTCCTCTGGTATTTTCCACATACTTAAAAAGTACACTATGACAAAGTACAAAATTAGCAAAAAGGAAATTTTAAAGGTGATTCAGTGCAATTTATTATATGATAAAAATGGCATCTCAAGTCACTGGGGCAAAAATGGACTTTCAACAAAGGATATTAGGACAAGCGAAAGGCCATTTGGAGAAAAAGATAAAATTAGATCTGTATTTCAACCGCACAAAAGAGTGAATTCCAAATGCATCAGAGGTCTAAGTGCAAAAATAAATAAAACTTTACAAGTGCTAGGAGAAAACATGAAAAAATGCCTCTTCTATCTCAGTATACAGACTAAGACTTAAACTACAGAGGCTTTCATTAAAGTCCTATAGGATGTAAAATATTGATAAAATTATCAATAAAAGACTGACAATTTGACCACATAGAAATAAAATATAATTCAGAAAAAAAAAACCCGACATAAACAAAAGCAAAAAGGACAACTGACAAAGCAGGAGTAAAATATATTTGCATTAGACATATCCCTTATATGTAAAAGCTCTTGAATACCAAGGGAGAAATTACCAAGAACCCCAATATAAACAGATAATTTCCCCAAATTATATCAGTATCCCTAAAAATAGATAGATAGATTGGGGCGGGGGGAGACAGAGAGAGAAACGTTTTAGGTTTAAATTTATAAAAGAAAACAACACTGAGATACCATTTCTTATCTATTAGATTAGCAAAAATCGAAAATGATAATATATTCTTTTGACAAAGCTGTTGGGGAAATGTTTTTATTCATTGCTAGTAGGAATGAAGATTGGTACAATGCTTTCTGAAAGAAAATTTGACAGCATTTAATTAAACTAAACTAATGAGATGGTTGCTTACAGAAAATAAATGGGTACAGGACAGAAAAAAACTAGGAAAGAGAAACAGGATAGTAGTGACAATGGGAAAAAAAGAAACTTCCATACAACATTTCACATAGCCACCAAAATAAATAAACTTCAATAAAGCAGGTTTGGGGTAGTTGGATCTAACACATGGACTTAACTGTAGTACAGATGAATAATAGCCTCCTAAAAGATGGGCAGGAGACAGCAACTCAGTATTATGACTACTATGAAAGGAAGTGAAAACCCAAGGAACTGTGTGTGAGTATGTTTGGGGCTAAGATACACACATAGACTTCCAAGCTCTATCTTATGAAAAGACTAGCTCTAAGATCTTAGTTTCTAAATATCCTTCTCAGTAAATAGAACCAAAGCTTATAAGAAAAATGGTTGATTCCAGGCCTGAGACAAGAAAACTGATGCCAGAAAGGAAATGCTCAGAACGCACAAAGGAATAGACACTAACCAGCAGAAGTTCCCTGTGGCTAAGCTAGAACCACTTTGAACAATACGGTGGAATGACAGCAAAGGACTATGCCCATAAGTGCAAACTGATAAAAATAAATTCACTTTCCAGTTAATAAATAAGGAAGGAATGATGAAAAGAGAAAAATCATCATTAGGAAAATATATTGAATAACTGTTGCAAAGAACCATCAATGGAAAAATGGGCAAAAGTAAGATGAGAAGCAGGATACTTTTAAGCATCTCCCTACAAGATACTTACTAATTACTAAATGAAATGTAATCACCTTACAGTATAGAAATATGGCATACAATATCTCAATAAAGTGATCAAAGTATATATCACCAATAACAAGACAAACTGAAACCAGGTACTCCTTGACATCATCACACACTGAGAAGGGCAAAAGATGCATGATCTCACTCTACTCATGAGAAAACATCAGACAAACCCCAATAGAGGAATAATCTATAAAATAACTGACTAGTACTGTCCAAACATGTCAAGGTCACAAAAGACAAAGATTAAAGAGAGTACAGAGATGTGACAATGAATGTACTGTTGGATTCTGCTACAAAAGGACATTGTTGAGAAAACTGTTGAAATCTGAATAATTTATTTAACAGTATAGCATCAATGTTAATTTCCTTATTATTCTGTTGAATAAATATAAGAAAATGTTGGGTTACAGGTATGTGGGAACTCTGTAAGATTTCTGCAAGTCTTTTCTGTAAGTCTATAAACATTTCAAAATAAACTGGTTCCATAAGGTGAAAATATCTCCATGTAGCTCACTTCTGAAGGGGGTGATCATGTGGCATACCTTTTAATTATTATTGGACTTAAGTTCTGCAGATATTGATGTGTTAATTATGCAGGAAGATTATTAAACAAAAAAATCAAAATAATATATTTTTTAAATATCATAAAATAAAATATAGAGAACTGGAGTAGAGCACTTACCTCATATGCACAAGGCTCTGGGTTTGATTCCAAGAACCACAAAAACAATAATAAAATAAAATATAATCCATTTGTATAGCAGTCTAGGAAAAAATAAGAATAATATTGTGCTACTTATGATATTTCTACTTTCAGAGATATTATTCTAACTTTCAAGTCCATAAATAGTCACTGAATGTATAATATGTGCTCTAAACTGAGTTGGGTCCTATTAAGTTCAGAAAACTTTAATGGACATCTCTGATGCACCACAAATAAGAGGTATAAATCCTTTTGCTCCCACCTCTTGGAATTAATGCTTGTATGGCCAGCCTTAACCAAAAGAAGGCAAATACCAATGAATAAATATTTCCCTTTTCTGTTCCCCAGGCAAAGCAGTCTGAGACAATATTTAAAATAACACCCCCTCAAGAATGAACAACACTCATCCATAGGGACAACTCAATTCTACATCACACTACTTCCCCCCACTTGCTGTTCCATTGCCGTGATGGCTTAGTCTAGCTTAATGGGATTACTTTCAGAGAAACTATGTGCTCACCAGCCTCAAAATACTGATAACAGAAATCTATAAATCTGCAAATGTGAACAATGTATCCCAGAGTAGATTGACTGTGAGGTAATCCTTGGGGGAATAATAGAATAAACCAAGAGAGCATTTCGTATTCATGGAGAAAGAACACCAGGAAATAAGTCAAGTTGGGTTGTCTTACTGCCACATGGAAAAAGACTGAAATGACTACATCTGCCCTGCCCAAGGACTTCTTATGTACGTGCACCCTCAAAGTAGTCAATTAGCAACAAAGATGAAAAATAGAAGCATTTTGATGAGAGGAAAATGGAGAGGTATCTCAAGTTTGTTTATATCAAAGCCAAGTCCTACTTTTTTTTCTTTTAAAGAAAGAGTTCCCATGAGAAATGCTGGAAAGGCAGTATTTATAAAAAGAAAAAGAAAAGAAAGAGAAATCTAATAGAAGTCTAATGAGCACCAATCATCCACAGGAACAGAAAAGGGGAAAAAAAAGAGAAGTCTAACAGAAACAAAATCAAAGCAAAACTTCAATTTGTCATTAAAAATAAATTCAACCCTATTGCTAATTTTTAACAAAATAGCTACCTACCTAATAATTTATACCAACAGTCACATTATTTTATATTTTGCACACAAAACTTTTTTTTGCTGTTTTTTTCTTCTCATACGTTTCCCCCCACTGCCTGTGTGTGTGTGTGTGTGTGTGTGTGTGTTGACCCAAGAGCTCATGCATATCTCTACCAATGAGCTATACATGTCCACAGGACCCCCATACTTCCTTTCTTTATGATGATGTTTGTTTGTTTAAAAGATCTAATAGCTATTTCCCTTAAGAAGGAAAGAGAGGAATTATGAAGCAAGGCTGTTAACCAGTCTCCAAGTTCCTTGTTGCTGTGAAAAATCATCTGGAGATAGCCAAGCACTGAGCATAGTATGTCTTCAATCTGGTCTTCAAGAAATAAAGCAAGGTTTTGAGGCTAACTGGACAAGAGGGCCCCTTCTAAGATGAATGACCCCTCCCAAGTATTGTAAACACACACAATTTTAGTGTAAATGGAAAGAATAAAAGTACTGTTTGACTCAAATGAGTTCACGTTAATCACCTTCACATTTAATACTACTGAGAAGGATGATGTTTAAGTTTCTAAATGCCAATCTCTTAAGGCATGTTTCCTCAATATGTCAAACCATGTTGCTTCAATTTATCTTTTCAGTTTTTAAACTATGGGATGCAAGCTGTTAAGAAATGTAAGTCTCCTAAAATATTTTCTAAAATAGTAAATCCCACTTCAATAAGGCCAAGATCATCACATCCAGTTACACAGCTTGTGCACTGCACAAACATATGCAGTCAAAG
This sequence comes from Marmota marmota marmota, assembly GCF_001458135.2. Taxonomy (NCBI): domain Eukaryota; kingdom Metazoa; phylum Chordata; class Mammalia; order Rodentia; family Sciuridae; genus Marmota; species Marmota marmota. The sequence continues at coordinate 10,111,752 of NW_025999900.1, forward strand.
GAAACCTAAGGGCCAAGAAGGGTTGGGCCCCCAAAAATGCATGAAAGAAATTATATATATATGTAAATCTGTACATAATTTCAGGGGATTCAAGCCCTATGAATCCAAGATCCTGGGATAAGAAACACCTGCTGTTTCATTCTATCCAAATAACTGGGGTTTGCATTTTACCATATTGACTGAGAATTTCTTAGAGTCAATCATGCCTCAGGCATAAAACTAATTACAAAACCTTTTTCAAGGTAAAAAGAAAATTTATTGTACCAACTTAATTAACTATATTGTACTCTGATACAAAACAAACTTTTATTTTCTCTACAATTTCTCTTCTCAGAAATGACTGAAAAGGTCACTCTAACATTGCCTTATAAATTTAAAGACAAACATTACAGAAAGCATATCCAGAAGCAAAGTCCTAACATTTGTAACTTTAAAATATTTGTATCATTTTAAATTTTCACTAAAATGAGAATTTATCCATTGTGACTACAAGTTATAACAGTTTAAATGAGTGAAGTGACATAGGAACACATATACTCAGCTGCAAAATCTAACAGATTTAACAGTAATATTTGACATTAAAAGAGGAAAACAAAATTGCCACACGATTTCAGGATACAGCTATAAATTTAAATTTCAATTCTGTATTTGTGACATCATCACTTCTATGCTTCAGTGTAAAGAGGGCCCCAAAGTAACAACTGAATCATCTTTTATAATAAATAAATTGTTACTCTTTAACTTTCTCAAAATATCACTAAAGTAATAGTAAAGAGATTTTTTTTTAAATTAAGTATAAATCCATAATATCAAAAGAATACTTCTGTTTCAGGCAATTTAGTGGAGTGGATAACTTGAGAAAAACTCCTTTGACAAATGCCTAAAAGTTTTGGGTAAATATATATATTTTAATGACTAAATTCACAGCTAGGGCCAGTTACCATGGAGCACACCTGTAATCCCAGCAACTGTGGAGGCAAAAATAAGACAATCCCAAGTTCAAAGCCAGGCTCAGCAACCTTGCAAGGGCCTAAGATATTTAGTGAGACCCGTTCTTAAAATAAAAAATAAAAGGGGATGGGGAGGTAGCTCAGTAGTAAAGCATACCTGGGTTGAATCCCCAGTCTGGAAAAACAAACAAATAAAAAAATCATTGAATTTTGAAACCCAATGAAGAGATTAAATAGAAGATTAGGCATGGTTAAAGAATAAATTTGAAAACAGTTCTGAAGAAATTATCCAGAATTAAGGAAACAATAATAAGGAAAAATTCTTTATAAAAGGGAATTTAGTGGAATTCATTAGGCCAAAAGGAGAATGTTTAATGTAACTAATTAAAGAATACAAGATAACAGAAAATATAGGAAAGAGGCAATAGTCAAAGATAAAATAGTTAAAAATTTCCCCAAATTAGTGAAAGGTAAAAATCCACAGATTCAAAAATCTTGAATAATCCTAAAAAGCTTAAATAAAGAGATTTACTTCTAGACACTTTAGAAAACAAAGGACAGATCCTAACAGCATCTGAAGGAAAGAAGGCAGATCACATAGGAAGAAGTTAGTTCATAATTGGCTTCTAAACTTCAGAGGATCTGCTCTAGGAAAATATTAAATGGAGCCGAAGAGGTCCATGGTACAAGAAACATAGGTGAGCAAAATAAATGAAAAATACATAGGAAAACCTAAACTAATATTAGCTGCATAAGGCAACAACAATAATATCTATATTGTGGGGTTAAAATATAATAAACTAAAAAAAATTAATAGCATATGATTTGAAAGATAGTTAAAAAGTTAATAACTTTAGAATTTGTTAAGTTAAACATGCTTGTTAGAACTTTTATGACAGGAGAGGCGGGGCGGAGCCTCTCGCAGCCAGAGGGCAACATTTTGGACTTCTTACCAGCTCTCCAGGCAAACAGCAGATCCTCGGAGGTAAGGACACGGGCACAGCAGCAGGACTCACCGCAGTAGGGCTTGGAAAATTCACATGCAGCTTAAAAAAATAAAAGAGATCCCATGGAAACTTCCTCAGTTTTCCCAATGGTAATATCTTGCAAAACTATTGTAGAATATTGTAGCCCAGACATCAAGAGCCAGAACATTTCTGTTACTGGATTCCTAGGACAGATTCATGACTGGCGATCCAACACATCAGATCTGGCCACTCTTCCAAAAAATTAAACAAAACAAAAAAAAAAGAATTCATCTATGCCCTTATCAACTGAAGGGAGTCTCCTGGCTAGCCCAGCGCTTTCCCTATTAGAAAGGCTGCATCCTGGCAGATGAGTTGGGCCTCAGTAAAACCTGCAAGACCTCAGGACAGCTGGTGCCAAAGGTGAGCAAGGAGTTTAACCAAACTGGAAAAAGAAAATGGGCCAAGAAAGAAAAGGAACAGGGGAAGAAAAGAGAAAGTAAAGATTTCAGGGAAGGAACATGGAAGCTGGAGGGAACACTGTGGTAGATCACCACTCATCAGCATGTGCCCCCTGGAATGATGATGAATGGAGGGCGGATGCTCTGGGGCTAGATGCAGCTGTTCAAAGCAATAAAAACACATGCAATGTCAGCTGGACTGTCAGGGAGAGCAGGGGCTATTTTTCTCCACCTCAGGGACCAGACAATTAACTTCTCCATGCATTACATACCCAGAAAGATATCAACTTACCAATGTTGCCTAAGAACCGACTGGCCCACCTGAGCCCCATGAGCCTTCTCAAGGTGACCCAGGGACTGATCACACACCAAGCTGCCCCACCACATTTGCCTCCCCCACCTTCCTTGCAGTGACACTACCAATCTGACATGGGCAGGAGGATTCCAATTGAGGATATCTGTCCTTGTGCTCCCACAGATCCCCAACATGAGAGAGGAATGAGGCCAAAGGCCACCTGCTAAGAAGCATCCAGACTTCACTTCCTTACCTCTTGCACGGCCTCCTTAAGCCTGGGCAGAGTGTCCACCTGCTGCCCACTCCAAAGAGACTGAAAACAAGGGGGAACACACTATCTTTTTAGTATTTAATATTTTTAAAGTTATAGACACAATACCTTTATTTATTTTTATGCGGTGCTGAGGATTGAACCCAGAACCTCACATGTGCAGGACAAGCACTCTACTGCTGAGCCACAACCCCAGCCCTTTTTAATAGATTTTTGTATGTGATTTGCCAGTATTTTGTTCAGAATTTTTGCATCTATGTTCATCAGGGATATTAGTCAGAAGTTTTCTTTCCTTGATGTGTCTTTGTTTGGTTTTGGTATCAGGGTGATATTAGCGTCATAGAATGAGTTTGGAAGGGTTCCCTCTTTCCTATTTCATGGAATAATTTGAGGAGGATTGGTATTAGTTCTTCTTTGAAGGCCTGGTAGAATTCACTTGAGATTCCATCTGGCCCTGGGCTTTTCTTTGTTGTTAGGCTTTTGATAGCATCTTCAATTTTATTGCTTGAAATTGATGTTTAAATTTTCTATGTCCTCCTGATTCAATTTGTACAGGTCATACATCTTTAGAAATTTAAGAACATCTTCAAGATTTTCTATTTTATTAGAGTATAAATTTTGAAAATAGTTTATCGTCTGTATTCATTAGTGTCTGTTGTGATATTTGTTTTTTCATCTAGAGTTTTAGTAGTTTGAGTTTTCTTTTTCTCAAAGAACCAAAATTTTTAAATTGTTTCAATTTAATTGATTTTTCTTTTTCTCTTGGTTAGCTTGGCTAAGGGTTTATCAATTTTACTTGATTTCTCAAAGAACCAAAAATTTTTTAAATTGTTTCAATTTAATTGATTTCAGCCTGATTTTAATTATTTCCTGTCTTCTATTGCTTTTGGAGTTGAATTGTTCTTTTTCTAGGGTTTCAAAATGTAATGTTATTTATTTCCTGTTCTTTTAATGAATGAGCTCAATGCAATGAACTTTCCTCTGAACACTGCCTTTATAGTGTTTAAGAGATCGATATGTTGTGTCACTATTCTCATTTATAAAGTAGATTTTTATTTCATCCCTATTTTCTTCTGCTATCCATTGTTCATTCAATAGCAAATTATTTAGTCTCTAGGTGTTTCTTTCTACTTTTTATTTTATTGTTGATTTCTAATTTCATTCCATTATTATCTGACAGAACGCAAGGTATTATCTCCATTTTTTTTTTATTTGCTAAGAGTTGTTTTGTGGCCTAAGTTATGGTCTATTTTAGAAGAGGATCCTTATGCTGCAAAGGTGTATTTAGACATTGATGGATGAAATATTCCATGTCTTTTAAGTCTAAATTATCAATTGTACTTTTTAGTTCTATAGCTTCTTTAGTTTTTGTTTGGAGGATATATCCAGTGGTGAGGGAGGCATGTTAAAAGTCACAAAGTATTAATTGTGTTGTGGTCTATTTGATTCTTGAAATTGAGAAGGGATTATTTGATATACAGAGATGCTCTATTGTTTAGGGAATAAATATTTACGATTGTTATCTTATTGATGTAAAATGCCCTTAAGCAGGATGAAAGGTCCTTCTTTGTCCCTTCTGATTAACTTTGACTTGAAATCCACTTTTTCTGATTTTAAAATAGAAACGCCTGCTTATGAGATCCACATGAATGTTTTTCCTCACCTTTTTAACTTCTATCTGTGGATATCTTTACCTATGAGCTGAGTCTCTTGGAAAAAGTATATTGTTGGGTATTGGATTTTAACCCAATTTGTTATGTCTTTTGATTAATGAGTTTCAGCCATTTACATTCTATATAATTATTGAGAAATGATTTTTATTCCCTGTCACTTTTTCATTTTAAATTTGAATTAGTTTCTCCTTTGATTGACTATTATTCTAGTGTATTTACTCCTTTTGCTGGTTTTCATGTTTCTTTTTCATTCTTCTTCATGAAATATCTTATTGAGTATGTTTTTAGTGCAGGCTTTCTACTTGTAAATTCTTTTATCATGAAAGATTTTTATTTCATCAATTCTGAAGCTTAGTTCAGAATTAAGCAGGATAAATATTCTTGGCTGGAATCCATTTCATTTCAGAGTTTGATATATATTATTCCAAGACCTCCTAGCTTTGAGGGTCTTGATTGAGAAATCTGCTGCAATAAGAACTGGTTTCCTTCAAAATTGTGACCTGTCATTTTTCTCTGGCAGCCTTTAAAATTTATCCTTATTCTGTACATTAGGCACTTTCATAATAATGTGCCATGGTGTGGGTCTTCTATAACTGTATATTTGGGGTCCTATATGTCTCCTGTATATGATTTTCCATTTCATTCTTTAGGTTTGGAGAATTCTCTGATATTATTTCATTGAAAAGACTGCATTCCTTTGGTTTGTAACTCCGAGCCGGGAACCTTTGGGAACACAGTAAGTCCACAAGGTAGAAACTCTACAGCCTCAGACCAATACTGTTAGATGGGTAGGCACACAAACAACATGAAGAAAAAAAAAATCACCCCAAGCAAATCAAGACACTTCAATAACAGAATCCATGGATGCCACAGTGGAAGAAATGTCAGAGAAGGACATTTGAATGTACATAGTTAAACTGATCTGCAAGGCACAGGGGGATTTAAGGAGTGAAATCATGGAGAAACTACAAGAAGTATTTTCAATAGAGATTCTAGGGGCAAGGGGAGTCAAGTAGAAAACCTCAAAATGAAGGAGACAATAAACCAAATTAAAAATTCCATGGAAGGTATCACCAACCGTCTAGACCACGTGGAAGACATGAGTTTCAGGCAAAGACAACAAAATATAATCTTGAAAATAAAGCTGACCATGGAGAAAGTTATTGAGTTTTTTTAATGAAGGTTCCATTATACAGGTAGAATGGATTAAATCACTGGCATGGGTGACTGAACTCAATCTCCAGCTTCTGTTTTCTTCCAAAGAAGTGAAACTTTAAGTCTCCACCTTCTAAACACACAGTTGGTTCCTTTGGCAACCAGCCCTCATCCTAGCTGGGATTTTTCAGCCACCACTCATCTCACTAATAAACAAAAAAGACATTCACTACTCATTACAGGGATGCCACATGTCTAAGAAGCTCTTGTATTTGGTACCAAGAAAGATATTATAACAAAAGATGGTTAATCCATTCTACCTGTATAACGGAACCTCCATAATAAAAGATGGCCCTATCACCCTATCACTAAGGAAATTACATGATTTAGGAATTATCTCAAGAACCAGGGTCAGAAACCAAATATATATATTTCATATTATGCCACAAAGGGGATAATCAAGAATGAAACCATCTGTACCCACGTGGCTTATTGTCCCTGTTATTAGCAACTTTATCATTCAGCCATCTTCATTCACAAGGCATTAGTATTCTAGGAAAGTTGCCCATGAAGCTAAAGGTGCAAATAATTTTATTATTCCAGAACTTTCTCATTTATCTGAACACTACTGAACTTACCCTAATCAAAGTAAATATTCCGTTCTCAGAACTATAGCTTTGAATGACTATTTAGTTTCAAGATTCACATTAAAACCCTAACCCCAAATTTTTCCTGTCATAAACAAGGATCCAAATCAATGCACCTTAAGCCAGGCTCCAAATAATATTACCTTTGTACCTGGATTTCCTAAATTTACTTGAATATAATATATATTTATTATATTCAAGTAAATATTTATATCACCATAAGTAATATTAGCAACCAATACCAGTCAGTCATCCTTATCCACTTAAAGTTAAGGATCAAAGGTAAAATACTCTTGTATCCATAAAGCAGGAGTAAAGTGTTTTCACAATACTTCACATTAAAAATAAGGCAAATTCATAGGAATCATGAAGAATGTTATTAATAAAATAACACGGTACAACCAGCAGAATCAGGGCTTTCTTTGTAACTCAAGATCAGTGGTAAACATAGCTAAATGAAAAAGTACATTCAACATATATTTATTAAGTGCTACATAGTGCCAAGATACTATGATCTTCATGAACTTGGGCACTTCTTGTTACTGTTTTATAACCAACGTTTAAAAAAAAAAAATTACAGAACCTCAGTATATCCAACTGGTCCTTCTGTTCATAGTGCCAAGCATAAGATTCAAGCAAGCATGCATTGACAAGGAGCTTGAAAAAAAACATTTAAAAAAGTAATCATTCTTGACAAGTTTGCAAAATAAGACTTCAAAAATTATTTAAGTTATAATGCAAGTTACAGAGTACTTGGCATTAGGGTTGTTCAACTAGAATCCACTTGCATAAACATTAAATCAACAACCATTCCAGATGACATAAACATACCCCACCATTTCCTTCTTCCTCCCTACAAGGAAAAAATAACAAAGCCTTCTCAGCATCTTCAAACCTGTATTGCTCCCACTCTCAGAAGACTGAAGTTATTGTCTAAAATGATACATACATAAGAAATTTGGTCACAATGCATTAAAATCTAAACATACAAGGATTTTAAAAGCTGAACAAGTCTTTTATCCTGATTTCACACAGAACAGCTACACTTGAACGCAACACACAATATTTTTGCTTCTCAGATTTCTCATGATTATGGGACATTAGTGTTATAAATTAAAAACAATTCAAAAAAGTTCCCCAAACTATATTCATTTAACCTTCCATTACCCAGTATGAGTGCAGGACATGTCTGACTTGGCCCATGAGTTAATTTTTTTCTCCTGATCTTGGAATGACCCAGTGAGATGTAAAGCACAGCTTGAAGTATTCTCAGATAATGAAATAGACATGAAACTGAACCAGGTTAAGGTAAATCAAGACACCATTGTTCACAAAGTCCAGAGAGGTGATAGCTATGTTCACATTTTAGTTTCAAGTAACTGAAGAGTCTTACTCAAAATGATTAGGTAATTAAGTATCTCAAGATGTCCAGAGGTAAACTGTGCTATGCCAGGGCTTGCTGGCTTTCCTTTTACAAGATTATTCTGGCTCTGCCCTCCTGCTTATTGGCTTCATCCCCAGGCTACAGGATAGACCCAAAATTCTATGTGTCACATTCAGGTAATACCAAATTTCACTATTATCTAAGCCTCATTTTCTTTGCCCCATCCCAGGGCCTTTTTAAGAAGCCCACAATATCTCAAATCTATTGAGTATTTCTATTACAGTATCGGTAGCCTGTGTCTTCATAATAGAAACTAAAGCCCAGTAGGCCAGAAAGGAGCCAACTTCTCCTGAAGTATATGGATGGAGGGAGATGGCTTCTTCTGTGAAGGATGTGACATTAGTTCAGTGATTTAATGGTATGAGAATAAATACAAGCAGAAGATTCAAGACCAGGCTGGGAAGCTTAACAAGATTCCATGTCTCAAAAATAAGGCAAAGGGGCTGGTGATGTAGCTAAGTGGTATAGCACTCTGAGTTTAATCCCCAGTACTACAAAAATAAAATTTCCAAGAAATAAATAATTTCATTCTGGGGAAAAAGAAAGACATCCAAAGTTTAAGGGAAGTTTCTTAGGAATGCCCAGGTGGCATTAAGTTGAATCTTCCTAAGTACCTGAGCTATTAAATCCAAGTTCCTAGCATCCTGCCTACTAGTAATATTTTAATATGTTTTGCTAAAAACACTGAAGCCAGGAACGTTTTAAAGAACACACAAAAGCAACAGCAAAACTGACTTTGCTTAAGTTATTCTTCAAAATGAGGTATATTTCCATTGAATTGAAAATTATGACTCGATTATGTTTTAGATCAATCAAACTTCTTTCATCATTTCTTACATCATCATTTCTCATTTTTTCACTTCCAATACAGAATAAGGTTGAGTTGTAGTAACTATGAAAATAGGTTTAAAAGAAATGTCATGGCTAACTGGGTAGAAAGGAGATATAAGCTTATTTCATTAATGGCCAAAATACTACTACCATTTTCAGTAAATGAATGAAACTATTTTTAAATAGAATGTTAGACTTATTCATGTATATAACTTGACTTACATACTACCAAACTTCAAACTTACATTGTTGCTCTAGTTTTGTTATTTCAAATAAAAAAGGTGCTTGATATGTAATATCAACTTATCTAAATCTGCAAAATTTTCAATACAAATTTTTCTTTAGAATTACATAATCATGAAGACTTTTCATTTAAATTCCAACTCACATTATCTTGTAAAATTTCAAATCAAAAGCAATTCTACCTTATAAACTTTGAGAATAAAAAATTCTACCTTACAAACTTTCCTAATGAGTTAAAAGGTTCATTCAAAAATGTTTACCTCATCATATTCAAGTCAAGAACTATGCCTTTATGCATTAGCTTGAGGACACAACTTGAGAAAAAAACTATCAAAACCATCATTTACTATAGTAACTTTATGCAGGTAACCACCATCATAAAACTACAAATACTGAATAATTATGGTATTTCTGAATAGCATTTGTTGCTACAGTATGATAGAGTTGAGAGAAAAATAGATTGCTGAGTTCTCATGCTCTTAGGGAAAGGTCAAGATTTGGAATCAGAACGGGATTCAAATTCTACCTATTTCTACCATATCTGTGAGCCTGTTCTCCCGAAAGACATGTGATAGTTGTTAGGGCTAACTGAATTAATAAAGAAAAACAAAACTCCATAAAGTACTCTTTGTTGGTATGGGTATTTAATTGTTAGTCAATTTCTTTTTAGTAGTGTGATTAAAATATCTGACAAGAATAACCTAGAGGAGAAAAAGCTTATTTTCAGGTCAGAGATTTCAGTCCATCATAGGCCAAATCCATTGCTCTAGGCATAAAGTCAGGTGAAATGCCATGACAGAAGAAAGCATCTCAGGACATGGCGGCGTAGAAGCAGAAAGCAAGGGAAGAGCCAGGGGACAACACAATCCTCAAAGACTTGCCCCCAGTGACTCAGTTCCTCTAGCCACACTGCACCTGCCCATAGTTACTACCCAGCACAGTAGTCCTTTCAAATCATTAATCCATCAAATGAATTAATTCACCATTTAAGTTACATCTTTCAGAATCTAACCATGACTGTCAGGGTAACACATCTTATCCAAATTATAATATTGATATACACTCGGGAATCTTCATTAAGACTCTTTTTTTAGTTTTACCAATAAACACTAGGCAATATGTGGAAGAATGCTGCATTTTCTCTAGAGACCAGATTATATGATACTTCAGTGGTAAAGCTGAATGATTATGGAGTGAGTGAGCCAGGATATCATTGGCACTGCACATTACTCATTCCTGAACCACTTGTCAATGACTTCATATAGGTTTTGGAAGCCTGTAGTATCAACAGAAAAGCATTCAGATTTCTACAGTGACAATCTTCAACAACTGAGATCATATGTTTATGGAAATATCAAGACCCTACCTGTTTGCCTACATTTAGTTTTCTGTCATCACATTTTCTAGTTAAAAATCTGACAATGTCAGATACAAGAATGCTAAAAAAAGAATGATTAAGAAGCATCATTTTCTTCAATCATGTCAAATAACAGAAAAAGAATCCAGCCTTTGATTGCACATATAAAGTACATATACAGCAACGCACAGCAATTCATCTTAAACATTGTTAAATACAAAGAAATTAAGCATACTTTGAAATGTGCAACTAGAAATCATACTGGTCTTCAGGTTTAATGAAGTGCTTAGAAAAATTTATTTTGTGCTTAGAAATTTTTTCTAAGGCATCACAAATTACATATCCAGACCATTCAATGGCAGCATATTTAATATTTGAAGAGAAGCCTTTAAATAAAACTTGAACACTAAAGATACTGCAAGTCTAATGAATTCACACAGAAAGAGAATCTTAAAATTGACGATTTTACAGAAATAATCTATTACAAAATGGCTGAATTATTCATTCTGAGTATTTATGGGTGTTCCTATTCTTGTTATACAACCCTCCAATAAACCCTCTACTTGATGTAAGGTGAAAACTATGTATTCCTCTTGCTGACTTCCACCTGAGAAATACCACAGAATAGCAGTCAAGAACAATAGAATATGAAGTTTATCTTTTAAAAAGCATAAAAATGTTAAAATTTTAAAACACCAAGCAGAAACTAACTACAAAATCAATTAATTTTCTGAACATAGGACAAAGATACTCTGAAAATATACAGGAGAAGATTTTTTTCCTGAGTAGAAAGCAAACTTTATTTTATATCAAATTAAGCTTTGCACTTCCCAAGTATAAAATACCAAAGCTTTTCTATCTCAAATGAAAATCAGGAATGTCCACCTTTACATTAATAACAAAAAGAAAAAAGAAAAAGAACAAAATCAAAATATTCAAGACAAGTCTCAACAATAATAATGTAAAATCTGGACTGAATGACTAAAATTTTAAATTATCAATATAGTTCAGTTTGACGGATTTCTCTTAGTAAACTTCAATTTGAAACAAAAAAGTACTATTTACCAACAGTAAATGTAACAGTGATACTGTTCATATTATCCAATTTGAGATGGCAAATTAAAAAATACAAACCATACAGTGACCAAAGGAATAACAACAAAAAAAGCAATTGACCTTATTAGGAATCAAGAGAATACCTACACTTATAAAAACTCCCTCAATCAGTAGCATATTCTGTATATGATGTGCAGAAAAGTATAATTAAAGCAAGGTAGTTTTTTATTAGTTGCATAATTTTTAAAATATGAGGAAATTTTGAACTATGTCTCTAAAAGACCACAGAATTATCACTGAAATATGTGTTTCTCAAGACAATGGGCAAAAAGTTCCCACTTATGGGAAATATGTTCTTTTTTTTCACACAGTGAAACTGAGAAAAATCATACCAAATGAGAAATCTTTTTCTCTAATCTTAAATACCCCAATAATGCAAACTTTGGAAAATGTAATTTTTTTCAATTCAGACTGAAACAGGTTGTTATTAAACAAACATGTACAAATCTTATTGCTTGGCACCAGATTTTTTTAAATTAAACATTAATTAAACAACCATAATGTTCTTAAATCATATTACAAACTTTTATACCTGCTTTTATTTTCTTAATGAAAACTGTTCAATCCAACAATCTGGATTGAACCCTGTAATACATAAGCTAAGTCACAGTTCACATAAAAACAAATGATCAAACCTCAGTTTTTTTAAAATCATGATATTAAGATATCCACAAAAATTAACTAGGATTTATCAGTGGACAATGATGGACCCACAGAGCGTTGTCTTATAGCATTCTGTGAAAAGTCTTTGTTTGTTCCTTCTTTACTTTCAGCTTCCTCTTCTGAAACATCTTCTTCATCAGCCTCTTGTTCCTCCTCCACTTTTTTCAAAGGTTGAGAAAATTCTGGTAATGACTTTTCTTAAAGACAAGGACCAGAGAAATCAATATACAATAATTCATATGCCTGTGACTGCTTTAGCATTTATTTACATCTGGATTTCCAAAAGGAATAAATTATTAGGAAAACAGTGAAGATTATAAACACTAGTAGAAAAATCCATTTTACATGCCAAATTCTTTCTAATTACCCATCTATTTATAAACTGAACTGACAGTAATCAATAGGCACTAATACTGTGAATGTGGAAATTTTAAGAAAATATACTGCATTAAATAGATCTTATATTAATTCACTATTAATATTTTGGTATATAAGCATACTAAAACTTCAACACTATCCTGTTTGGGTTCCGGGGGTGGGGGGTGGGGGGGGAAATCAATCACAAATTTACAGTTAAAGATCATATTCTTTATGGGGTTGTGGCTCAGTGGTAGAGCGCTTACCTAGGATGTGTAAGGTGCTGGGTTAGATCCTCAGCACCACATTAAAATAAATAAAATAAAGGTATTGTGTACAACTACAACTAAATATATATATTTTTTTTTTCTTTTTTTAAATCATATTCTTGTACATTTTGTAGACAAGATGTGCTTTCCCTTCCAAATGTGCCTTCCCTTCATCATCTTATTAAGGTATAATTACAAACAATAAAATATACACATTTAAGTGTACAGTTAATGAATATTTAAGTATGTACACATACACACTTGCTATTTGTTACAGAGCCAATTGCTAGTTAAGCTCAGAGCACACCACATTACTAAGATGAAATTGGGCCTCAGCTTTACTATGTTCACTCATCCTAGACTGCTGAGAATTCTAGGCAACCCAGAACCAGGGGGAGGATTAATAAGTAGAGCAAATAAGTAGAATCCTAGGCAACCAGAACCAGGGGGAGGATTATTAAGTAGAGCAAGAAATTCCTAATCATAAACAACCTATTATTTGGTCTGCCCTTTCTATGCTGGGTTAATAGACCATTGTGCTACATCACATCTTACATGGTTCCAGTAAGTACTACAGTTCATAACAGAGGTTTCCACCAAGAATGATACTGTCCCTCAAGGAACAATTTGTAATGTATGGAGATATCTCTGGTTGTCACACTTGGGGAGGGGAGCTGGGCAGGGAAATTAGCAACTACAGAGATACTGTTGAACATCCAACAATGTACAAAAGGTAGTCCAACACAATTAAAAATCATCTGCTCAAAGTGGAAAAGTACTGTCAAGCTTGAGAAACCATGGTTTACAGCCACTCTTCCAAGCAAGCTCTTTACAAGTGGAATGCACCAGGATTTCTCTAAAAGTTAGGTGAGTATGGAAGAAAGTGGGTTTCCTTCTTCCTCCATGATTGTGAGTGATGGCTTTCTTTGATCATCTTGTGCTACTTACTACAAAGAACCAAGCTGAGACTGGAACAAGATATGGAGAATTGAACTACTAAGAAACACACAGCACCTTAATAACATCATCTGGGTCCCAAGGATCCAGTCAATTCTGTCCTTGGACTTTCTTGCTACATGACCAATAGGTATACTGAGTGGCTTTTTTTTTTCCACCTGAGCAACTCAAAATCTTAGACAAACACTTACACTGGAAAACAACTCAAATCACGTGGCATTCTCCAGAAGGGGCATCATCACATTAAAGTCTAGATTAATATTTATCAATTATCTCAATAAAGGAAAACAAATTACCTAAGCCTATGCACAGTGAAGATTAAGCACTTATTATGCATCATCAGGATAATGTATCCCAAACCTATCTTTTTAAATGATTTGAAAAGATATTTAGAAAACCCATTACTTTATACTTTTTAATCTCTCCAGATTAAAATATATTTTAAGGCATAAGTGTTTCTAATAACTTTTTACTATGGACATTAGTAGAAAAAAAAACTTAAATAGTTTGATATGAATTAGTTGTCATTTTTTTAAATTTCTAAAAAATTATTTTCCTTGTAACTTCCTAAAAGTATCATCTCTGCCATTTCCTTTGGTTCATCTCAGAAAATTTTTTAAATTACACCTATTCAGTATACTGTCCTCTTGAGAACACTTACCTCCTTAAATGTATACCAAGTACATATCTCACAGTTTATTCCATAGAGGGGAGCCTACCAGAGTCACTATTTTTTTTAAAGAGTTTGTATGTCAATACAAGTTCTTTCATGGGCAAGGACCTACACAGCTTCCTATTGGTAGCCATTTTCTGCAAGACAGAATTTTTCAAAGAGTAGTCTTCAGACCAGCAGCATTAACTTCTCCGAGAATTTATCAGAAATACAAATTCCCAGCTTCATCACAGAACTTGATTCCAAAAACCAGGGCAGGGACCAACAATCTTTTTAAACAAGTTCTCCCGGTGAGTATATGCCTTCAAGTTTGCTCCAATTGATAAAACAACTCTGACTCCAACACTTATGGTCCCAGATACAGAAATTAATCTATGCAGACTACCAGAGCACTCTGTCAGCAGATGACTTTGATGGGGATGAGAATCTGGCAACTGTCCCAAAAATGATTCAGTCTACGTAATATGATTCAGCATGAACTTTGGTACATTTATGGGATCTAAGGTCAGTTGCACCCTATCTACCTACAGATTTTCTAACAGCTGTCAGAATAAAAACAGAGAATAGTAATCAATAAAACTAATAATAGAATTGGTGAATGAACATATTATATTCATTTCACTTCAAAAACCTTAAACCTGACAATGAATTTATCTTTTTAAATAATCTGTGCTTAACATTTCCCCCTGCAGATCAGAAGTCCCTGGCATATAAAATTATTATTTCTTCCATAACTGCCCCTTTCACTGTCAATACAACTATGTACAAAGGATAGGTACATCACTGTAAATGAAATATCCACTGATTTCATTTCAGGAGTTTTGACCTCAATAAATCCCAAGTCAAAAAGGCAGCAACATGCAGGCAATACCATGATGGTCACAAGTTTGATTTAAGTCTGCACTCACCTCTGTCATTTCTGTGTGACTTTGGGGGAAATCCTTCATCTCTCTGAACCTTATTTTCCTCAACCAAAAAATGGGAACCATATCACCTGAACAGTCAACTACAAAGTTGCTGAAAAGCCAATAGATAACAAAGTCCAAGTTCTTTACTAACTGAAAGTAAGAGGGCTTCGACCATCAGAAAAATTTTCCAAGATCAAAAATAAAAGATTAAGAAGTATTTGTATTACAACAGGCAGCAAGAAATACTTTGAATAATATAAATTCATTTTACAATATAGTTCAGGTCAATGCCCATCCAAATCAGCTACAGGAATTGCATTTTCCAATATTCTACCAAAAGAATGAAATTTGGCTGAAACAAAGAAAAATCTTCAAATATGGTCACTATCGTAATGAATGACTTTAACAGTGAAGTATATTCACCTAAAAATTGAATTTGGACTCAGGTATACTGAAACAGATCCATGAGTAACATGAAGTATTCAAATACACTGATATCAGATCAATGTCATTAAATAGCTACAAGCTAAATGCAATATTGAAATTCTCTATGAGTCAAGAAAATAACAATGTTCTAAATCACACTCTCACACAAAGTACACATTTCCTCCCCCTTCATTTATACCACAACTGATAGAGACCACGTAGGAACTTAGGGACCAAACTTAGGAACCAAAGCTGACCAGGAACCTATTAAGTGTGTAATTGTGTTTACAGGAACAAATGGAATTATAGTGAATACAAATATAAACACTTTAGGGCTGGGGATATAGCTCAGAGGTAAAGAGTGTTTATTAGCATGTGCTAGGCCCTGGATTTGCACAGCAAAAAATAAACAAACAAACAAAAAAATGTTAAAATATACTTACTTAAAGGGTATGGCTGTGGTTTGTGCCGTTTTGAAGGACAAAGGCAATCTGCCACAAATATCATACACTGTAAAAATAAATAGAATCATAACATATAATACAACTAATGCAAATGTATCATTTTAAAATATTTTCTTTTTAGTGCTCTAAAAATGAAGTACTCACAAGTCCTAATAATAGTCCTGAAAGCAGAGTTGCTAAAGCAAAAAGTGTGTAAGATCCCCAAACTGGTAACCCAAGGTCTTCAATAAAATAGTTGTGGCAAGTCTGAAATCAAAAGGAAAAAAAAAAAAAATGAACTAAAAATTGTTTGTTTAAAAACATGACAGCTTACAATAGAAATATTTTAATACATACCCTGATGTACATAGACAGCCGAAAGAGTGCTGACATACTACTCATCCTAAAATTTAAAAAAAAAGAGATTCGAAAACTGAGTAAGAAACACAACATTGTCTATATTTTCTATTTCTACTCCATAATTTCCCAACAACAGATATTACTGCTACTGTAAAGTAATCACTCACTCTCTTTGTGACTGTAATAAGGTTTTTTGCTCAGAAAAAGTAAGTTTCTAAATTGCTGTCATCATCTAATCATCTCATAAACAAAATACTTGGTAATTTCTTTTTTTTTCTATTTATAATTTTGATGATGGCTTTTACTTTTCCTTTTTTCTTCCCCCAGTATTAGGGATTAAACCCAGGGCCTTGCATATGCCTAGGTAATAAGCACTCTAATGCTGCACTACATCCCCTATCCCTTTTTCTTTTGAGACAGGGTCTCACTAAACTGCTGAGGCTGGTCCCAAACTTGTGATCCTCCTGTCTTAGCCTCCCAAGTAGCAGGGATTACAGGTGTGCACAACTGCTTCCAGTTCAATATTCACTTTTAACTTTCATCTGATGGTTTCTCAAAATACTGACCAACTGACTCTGAGCTCTATTAAATCAGATGGAAATGGCAATTCTTATTCACCCTTAAAATACTTCAAAACATGAGCACTGAACAACGGGAACACTTGTTAAGATGATTTTTCCCAATTAAAAATCACCTCTCTCCAGGGATGTAACACAGTGGCAGACTACTTGCCCAGCACATACAAGACCCTGGATTTTATCCCCAGCACCTCCAAAACAAAATTACTTCTCTTATTATATCAAAAATTAAAATTTATAATAGCACAGTTTGACAACTTCCAATGATACATAAATGACTATGTAAGAAATAAATCATCATAAGTAAAAATAATTATTTTTACATAATTAAATGCAGGTAGTTTAGATGGGCAGTTTAAAAAAAAATGCTTCAAAAAGAAGGGTTTGTGGGTTTCCAAAAATATTCCCTCTAGCAAAAAGCAGAAGTTGGTGTTGCCAAGGGCTTTTTCACACACAAGTGAAAGGATGGCTTAATTCAATGCCAGTTGAAACTGCCAACCTTACACTTGCAGTGCCCCCTGTACGCAGTCTCCAAATAATAAAGGTACAGCCTGCTACCTTTAGGATTCAACAGAAACTTACAAACAACTGCTTTTTCTACCAGAAAAAGGTAAGATTCACTTAAGAAGTTTAAAGAACAAAAATCAGTTACTAAGTTCCATTGTTTAATAGGCCAAGTGGGAAGCTAGGTGTAGCAGTGCAGGCCTATAACCCCAGAGACTTGGGAGGCTAAGACAGGAGGATCACAAGTTCGAGGCTAACTTCAGCAATTTAGCAAGACCCAGTCTCAAAATAAAAATAAAATCAGTTGGGGATTAGCTTAGTGGCAGACAGCCCCTGGGTTCAATCCCCAATATGGGGGGAAAAATACACAAGCACAAATAACAAGGAGCTAAAATTTCTGTGTGACCTCACGGTTGTCTGCACTAATTAAACTATATCAGGAATACTAGGTTCCATAATTGCACTGGACATGGTGGTTCAGTGAGAAGTTCTGACAACTAAAGAATAATCTGGCCAGGTGTCATGGTACATGCCTATAATTCCAGCAGCTCAGGAAGCTGACAGGAGGATCTTGAGTTCAAAACCAGCCTCAGCAAAAAGCAAGGTGCTAAGCAACTCAGTGAGACTCTATCTCTAAATAAAATACAGAATAGGGGTGGGGATGTGACTCAGTGGTTGAATGCCCCTGAGTTCAATCCCCAATAGCACCCCCCACCAAAAAAGAATAATTTGGAAGCACAAAAGGAAAAGACACACTTCAATTTCAAAATACTGCTTAGAGTAGACCTTTCCCCCACTCCCAGAACCCAAAGCATTTTTTCTCTGATGGTTGGTGATCCAATACCCCATCTCCCAAGAGCAAGTATGTTGAGGAGACCAGAATAAGAAGAGAACACGATGACCTCCACAAACCTCACCATTCCCAAGTCTCTCGAATGACCAGTGAGGCCTTGTACTCCAACAATGTAGTAAGAAATATGCTTGCCACTCCCAATCCTAACTGGTATCTATCTCCCAACTAAATTTTAGCTCAGGGATTAATCATACCATTAGTTATTGTTCAAACAACTATTTATACAAATCAGATGGGCAGAATAATCAAGAAATTTAAAGATAAAATATGCAGGTAAATGTTTGAGTCTTTCAAATTACCACATGTCCAATTACACTGTCCAGTCTTTGGGGCACTATTAAGTTTTTAATGACACATATCAATCTAAGCATCTAAAAATATTTCTTAAAAAGGACTAAGCTTAATTTTGCAGAATAGCTCCACCTAGTTTAATAAGCACCAAGGTTATTTGTTTGATTTACAAGATCTAAGTAAAAATATCAAATACATAATGAATCTAAATATGCCTTAAGAGTCCAAGAAACAAACTATGTACTTATATTTATTTATATGAAATATAATTATCTCTTTCAATTAATTCTGAAGTAAATAAGAGAAAAATCCCTTGTACTTACAGAACAGAACCTGGACCAAACCATGATGAAACAGGTTCAATATTCTTCCACTCTTTTTCGCTTATAAAGTTGATGAAGTCCTTCTTAGTCCTTGGACCCTGATAGCGCCTAAATTCACCATCTTTACAACTAAAGATCAGGATTAAATATTAGTAGCAAAAGGAAATAAATTTTGTATGTTTCCACTATTTCCTCACCTTATTTTAATCAATCCTAATATTCAAAAGCATTAGCAATGCAGAAGCATCATATTAAATTATTACTGATGATATCACAGCCCAAATACAATCATAAACCTTAAGATTTTGTTGTTACTCTTCCAAGTATGAAAGTTATTATGAAGCACAGTAAGCAGAAAAATCTTAGAAAATTATTTTTATTTTAAAGGAATTGCCATATAAAAAGTTACTAAAATAGTGCCTAAAACATAAAAATTATTAGCTATTTTTAAACTGTAAGTTTAAAGTTGTTTTTTTTTTGGTTTCCCCTGGTATTTTCCATCATGGTCATCATTTCTGCCATCCTGTTTTAAATTACAGAGAGCATCTGGGACAGTGCTTTCCTCCCAGGGACTTCAGTGATTCTACTTAAAGGCAATTTTGCACTGGTCCTTCCATCTACATCCTCCTTCCCATTCCCAATGTATGTATGGTATTCTGTCAAATAGTCCTAAATGTTCTCCAGTCTTAATGCATCCTCAAGTGCAAAAACTCAATAGTTCCCCACTACCTACCACAGGGTTAAGAGATTCTTTATCCATCCAGATAAAAAGACCACAAAGAAGCTCCCACTCAAAAACACAAAAGTTTTAATAGAAAGCAAACTGTTCTTTGAAGGATGGGTAAGATTGCAACAGGCAGAAATTAGAGAAAAAGGCAAGGTAAATGCCATGGCTAAGAGAAAAAGGGCAGGAAATTCCAGACCAGGTCAGGGGTATTGAGAAGTAAAAAAGAAATAGGAATACTGATTATAGCCAATTAAGGGGCATGTGAGGAAAAGAAATGAGTGAAAAGGGAGGGACAGAAGTACTTATGGGATACAGAAAAAAAGAAATTTAAATAGATACAAAGGGAGGATGGCTGACTTTAAAAAAAAAAAAGTTTAAAAAAAATGGACAAGGAAAAACAAGATACAGACATACACAAGGAACTTCCCATTTGTTTTTCTATTGTTGTTCCTTTTTGCAGAACTGGGGATTGAACCCAGGGGTGCTCTACTACTTACTACATCTCTAACCCTTTTTATTTTTTATATCGATACAGGGTCTTGCAAAATGCTGATTCGCCTGTCTTAGTCTCCTGAGTCACTGGGATTATAAGCACGCACCACCACACCCAACAGAATTGCCACCTTGTCTTCGAAATTTTAAATGAGAAGTACCTCTTAATATTTAGCCGACCACCTAAACGACATTAAGGTACAGAGTAGGTAGATTTGAGATTTCCCATCTCCAGATTAGAATATCAATAAAATCAAACTAAAAGACCTGATATTGCAGACTATACTGTCTTGTTCCTTCTGACTTAACACTACCCTATCACCCACTACTTTCCCCCCAAGTTTAGCTGCTTTTTTAAAATAACACACTCCTGTTTATGAGAACGTCCACAGAATGAAATGCTTACCCTGCACTCTTGACAATTCTACTTCCAAGATTTCATTTAAACTCCGTGTTCTCCAGGAACTGCTCCAAACAGCAAGTTCTCCCTTTCACCCTATTTCCCAAAGGATTTACTAGCACTCTGGTCTTACAATCATTTCCTATGCTGAACAGGATCACAAAATTTCACATGAGCATCATGTTCCAAACAATTCCAAATCTCTGACAACAAGGAATGCTTCATGGATCATTTGTCTGTCTAAAGGAACTTAGGGTATGATAAAAGCAAAATGAGCTAAAATACTTGCTGAATGAGATTACCTCAGCTCTTCAAAAATGATCCAAGAGAGAGGCCTACTATTCTGATTACACTATAATGCATCCTTCTCAATAACTGAGAATCTTCAAATACTTACTGATAAATAGTAGGAAGAGCAGTTATGATAAACCGTCCACTCAGTCCTACAAATGATAAAGAACATACAGCGGGTTTTATATTGGACAATCACTAAGGATAAGGTGACTCTAAATTATTTAAATACTATTACGAATATGGAAATCATGCCTAATATAAATTATGCACTTAAAGCAACTTTAGAAAACACATTACTGCATAATAGCTCAATTTAAAAGTTTGCCAAGCTTGAATATTGAAGACATTTGTGTAAGCAATTGGTCAATTACACTAATGTATGATTAAAACTACTAATGATGAGTCCAGGGAAAATACAATGTCTTAGGTCTCAGATCAAATCACACCTGATATTTGCGAAAAAAGGCAGTTGATATTTTTGATAAAAATGGAAAACTATGACTCTTTCATAAGACAGGCAATAACAATTACAGATAACATTTGCTATTAACCATGTGTCAAGCACTGCCAAGAATTAACCTGTTTTCTTATCTGTACTATGGTATATTACATATCTCAAAAGATTGTGTGATTAAACCAGAAATGCAACTCTTGAGATCTGCAGTAGGTAAATTATCAATAAATTAATAAGTTATCCTATTATTGCCATTTGGGACAGCACAACCAGGAACACAGGTTTATTGTGACCACCAAGAATAAGATTGAGGCTGGTCAAAACAGAAGCATCAAGGATGAGATCCACCTCTTGTGCAGGGGACCAAGACAAGAGTGTATTTGGCTCTACTACCTTAGGACTTTGTAACTAACAGTCCACATTCTCAAATCATATGTATTAAATCTGAAATTCAATTTTAGAGTCAAATCAGAGAATGTGACTTTGACTTTGAAAGAAACATGCCCTTATTTTGAAGCTTGGTAAATTACAAATGATGACTTGGCCAATGTCTACTTGGACCACGGTGTTCTAAGACTTCTCAAAGAAATCTTACATGCTAGTAGAATGGAACACAAAAAAGATAAGAGAAAATTATATGGGCAGGAATAGGGAGAGAAAGATATCTCAAAAGTCCCTTAGAGCAACAAACAAGGAATGAGTTGTACACACAACCAGTCAATCTGCTTTTTGCAGTCACTGCATGCTGAGCCCCCAACAGAGAGATGATAAGTCAAGTGGGTTTTAACTAGCTGTGGACTAATTTAACTAGATGCAGAACATTGTTTTCAAAATGTAATGAAAGGTTAAGAGCATCTAATGTGGAAAATAGAATAGATTTCAACACAAGTGGCAAAAAAAAAAGAAAACCAACCAGACTTACTGTACCTGTCTGCTCTGTGACATCTACTTTTGCAACATTAACCTCAAGATCTTCTCCCCATTCAGCAAAACTTTCCCATTCTGGTTGAAGATTTTGACAAGCAGGACACCACGGTGCATAACTAAAATATAGTTTAAAAACAAAAACTTAAGTGCTCTCATGATCACTCATCTTTGGATTGAAAAAAATTATGAAAAATACTTTAAACATAAAATGCATGAAGAATATTTTATACTAAAAACTGAAAATAACAAAGTAGTTAATTTTATGCATATGAAAACAGTTCTGTGGGCCTAACAATCTGGATACTAAGAAATATGAATTAAGGATCACAACCTTCCATAATAAAGCAACCCTGAGAATAAATTTTTAAAGACACAAGGGCTTTTTCACATGAATAACAACTCTTCAAAAACCCTTGGATTTTTCTACTACAATATAGCCACCAGAAAGCTAGAGACTTTTTTTTTTTTTTTAAGTTTACCATTTTAACAATTTTATAGTGCAGAGTCAAATGCAAGGTGTTGGAAAAATAGAAAGTACTTTGGGCTATGGTGAATGAGGAAACACAAGTTCCAACTTAAGGCAGCTACTACTATGCAGCAGGATTGCCACAGAGATAGCTGTTCCAGGAAGAAAGGCTAATCATACTAAAAGGAGCTAGACACCTGTGTTTTTATGTAAAAATATTACTTCAAAACCTAATCCCCAAATACTAAGCAGACTAAGCAAATATTTTTTGGCCACCATTTTCCAGGACCCTGGTTTTACAAATTCTATGGCCAACCAGACTAGCATTTTAATGGCATTCATAATCTTCCCAGGTCCTAATTTCTCCCTAGAATTTTGCTTTTCTACTTTATTGTAGATTGAAATTTGCCTCAGCTTATGGAACCAGAACAAATGAAGCCTATACATGTTTAAAAACAAAAATACAGTGTCTGTATTCATGTTTTCTTGATTGTTTTAGGAAAAATTCCCAAAATAAGCACTGTAGAATAAAACAAACTAGTATTCTATATATATCTCAAACTCCTTAACAGTAAGTTATAATGAAAACGTCTCTATAACAACTTCTGATCAGAAATAGAGTAAATGAAAATAATTTACTTGTAATTAAAAGCAGACTATTAAATCCTATTTATTTATTTATTTATTTTGGTACCAAGGACTGAACCTAGGGGCACTCAAACACTGGGCCACAATCCCCAGCCTTTCCTTATTTTGAGACAATGTCTCACTAGGTTGCTGAGGCTAACTTGTGATCTTCTTGCTTCAGCCTCTTGAGGGGCTAGGATGACAGGTGTGTGCCACCTTGTCCAGCAATCCTTTCTTTTTTCCAATGTGTTGCATCCTGTGTTTTTTTAAAGACTTCTTGAACCTTAGGATCTTTAGCCAAGGATAAAGAAGGAAAACACTATCCTATAATTTCTAATAGATGCTCTAATTTGAATTTAGCTCATCATCAATGAATTTGTTCATTATTTTCTCCTTAATACCTCTTCTGATGCTATATTTACAGTTAGACCAAATGAATTAAAAATGTCCTGAAGTAATATTTGACTGTATTTTGCATATAAACTCATAATCACTACTGCTTAACATATTGTTTAACATTAAATATTTTACAGGCCCAAATCTAAAACAAGCTCCTGATGGAAAAAACAAATGCTGCCATTGGTTATACTTCCTCTCCTCCACAGCTTCAACAGTGCCTGATAACTCCTTCAACCATGTTGCAGATTATATGCATACTAAATACTTTCCCTATCTTATTTTTGTTCTTATTTTTTATGATTCAAAAGTTACTGACTCTGTCTTCTCCAATGTCCTTTCCGGATGTCCACCCCCACTTGTCTCCTTAACTGGTAACTCTTCATCCATGATCCAGGAAAATATCTAAGCCTTGTTAAAGAAGCAGGTGTTCTAACAATTACTGCATGTTTTTGGAGGTCCAAAGAAAGCCAGTATAGCAATATCTGGACAGGCCAATTAAGGTACTTAGGCATCTGTTTCTCTTCTGTATAATGGGATAATACTAACTATCATTAGGAAATTAAATATGATAATGTATTTAAAGGTGCTTAGTAGTGTCCAGTATACAGACAATATTCAAACAATAATGATGCTTTGGGCCAGAATTAGTTATACCACTGAAATCATATCACCATCATCAAAAAATTTAGCATCTAAAACAAAGACAGTTATTTCCTACAGCAGCAGAAAGGACTTGAAAGTAGAACCACCACACAAAGTTTATAATAATCCCAGTAATAATTTTATCTTTCAATGCAATATCACTTACAAAGGTCTAGGAGTCACAACTCAAGGATTCACTACATTTCGAATGCACAATGAAAAAAATGACTTGCAGAAAGAGAATGTGTGAAGGAGGGCACGAATATTTTAAAATAACCTTATTTCAACTTAGCATATGAAACAAAAGTCCCAAATTCCAACACACAAATGGATAATTCTTGAGGATAAACATAAAGCCAGAGATTGTGCTCAATATCCTCTTCTGCGAAGCTTAGCGAAAATAAGTCTAAACGCCCATCTGTAAAGGATCATTCTAAAACAATATTATACGGGAACAAGTCTGAGGCCACCTCCACCCCATCCAGTCCGAATCCCAATCTCAAAGCCAGGAAGAAAAGTTAAGAGCACAAGTCCTTTGGCGCACCACAGCACTAGAAAAGAAACACGGGAGCAGAGCGCAGAAGAAACTTAATATTCCCAGGTAGGAAACCAGGAGGAGTGCGACCAAGTCAGCGGCAGCTCCCGGGAGGAGCTGGGGATCCTGAGGAGTTGGGGCGCCCACTCGGCGACTAGAAGGCGAAGTCCGGGGAAAGCTGCGGCCTGCCAGAGGAAGAGGGAATGAGGTCGGGTGTGCGGGATCGGAGGGACCCCGGCCGGCGTCGCGGGACAAACGCTCCACACTCACAATTCTATCATCCACTCTCCTTCCAGCAACTCCCTCCAGTTCTCGTCCGTGATGACACGCACGTCACTCCGCCGCCCGTGGATCCACGGAAGCCCCCAAAGCAACAGCACCAACACTGTCAGAGGAATCACGAGACGCCCGAAGGGCGCCATGACCGCCTCTCGCCCACCCCTCGGACAGCTCCGCAGCCCCGCCTCCCCGCAGCAGTTCCCACTTCCGCTCTGGCCTGCAGCTCCGCTCATGCGCACGGCGGCGCGGCCAAGCGCGCGAGCCCAGGGCATACTCACTGCGCATGACCAGTTCTCCGGGTGGGTGGTGGAGGGAGAGAGGAAAGCGCGCCGGCCGTAGTGCGCATGACAGAAAGGCGGTGCCTTTTCCCTCCACCGTACCTACGCCCCTGTCTCCCGCGGTGTGGCCCGACCAGGCCCCGGAAAATCCCGAAATGGGGCTAGAGGCGCAGTGGGGCAGGGCTTTACGGAACCACGCTGGCGCCGAAACCCTGGCGCCAGATGGTTGTCAATCTGACTGTTAAGTTTGTACTAAGGCAGTTCCCAACTAAATGTACCTCATGGTTTTTATTTCTTTCTTTGAAAATTTTTGTAATAAAGTTAACAGATGTTGATAGGAGTCAAAATATTGATTTACCTTTCTGAGGGATAATACAATGAGAAGGTGCAGAAGGAATATTATGGAGTACTCTTTCTGTTATCTAAAGCATGATCCTTGTCCCCATTACCAGTCCAAAAAGGAGGACAAGGTTTGAGGGGAAAAAAAAGTTTTTTTGTTTTGCTGGCGAAACACAGTGAACTCCTGTGCCAGAGGCTGTGATCCCCTCTGCCTGCGGGAGCCCAGGGCTTTAAAGAGCAACATTTAAGGGCTGGGATCCAAATATTATTGTTACCGCTGTTGACCGGTGAGGAGTCCTTGCTTCCCCAATATTGAAGAATAACACCAAAGAAGCACGTGGAGGCAAGGTCAGAGTAGAAATTAGAAGTTTATTAAAGGACAGCAGAAAAGACTTCTCCCAGTGGAAGAAGGGGACCCAAGAGGTGGAATCCGTGGAAGGGCTGTTGTCTCCCCTTTTTATAGTTCTTTCAGTAATGGAATGTAGGTGGGAAGGCCCGAGGGGTGGGAAACAGGTGGGCCAAAGAAGTAGTCTGAGCAGGAAGGACTTCATTAACACTTCTTTGGGATGGACTTTGGCCTAGGGCCTTTTCAGGACTTCATTAACATTCCATGAGTTGTCCTGCTTTTCCTGGAATCATTCTCAGCATGGCCTCCATTTTAGATTTCATTCGGTATTAGACCCGATTTATCTAACTATACTGACTACCTAACTTTAAATCTGGCTTCATTATCAGTAGATATAATTAGTGAACAGCCACTGGGTGTCCTTGAGCTTGAGTTCTTAGGTTTGGAGTTTTCTTTGTTCTTGGGGGCAATGACACTTTTCCAGTGAAGGGCATAATAGCTTAGCCTGGGACTGGAAAATGTTAGTCTTGTTTCCCTTATGTTAGAAGGAGAAGGGAAAGAAGAAAAAAAATGTCAGTTTTAAAAAATAAGCCACCTGAGCCCAGCGTGATAGCGCATGCCTGTAATCCCAGCGGCTGGGGAGGTTGAGACAGGAGAATCAAAAGTTCAAAGCCAGCCTCAGCAAGGCCCTAAGCAATTTAGGGAGAACTTGTCTCAACATAAAAGGGGCCAGGGTTGTGGCTCAGTGGTTAAGCACCCTTGGGTTTCATGGCTAGTACTAAAAATAAATACATAAATAAAAATCAAGCCTCCTAAGGTCTGGCAACAAGGTTTATACTCAAAACATAAAGTGATCCTGGTTACATTTCCTTGTATCTTGGTATGGACGGTGATTAACTAGGCAACATAGATCAGTGCATTGTGAGATGAATGTTGTTTTTTTTTTTTTTTTCAAAAAAAAATTTTTTTAGTAGGTACAGAGATCCTTGATTAGAATTTCAAAATGGTAGGAGAGAGGTAGGACCATAATAAACAAGACTTTTTTTCACCAAACATTTGTGAATACAAATGCAAACCAAAATGTGCGCTGCCCCCATGGATCAAATGAAAATAGTTTCCATTACACTTTTTTTTTTTTTTTTTTTTTAGGGCACATGTTGGTTTATTAATTTAGGCTCAAATTCTTAGATGTGCAAAGTTAGGCAAAGAGTCTACAATAGTTCTGTTGTATGAAGTTGTCACTCAAAGGCTTTGGATTTGCCATGAAATGATTCTCATGAGAGTTGGGAGGTGTTTACATGCTTACCAGCACTTTGATCTGTTCTGAGGACTGCGGAGGTAGTTATTGCTACTTCAATAATTTGCATTTGCCTTTGAAGACAGAGAGTACTTTAAATATGTGTTTTATTTTTGTTTTCCATTTTAGTTCTTTATTTCCTCACCTTTTTTTAAAAAAAAAATCATATGTAGAGTTGATCCTTATTATATGTGAATTCCCTACTTACAGATTCACCTAATGAAATTTATTTGTTACCTCTAAATCATTCCATAGTCATGGGGCTTTCATGGTCACACACAAACGTGTGCAGAGCAGTGAGAGGTTTGGTTGTGCAATGCATTTGCTTCCAGCTGAGGTCCACAAGGCAAAGCTCTGCCTTTCCGTTTTAAGGATCCTTTTCGTGGCCCCTTTGGCCCTGTATTTTTCACATTTTTGTGCCTTTTGCTCATGATTAAAATGGTCCTCAAGCAGAGTGCTGAAGAGACGTCTAGTGGTCCTCAGGGCAATAAGGCTGCGGAGTGCCTTGTTGGGAAGACAGATGTGGTAGGTAAGTTTTGTTCAGGCATAAGTCATAGCAGTGATGGTCATGAACTCAATGCTGAAGAATCAACATTCTATACGCAATAAGGTGTCGGCAGACAGAAACTCACATAAAATAGTTATGTTCTGATTTGTTGGTGAGGCTCCCAGGCATCTAATCTTGTGTTTTCCCCGGGGAAGCCTTGGTTCAGTATCTGCTAGTTCAGTGTTTGCAGCAACTGTATACAACTCAGCTATGGCAGATCATGAGAACAACTCTACCACGTCTTCTATGATTTTTCTCCCAGTGATTTAGAAAGTCTGTTTTCAGACCTCACAGTTTGCCCCCTTCTGTGCACTTATTTCTTGGAATCCCTTGCCATCAGTGTTCCAGTTTAGACTCTACCAGCATGAGATTAAGAAGTTGGAAGAAAAGGAAAAGCCAAAGGTTCCTCCAGCAGCTGACAGACCTGTGGGCAGATGATGGCTTCCTGGTCTCCCTGCCAGGCGAGGGCTGCAGCAGCTTGGCAGGGGAGCTCACACGGTGCCTGCTCTGGTGCATCAGACAGCGGAGATGGTCCTCAGCAGCTTCCTGAAATTTCTGTGTATTGTTTCCCAAAAGCCAACCACCGTGTTCCCTGATCTCCGCTTCCTTTGATTTTCCAAGGATTCTGTCAACGCCTGATGCCCTGTTTTGCATTCCGTAGACAAAGAATAGACTCCTAGTTGGAAGAGACCCCTGCCACAAAAGTCAAGTTAACAAGAGGAAAAACAGAGAAGTTCACTAACGTGCATTTCACATATCCATGGGATACATTCCCGGAATGAGCTGCTCTCAAAGAGGCAGCCGTGAATTCAGCTTATCAAGCATCTTCTACAACGTATAGCAAATTTATAGAGAAGTGACAAAACAAAAGAAAAAGAGCTGGGTCTCTAAGGATGGCAAGCAGTCCTTCCTATTTTAGGGTGACGTAGTCTGGTCTCCCACGATTCTCTTTGAAATATTAGACTGGTTTCTGTTTTTCTCACTGAAACCTAATACAACATTAATACTGAAGGAGGCGTGCCTGTGTGGAGGGAGGAAGCGGTGTACTGTGGCCCCTGCAGGTGCTCAGCAAAATCCATGACCCCCTTCTTCATGGGCTTAGAGCTGAGTGGCACTTTTTGCTTTCCTTGCATCTGGGTGGAGTTTGGAGTCTAAGATTCTTCCCCATTCCTTTTCTACCACCTACACTATGCCATGAACCAAAAATCAATTTTACTGTAATAAGTCACAGAGGTGTCTTTTTTTTTTTTTAATTTTTTATTGTTGGCTGTTCAAAACATTACATAATTCTTGATATATCATATTTCACACTTTGATTCAAGTGGGTTATGAGCTCCCATTTTTACCCCAAATACAGATTGCAGAATCACATCAGTTACACATCCATTGATTTACATATTGCCATACTAGTGTCTGTTGTGTTCTGCTGCCTTTCCTATCCTCTACTATCCCCCCTCCCCTTCCCTCCCCTCGCCTCTTCTCTCTCTGCCCCCTCTACTGACATGCATTTGTCCCCCTTGTATTATTTTTCCCTTTCCCCTCACTTCCTCTTGTATCTACTTTTGTATAACTCTGAGGGTCTCCTTCCATTTCCATGCAATTTCCCTTCTCT
>NW_025999900.1:10144119-10175944 GCF_001458135.2 Marmota marmota marmota
GGCTCTGCCTCTCAGCAGGCCGCTGCTCCTCTTCTGCCGGTGGGTCGCAGGCCCGCCTACCTTGCAGGAATGATTGGAAGCTCTGTCCCGCCGCGGGCCACTGGGCCTTTTCTGTCGGTGGTCACCGTTCCGCCTACCTGGCAGGCGCGGGGGTTGGGGGGCAGCTCTGCCCCTCAGCAGGCCGCTGGGCCTGCTCTGTGGATGGTCACAGTTCCCTCTACCTTGCTGGCGCAGGGGGAGGGGGCGGCTCTGCCTCTCAGCAAGCCGCTGCTCCTCTTCTCTCCATTACACTTTTCATCTCAACATCTCTCCTAACCTCACTCCACTCCAGTTACAGCCCTTCCAGAGAACACTAGTGATCTGTATGTGTTACTGTCTAGGGGTCTTGGACTCGTTGCTGTTCAGCAAAGAATTGAACAGGACACAGAGGATTATTGCAAACTGTAGAAATAGACTTCTCTGAAGAGAGGGGGCTCCAGAGCCACAAGGTTTGGATCGTTTTTGATTGTCTCTGGATTTCCTCCTTTTTTTTTTTTTTAAGAGAGAGAGAGAGAGAGAGAGAGAGAGAGAGAATTTTTTAATATTTATTTTTTTAGTTTTCGGCGGACACAACATCTTTGTATGTGGTGCTGAGGATCAAACCTGGGCCGCATGCATGCCAGGCGAGCATGCTACTGCTTGAGCCACATCCCCAGCCCTCCTCCTTTTCTTATCTTCTCTATTGTCCATGCTCTTCTGTTGCTCATTGGTGCCTCACCATGCATCCATTTTAGTTGGTTTATTGGATCCCCCACTTAGATGCATGAGTACAGAAGTGACTATCTGATTGGGTCCTCTAATTGTGTGAGTGTTAGCACAGAATGTTATGGATCAGCAAAGCCTTTATTCAGCAGTGGAGTTTTGCATCTGGTGGACCCACTTTCCTGATGAAATAAGCTACTGGCCAAAAGGGGAATCTGTGCTTATATAGGCTGCACTGAAAGGTGACTTAATTCATGATAGAGTGTGTCAGTTTGGGCATTCAGGAAACAGATTTGTGAGAATTTGAAATCTGTTTTTACTGGGCAATGGTTTTCTTTGGGGAATAATGGAGGGTCTGGGGTCATCATTCAGTGCTTATCTCTTTCGCTTCAGGGTTCCATTGTACTGTCACTGGGAAAGGATTTATTTGGGGAAAGATTACTGCTTTGGTTTCCTCCCAGAGATTGCTGTTTTAGGCTTGATGCATATCTCCTTCCCAGGGATTGTCTTGCCATCTGGTGAAGTTTGCTTTCTTCCCCGGGATTGTCCTGTCATTGGAAAAGGATGTATTGGGAAAGAATCAATGTTATCAATGTGTTGCCTTCTTCTTCACTCCCTCTTCCCTGGCCACATTATTTGGGGATTTGTCATTTTTCGTATCTTACAATGAGCACTTTCATCAACTTGGAACTTGACCTCAGTGGAGGACTTCTCCATGCTCCTTTGATCTGGACCTATCCATGACTTCTCACTCAGCATCTTACCCTGGCTGGCTACACCTCTTCTACATCTCCCTTGGATGGACAAAGCCAATGGTTTTGATACTGGTCTTGGATATCAGGAATGGGCCCTCCTTCCCCCAGTATTGAAAATAAAATAACTGAGAAATGCTGAGGCAAGTGAAGAAAACAAGTTTTTTAAAAATATTTTTGTTTATTCTTTTTAGTTATACATGACAGTAAAAAGTATTTTGACATCATATGTTTATGAAGTACAACTTCCCATTTTTGTGGTTGTACATGATGTGAAGTTACACTGGTTGTGTATTCACATATGAACATAGAAAGCTATGCCCAAATCATTCTACTGTCTTTCCCATTCCCATACCCCTTCCCTTCCCCCAACTCCACTCTGTCCAATACAGTGAACCTCCACTTCTCCCCCCCTCCCACCTTTGTGAGTCAGCATCTGCATGTCAAAGAGAGGACATTTGGCCTTTGGTTTTATGGGATTGGCTTATTTCACTTAGCATGGTAGTCTCCAGTTCCATCCATTGAACAAAAAATGCCATAATTTCATAATTTCTTCTTTATGGTTGAGTTATATTCCATTGTGTATATGTACCACATTTTCTTTATCCATTCATCTGTTGAAGGTCACCTAGGTTGGTTTCATAGCTTAGCCTTTGTGAATTGAGCAGCTATAAACATCAATGTGGCCATAACATTATAGTATTCTAATTTTCAGTCTTTGAGGTATATGCTGAAGAGTGGGATAACTAGATCAAATAGTGGTTCCATTCCAAGTCTTCTAAGAAATCTCCATACTGCTTTACAGAGTGGTTGTACCAATTTGCAATCCTACCAGCAATGTATGAGTGTACCTTTTCCTAACATCCTCACCAACATTTATGGTTAGTTGTATTCTTGATAATTGCTATTCTGACTGGAGTAAGATAAAATTCTCAGAGTGGTTTTAATTGCATTTATCTGGTTGATAGAAATGTTGAACATTTTTTCATATATTTGTTGACCAATCATACTTCTTCAGTGAAGTGTCTGTTCAGTTCCTTTGGGCACTGAGTGGGTTATTTGTTTTTTTGGTGTTCAGTTTTTTCAGTTCTTTATATATCCAGTACATTAATGCTCTATGTGAAGTGCAGGTGGCAAAGATATTCTCCCATTCTATAGGCTCTGTCTTCATATTCTTGATTGTTTTCTTTGCTAAGAAGAAGCTTTTTAGTTTGATGGTGTCCCATTTATTGATTCTTGATCTTATTTCTTGCATGAAAGCAAGTTTTATTTAAGAGAGAGACAGAGATTGACTTCTCTGGAGAGAAGTGGGGCCCAGAGCTGGGTGTCTGAGAGAGGGGTGTGTCTTGCTTTTTTATAGGCCTCCAGAATCCCCACCTTTTCTTTCTTCTTCATATATGTGCCTAAAGGCAGGAAGGAGCAGCACAGGGGTTTATTGCTCAGGTTGGAAAGTGTAGATCCCCAGGAATTTGGGGTCTGGAGATTCAGAGGTTTTAGCAACTAATTGGTGGGGGGGAGGGGAGATTGCTTTTTGGCAAAGAAAACATGGGGAGTCATTTTAGTGGGCTCATTTTATAGAATTATTCTCTCAACCTCATGTTCCCACCACCCTCACCTATTTGTCCCCTTACAGTTTCTTCTCTGTATTTATCTAGTTGCCTCCCAGCAGTATTTCACTGACCCACACACTCCTTGAAATGCTATGGGCAGCTTGTTTTACTTCTTCCTCACTTCTCAAACTTCTTGGCTGGTCCTCTCCTAATTGACTTACAGACTTTGTCTTGCCCCAGATCTTCTGTTCTTCTTTATATCAACACATTCCTCCAAGTAACCTAATCCTGACATTAAAAACTTTCAATATCCTGTCATTCCAATTTGTACCCTTCTGGGAATTACCAACAAATATATTCAACTCCATGATGGACAGCTCTTCAATACCTAATAGGCAGCTCAAGCATCACACGGCCAAAATACTACTAGTCTTCGATCTCTAATGGGATTGACATACAAGGGATTTACTGGGGAAAAGACCTGTGAAGAACCTGGGATAAAGGAGCAGGAGCAGGCAGGAGAAACATTCAGACTACAATGTCATTCTGATACCTGTGAAAAAAAATAAAGAGAGAAGGATTGGCTGGGAAGATTCTTAGATCACTGTGAGTTCTAGAAAAGTGTTAGTCAGACCAATCAGAAGTCCTGAGTCAAAATTGATTATTAGAAGAATCCCCATATCAGCCAGTGTTAGCAAAAAAGGACCAGGCAGGATGTAAACTTCACGGATCATCTCAACCTTTTATTCAGGAATGAAGTTTCTTGCAGCAATGGGGTGGGAAAGAATGGTGTGATGCTGTTGGACCCACTTTCCCGATGGAAAATGAGCCACTAAACAACGGAGGGGACTGGGCTTACATAGGTTATACTGAGAGGTGACTTAATTAATGACTGTGTCAGTTTGGGCACTCAGGAATTTGGGGTCTGTTTCACTGAGCAAAATGAGAGGGGGTCAGTGGTCAGTATCTGGGATTCATCTTACTGGACCAGATGGAGGGTATGGGATCAGTGGTTGGTATCTGGAAAGAATTTGTTTAGGGAAAGATCAATGCTTTGGCCTCTTCCCAGAGACTGCTTTTCTAGGTTTGATGGACATCTCCCCAGGGTTTGTTTTATCACTTTTTTTTATGGGAAAGAAAATATTTTGGGAAAGGATCAATGCTCTCAATGTATGGCTTTCTTTTTCACTTCCTTTTCCCAGACCTCACTGTTTTGGGTTTTGTCATTTTCCATATCTAATAACTGGTGCTAGCGTATCTGAAACTTAGTCATTATCTTGGAGCAGCAGATGGAGTCAGGAGAAGGGAATATGGCCTCGGGATTCACAGTGGCAGTAGCTGGGGACTAACAACCAGCCGTGCTCCCCACAGCAGGCTCTCTTGAAATCAACTGAGTGGTACCTCTCCATAATCACTACACAGGTATTACACATAGCAAAGACTAATAAATGGTGGATAAATAAGTAAAGAAATAGCTGTAAGGCAATGCCTTTCATGAGAAATATGATGAGAATCATTTGTAATTATACATTTCTAGGAATTAAATGTTTTAAAAGTCAAAAAGTCAAAGAGGAATGGGGGAATGGGAATACGAAAGACAGTAGAATAAATGGAACATAACTTTCCTATGTTTATATATGAATACACAACCACAAGAATGAAATCCTAATTAGAATAAGTTATATCCATGTATATATAATATGTCAAAATACACTCTACTGTCATGTATATCTAGACCGACCATTGTCTTTTTTTCTTTTTCTGGAATCTATAGAGTTTCGTTATGTTTCTAATAATAAAATTATAGACATATAATTTTCATATTATACAATTCACTATTTAAAATGTACAATTTAATGTTTTTTTAGTTTATTTTCAGAGTTGCACAATCTTCACCGCAATCAAATTTAGAATTTTTCATCACTCTTAAAAGAAACTCCATATTCATTAGCAGTCACTTCTGTGCAAACATCTTTTCCTCTGGCTTTAGGGAAATGCTAATGTACTTTTTGTATGGTTTTGCATATGCTGAATATTTTATATAAATTGAATCATGCAATATGTGGCCCTTGTGACTAACTTGTTTAAACACTTTAAGGGCAATTTCCTTAAGTTCTTTGAATGAATGTAGTCTCTGTTAGATCTCATACCTCGGTCCTCTCATGGGTAGTTTTTTGTTTTTTGTTTTTGGTACCGGGGATTCAATCCAAGGGTGCTTTAACACTGAACCACATCCCAGCTCTTTTCATTTTTTATTTCGAGGCAGGGTCTGACTAAGTTGCTTGGGCCCTCAATAAGTTGCTGAGGCTGGCTTTGAACTTGTGATCCTACTGCCTCATCCTCCCAAGTTGCTAGGCCACAGGTAATTTCCATTGCCTGCTTTTGATCTTCCTGGGTGTGGGTCATATTTTCCTCTTTCTTTGCATGACTCATAATTTTTCGTTGAAAACTGACACTTCAGGTGATATATCACCGTAACTCTGGGTACTGAGACTCCTCTCCTCCCTCGGATTTGTTTTTGGTTGTTATTTGATTATTTAGTGGTTTGGTGAGGCTATTTTATTGAAATCCACTTCTCCCAAAGGGCAAATCCTACGCTGTCACTTTTCAGAGGATACAGGCTTGGACATGCACACAAGTCACCCGGGGAAGATAGGTGTTTTAGCAGAGTTCTCTTTGACTATATCTTTTCTGGATGTCCCTATTATGCCATCTGCCTCATTTGGTATCACAACCAGATGTTACATTATAACAAGTGATAGATGATTGCTCTATTAAAAAAAACAATCCCAGAGACATTACTTGCTCCATAATCTAATCCAATAAAACATATGCAGCAGTAGGTTATGAAATAAGTCTTTGTGGTTTGTTTTAACTCCAGAAGGATATGTCTTAACTGTTTCTTTTCCTGGATCTCTGGTGAACTAATGACTTACAGTTTCTTGCTCTTAATTTAGGGAAACTATTATATTTGAGAGTGACTTCAGGCTTGCCTGGCCCCGACATACTCTTTCAAATAGTGTCAGTTCCTTAGGGGAGAGTTCAAAACTCTCTTTTTTTATTTGTCTAGTTTTTGTTTTATTGATTATTTTGGTGATATCTAGGATTGAATCCAGGACCCACACATGCTAGTGCCCCTTGCACTCTATCTCTGAGATACATCCCCAAACCTTTTTACTTTAGAGACAGGGTCCCACTAAGTTGTTTAGACTGGCCTTCAACTTCAGATATTCCTGTCTCAGCCTACCAAGTAACAAGAATTATAGGTGCGCACACCACCCCACCCAGACTGGCTGGAGCTCTGTTTTTAGGGACTGCTTCTCCCCTTGGGCAGTCTCTCAACCACTACTCAGGCACTGGGTGGCTTTGGTGTTCTGAGCTTGCTTCTCCTGGAGTAGAACCTCTGTCATGTGAGTAATGTGGGGTGATCATGGTCCCAACATTCTCCTATACCTGGAATAGAATTTTCCTCCTACGTGTGGAGTCACACTCACCAAGAATTCAGACTCTGAAACTCAAAGTTGTTGCAGGGGATAAAATTGCTGGAGGCCTCTGCTCCTGGTGAGATACTATATTCTCTCCCACATACACATTGTAGCAGGGATTGAACCCAGGGGTACTTGACCACTGTGATACATCCCCAGCACTTTTTTTAAATTTTGTTTTTCATTTTGAGGCAGAGTCTGACTAGGTTGCTTAGGGCCTTTCTAATTCGCTGAAACTGGCTTTGAACTTGTGATCCTCCTGCCTCAGCCTCCTGACTGACTGGGGTTACAGGCATGTGCTGCTGAGCCCAGCTTACACTGGGTTTCTTATAGTACTTTGACCAAGCCATATTCTTCTGGGATTTTGCAGAAGACGTATGGCCCTCCTCATTCCAAACTGCCTTGGTCTATCTCCATATAACTAGCTATTCCATTTTAAATATTCCATCTTTGGACTTTACCTGTGTGCCCCCTTTCTTCAGGAAATCTTCCCTGAGATAGTTGGTTTGGGTAAGGTGCCTTCCCTGGTATACCCCTTGAACCATGAATTTCCAACTTCAAATTTATCATACAGTAGTGAATTTGCCTGTCTACTGGTGCCTCTCCCACAGGGCTGTAACTCCAGATTATGAACTGTTATGTTCATCAATGTCTCTTTGGTACCTTCAGGTCATTGGTACTATCAGATTCCATAGGTCAATTAAATCTTCAGCTCAAAGAGTTAGAGGCATCAAAATTACTTAACTCAACAGACACAAATGTGCATATACTGTGTATAAATACAGTTATATGTATATGGGCATAGTACACATATATATTCAGTCAGTGTAATGAAATTTTTCTATCTCTTAACAACATAAAAATAATGAGAAGTATGGATTTCTTTTATGACTTAAGTTTTTTAAAATTAAAAACAGTTGATGCAGTCATTCCTCAGTAAAAACAGGGGATTGATGCCAGAACTCCAACAGATAACAAAATCCTCAGACACTCAGTCCTTGATAGAAAAGGGCATTATGTTTGCATGTAAACTACACTCATCTCTAGATTATTCATAATACCTAAAACAATGTAACTGTCATGTAAATAGTTGCTATCTTATATCATTTAGGGAATAAGGACATAAAAATGTCCTTTTACTTATTCAGTACATCTGCAATTTTAAAAATATTTTATCCTGAGGTTAGTTGAATCTACAGATATGAAACTTGTGAATACAGAGAGCTGACTGTATTGCAACAGCATAGTCATCAAACGGCAGGAAACCTGATAAATTTAACAGTACTTTTGGAAATAATTTGACAGTATGTTTTAAGAATTTGAAATATGTTTATGCACTCTAGAACTTCACTGCCGGTACTTCCCAAAAGGAATGAACTGAAATGTCAGACTTTTCCTGACAGTGTATGTGAAAAAAATCTTCATATACATTACTGATGAACTATAAAAAAGATTTTATCTTCCACATAGTATAGTAAATAGCATCACTAATATGGTCAAAGAGAAAAGATTTAATATCAGTGTTTGCAAAAGAAATCCTTTCATATTGTCTAATAGGTGGCAGTGGAAGGTTGTCACTAAAACCAAAAGCAAAACACACTAGAGAAGCATGGGATCACATGTCATCATGAAGGCACATAGCTCCTCAAACAATCTCACAGCTCTGTAGGCCAAGATTAGAGAGATTAATCACATAGTCTCCTCTCCCATTTATATGCAGAAAGACAAAAGTAAGGGTCATTCTAAATTTATGAGATTGGCTTTAAAATTTAACTTTAAAGAAACTTATTGAATATTTTATGATATTCTTGTTCACGGACAAAATATTTAAATCTACCTAGAGAAAAATGTAAGTGCCCAAAGAGATCCTACCATGTGAAACCCTAAATTATTAGTAGGTTGGTAATAAAGATTTGGCCATCTGAAAGATAACTCATCACTGCTGTAATTACTTGGCAAGTTTCAGGGGATTGGTAGCTCAAGATTAATTTATTATACATTGCTATAATTGTCCAAGAGACATGAGGAAAGTTAAAAGTTTAGACACCATGCTTAAATTCTGAAGTGTGATCAATTTCAGAAGAGGAAAGAGCAGTATGTTCCCTTAGCATTAAAAATCTCCAAACAGAGTAGCATCTCTTCCCACACAGATGGCCCAAGGCATAGAAAGAATCAAATGCTGCAGAGCCAGGACAACAAGAAATGCTTGAACTAGACCAGCACAGGGATGGTTATCTAAACATTCCTGGCTATGGTTAACACTTTCTCTGCCCCTGAGTATAACAGTTAAATAAAGAACAACATTGCATATTAACATATTTATGTATCATATTATAGTAGATAAATATCAAATTGTTTGAATTTATACTCATATACTACCCTTGCACATAATTATCCCTCTGAAATTCAATAATTATAGAAATGATCACTTACCTTAAAAAATCAAAGGTGACAAGTTTGTATGCTTTAGGTTTTTAATATTTCCATTGTACATAATGGTTGGAGCAAATAGTAACAGAGGCATCTGTTTTTACAAAAGCCTGTTCTGTTATTTAGCTATTGCTGCCTCTGCCTCAAATTACTTCAAGATATTAGTAACAAAGTAACAATGGCTGGGCATGCTAATGTACACCTGTAATCCAAACTACTCAGGAGGCTGAGACAGGAGGATTGCAAGTTCAAGGCCAGCCTTGGCAATTTAGTGAGAACCTGTCTCAAAAAAAAAAATTTTTTTTTTAAAGCATTGAATATGTAGCTCAGTGGTGGAGTGCTTGCCTAGCAATGACTAAGACTGTGGGTTCAATCCCCAGCAGAATAAATAAATAAATAAGCAGACAAACAAATAAATCATCTCTCACAGTATCTGAATCAGTAACTCAGCAGTGGCTTTTCTCCTAGTGGTCCTGGTGTGATATGTTTCATGAGATTGTTGTTAAAATGTCCGTTGAGTCACATTCATCTGAAGGCTTTCCTGGTGCTGGAGAATCTGCCTCCAGAGGGACTCTTATGCAAGTTGGTGCTGGCTGTTGCGGGGCTTCAGCACCTCTCCATATACATCTTTTCCAGGGTTACTTGGTCTCCGTGACCAGCTTCTTCCAGAGTGAGCCATCCAGGAAAGCAAAAGTGGAAGCAGCAATGTTTCCTAGGATCTGGCCTGAGAAATTGCTTACCATCTGCTCACCTTCTACAATATTCTATTGGTTTTAAAGGTCAGATGCCCCATTCATCATTTTTGTTGAGTTTGATCATAGCATTCATTACTACCTGATGTTATACCTACTTTGATTATTGTGACTCTCTCTCTCACTATTATGTCAATCCCACAAGGACTTTTTCTCATTCATCATCATAACCATAATGCCTAGAAATATGTTTCACTTATTGTAGATGCTCCATAAATATTTGTTTAAAAATTTAATAATGCATATAAATCACTCAGCACATTGCTTGATCCAAACCATCATAAGAATTCAATAAATCTTAGCTCTTACCAGTTTCGCTGTCACCACTGTCATCCCCTGACCATATGTGGTACTTTTTGGTTTTCAAAACCTTTTATCATTTAATCGGTAGTAATACTTTTGAAAGAAAAACTATAATTATGTACCTGAAGTTGGAATACTCTGAAAATTAATGAAACTGGGAAACGCAAGGGAAGATTTGTCTCTTATAAGTGACTTCTTAAAAAGATTGTCCTACAGAAAATGGGTCTTTTCTCATCAGATAAGCAGCTTTCCTTAGGACCAATGAGTTGTCCACAAAGTTAAAGCATACTCGTCTGAGACAGTGTAGCACAAATCAGATGCCACAATACTTGGGAAGGAGGGAGATAGATACCAACTACTATACTATACATGTGAGTGTCTGTGTTGGCTGAATTAAAAGTTTAGTAGACTTTAAGAAGATCTTATTGCAGAGTGAGAGTTTGGTCACTTTCAATGAGTCATTTTGTTTTATTCATTATTTATCCATTGAAAAATTCCTTTATTTACTTGTTTATATTGGTACCTGGGATTGAACCCAAGGGTGCTTTACCACTGGGCCATATCCCTGGACCATTTGTTATTTTTTATTTTGAGACAGGGTCTCACGATGTTGCTTAGAGCCTCACTAAGTTGCAGAGGCTGATCTCAAACTTGAGATCCTGCCTCAGCCTCCCAAGTTGCTGGGATTACAAGCATGCACTATCATGCCTGGCTGAAAGATTCTTTTAAAGATAGTTTCAGAATGGCACCTGCTTCTAATTAAAATTATAGTCAGGAATCCAGCATCTTAAGGATAGAATGGAGGTTGGGGTAAGGTAGACAGAAGCCTTTAAAGAAACTTGCCCTAGCTCAAAGCAATTATGGATGAATTACATGTTCCCAGATATTTCTTGGGTTCCACAATCTTCATTATTATTTGAATTTCTAACTTTTTTAAAGTCAAGATTGTTACCATGAGTTATTTACATAAGATATTGTTTATCTCTTTATCATTTAATATCTATCAATGTACATCTCTAATGCCCAATGTTCATAGAATGTATCAATGTAGAAAACTTGTAATGGTTAAAAAATTGATATATAATTATGATTTGCTAGTTTTTTTTTTTTCTATTCTGTCTTGCCCATCTAATCCAATGTGGTATTATTAGGAAGAATCCTTTACTCCCTTGACAGTGTTGGGTATAGAAATCAGGGACTCACACACACTAGCAAGCAGTCTACCACTGAACCACATTTCCAGCCCAGGATCTTCTAAATTAACTCCCTGTCTCCATGCTAATAAGATGATTTCTGTTTTCAGAGAGGCTCAGTATTTATTAATACAATCTCTCCCTTTCAATTGTCTCCAAACTGGCCAATAGTTATTAATTAAGCAATCCTCAGGAAAAAACAAACAAACATGTATTGTAAACCAGTCCTTTTAAATTCATTTAAGACTTGACTCTCAAAGGAGTCTTTGGTGTTTGAACAGTGTCTTCCATCTTTCAAGGCAAAACTGTGAAAAAGAAGATCATGTTTTATGACTTTCAGAGTTCTGTAAGGTTAGATGTTTCTTCTACATACTTAACTATCCAACCATCAGCCTCTGTCCTTGTCAAATAGATCCCCATGCAAGGCTGAGGATATTAGGAAAAGACATTCTTTCCTCCTCACAGAGGAAGCCTTGCAGGGGACCTGTGTTGGTGGGGACAGTGACCAGAGGACACCTCTTTTCTAGTGGAGCACAGCTGTAATTTGAACTTCTACTTACCCCTTAGCTGGAGGTCTAGGGATACAGTAGC
Source organism: Marmota marmota marmota (assembly GCF_001458135.2). Taxonomy (NCBI): domain Eukaryota; kingdom Metazoa; phylum Chordata; class Mammalia; order Rodentia; family Sciuridae; genus Marmota; species Marmota marmota. The sequence continues at coordinate 10,155,917 of NW_025999900.1, forward strand.
AAGCAATGAACCTCTGTTCCCTGCATGATGCCTGCAGGCTGCCCATGCCCACTATCATCCTCTGTCATATGGCGTAGAACAAGTCTTCTCCGAGAGGCAGTCTCCACAGTGGGGACAACCTAGCAAAATGCTTGAAAGTGAGGGCTTAGAGTAGCCTAGTCAAGTTTATTTTGGCACACAGTTTTAGAGGGGTCAGTTCCTGATAAATTGGACCCCTTGCTTTTAGGCCTTTGATAGGAGTTCCAGATGGCAATGGCAAAGGAGCATGCAGCAGAGTAAACCACTCACCCAATGACTGAGAAGTGAGAGAGAAAGAGAAAGGGTTGGGAGTCCATTATATCCTTCAAATGTGCACCCTATGATCTAAAGACCTCAGCAGGTCCCACCTCTTAAAAGTTTCCATCACAGGGCTGGGCTGTGGCTCAGTAGTAGCACAGTTGCCTGGCATGTGTAGGCACTGAGTTCAATTCTCAGCACCATATATAAATAAATAAAATAAAGGTCTATCAACAACTAAAAAAATTTATATATATATATATATATATGGATAGTCATTATGCTTCATACNTATATATAGAGAGAGAGAGAGAGAGAGAGATTCTCCCAGGGGACAGAGCCTTTATCACATAGATCTTTGGTCTTTGGGGGATACTTAAGATTAAAATTGTAGCATAAAGCAGATAATTTTGCTTTGAATCTTGCTTCTACCAATTAATAACCTGTGACCTTAAGCTATACAATCTTTCTGTACTTCAGTCTTAGATAATTGTGAGGCTTATATTAGTTAATATGTATAATACATACTCAGTGCATGTTATTTATTAATGTGGATTAGCCCAGTAAACTTAAGGCAGTTATTCACATATTGTCTTTTTCGGTCATGATGACAACTGGATGAAGGTACAGTTCCATCCAAGAATGCTTCACCTTAACACCTCCCACTCACCCTTTCCAGAATCAGAAGCTGGCAGAAAATATTGAGTCATATGGCATGTACCTAACTAATTACTGTGCACAATGTTATCAAAAACATTTTAAGAGATAACCTCCACTCCCCAAAGTATGTTCTCTAATTCACAAAAACTGAATCAAAATAACATAACATAATTTACCATCATAAAAAAAATATGACCATCTCAGGAAGCATTCCATAGGCCTTCTGGTTTACTAGAACAGACATGTGCTCTGGAGACAGATCATCTTTGAATTTTCTCTCACTTATTATCTGTATGATCTCAAGTAAGTTACTTAACATCTTTGAGCCTCAATTTCCTAATAAGTAATATAAGTTAAAACAAGCAAAAAAGGATTATCATAAGTATTGAGGCAATATTTGGAAATAAAAAGATGTGTGGCACATAGGAAGTAATTAATCAACGGTAGCTTTTGTCCTTATCAAATTTCCTATTATTGTCTAATTTTCTATGTAAAGACCTATAGTGGCTCCTAATATTTCACATGTTGAAGTCTAAACATATCACATTTAAGCTCTTTGAGAATCTAGCCCCCACTTAACTTTCTATTCACTCTCCTTACCCTGAACCCCATAGGCCCTAACACATGGAATTACTTGCAGTTTCCAGAACCTGTTACATGTCCATTGCTACCTAAGTGTTTCTGGGAGGATGTTTTTGATGAGATTAACCTTTAAGTAAGTGGACTGAGTAAACCAGATTACCCTCCCTGAAGTGGTTGAAACTTATCCAATTAGTGGAAGGCCTAAACAGAACAAAAAGGCTGGCCTTCCCTTTGGGAAGAGAGAATTCTTCCTGTTGGATGGCTTATGGCCTTCTCAGTAGAACACAAGCTTTTTTACCCTGCTTTTGGACTTGAATTGAAACTTCCCCTCCTGAGTCTCAAACCTGCCAGGCTCCAGACTGGAGCTACCCCGTCAGATGTCCTGGGTCTCAGGCCTTTAACCTGGCTGAACTATTGTCTTTCCTGGGTCTCCAGCTTACCCATCCACTCACTCTGATTTCAGGACCAGCCACCTCCAGAATCATATGAGCCAATTCTTTGTAGTAAGTCAAAATCAATCTCTCCCCTGCCATTTACCTACCTACCAACCTACGTACCTACACACACACACACACACACACACACACACATACACACACACTCTTAACTGATTGTTTCTCTGGACAACCCTGACTAATACATCTTCCTTGACATCCAATGTCCCCTCTGTGTCAATGGCACTTCTTGCTTCTTTGGTCCAGTGGACTTCTGTAATTCTTACATAAAACATATGGTAGACAGAAGCAGGCTTATCTCCGCACATTAAGAAACAAATAGAAGGCCCTGAGAACTCTGCATTTTTTAAAAAAAAAATCAGCTTCATTCTACTTTTATTTTCAAAGCACAGAGCAAAACATTCTCATATTGATATTTTGCCTCTGTCACAAAGAAACCAAAAAACTTAACTGTTGCCAGAAAACCATAAAGGATCCCAGTTGCTCTGCATTTGAATATTCAGATGAAATTTGATCAATATTCTGGAGAAAAGCAATAATAAAATTTTAGTATTTGAAATGTAATGGTTTTTGTCTTCTATATATTGCTTCTTTGGAAAAACTGACAATATAGGTCTTTTGTTTAAAATCAACATGAGTTTCATGAGTTTTATTTGTTTGGGGGTTTTCCTCGCTGCTTTTAAGAAGCCACTAGGTGGCAGAGGATACTCCTTTTGATTACAATAAGAGATTATCTTAAAAGAATTCAGTAAAAACAGATTTTAGAAAACAATTTTTTAAAAATCACATTATTGACATGATAGAGCAACATGATGTAAGAGTATTCCATGGCTCCACCATGAGCTAATTTGGCCTATCAGCTGTATTATAGTAAAATGATAACAACAACAATGGTAATAGCAAGAAACATTTATGTAATGGTTGTCAGGTACCAGGCGACGGACTGAGAGGGTCATACACATTATGCTGTTTTTCTGCACAGTGGGGAATGAGGCACACACTCTTAATCTCCATTTTGCAGAGAAAGAAGCTAAGTCTCGAAGAGGTTTGAACAATGTGCCCAGGTCCTCAGATCTTCTGCACTTTCTTAATGTCCATATGAAATTAAAGTGTTAATCAAGAATTTTGCAACCTCTTATTTTCATTTGACCCATTTCCCCAGAAAATCCTTTCTATCATCCTGGTATTCCCAGCAGAGGTAATTCATCAATGAAAGACAATTTTTCCCATAGACTTTTCTCTAGCCCCCAATTTTTATGTCCCCTCCAACAGTGTAATTGGCAAGAATAATAGTTTGATGGTGTCCATGTACACATGTAAAAATAAAATGCAATCAATTTCAGAGCTGTTAAAATTTTGTTTTCTCAAGTCCGAATAACTTATCTTCAGAAAATTACACCATATACTAAACGCTCTACCTAACTGAAGGCATCCATAATCATGAAAAGGCAGGTTGCCTTTATTTTCTAAGTGTATTTAAATAACTGTTTAAAGGCTATGATGGGAAAAGTGAGAGATCATGGAGACAATATTGGTTAATGTCGAACCCTTTGTAATATGTGACTGTTTTATAAATGTGAATCAGGATGATGGTGATCATGTAGAAATTTCATAGCACTACATGACTAGGAAGTCTCATAGGGCTGCTCCTGTTAACTGTTTTACATATTGTTTTTACCCTTGTGTTTTATTTTTATTTATCTTCTTTGGAAAAGTGTGTGTGTTTGTGTGTGTGTGTGTGTATATGTTTGTGTGTGTGTGTGTGTGTGTGTGTGTGTGTGTAAGAGAGAGAGAGAGAGAGAGAGACACTAACGTCATTTAAATTAGCAAAAGAGTGTCTCTCTAAACCTTCATGTTCCTAGATATTAAAGTGGGAGTATGGAATTGAAGAAGAAAGTCTAGGTCTCTATGACTTAATTGCATGTTAAGCTATGAAATTGTCTCAAAACATCTAAATTAAATGATGATATTTTATGACTACATTCATATAATTATTTATAATTTAATAAGTGCTTTCAAAAAACATCCACCTTTTTTGATCTTTAAAGCCATGTTTTGAAATAGACAAGGAAAGAAAAGGACAGATTAGAATAGTATTGTATGTTGGTAGTTTATTGGATGTTAAATGTGATAGTTATTTGTATTAATACCTAAACTATATCTTAGGGATTTTTAATGTTTCACTAACATTTTAAAATTGTGTTAGTATAATAGGCAAAATGAAAATTCAGAATTCTCCTCGATTTGGTTGCCTTTCAAATATTGAAACTTTACGTTGGTCAAACTCAAATGTCTAGTATGACTCTACATTTTAGATGTGCTGATAAATGTAAATTTATATAACTAAGAATTTTTCTAAAAACAGAACAAAAGTAAATAAATAAAACTTTCAAGAATCCTGCTTCTTAGGTATGTGAAAGAAAAAAATCACAGCCTCATTGTGATTTTTACTGACAAGTAACTTCTTAACACCATTTCCTTGAATTACAGAAGCACTTCAGGGATTGGCAGCTGAAAGCCACTAACTGTCACATTATCAATTGATTTATTTATCAATTATTTATTTATTCTAATTTGTTATACATGATGGCAGAATGCAATTCATTTCATATTACACATATAAAGCACAATTTTTCAAGTCACTGATTATACACAAAGTATTTTCACACCATTCATGCCTTTATACATGTACTTAGGGTAATGATGTCTAACTCATTCAACCATCACTTTTACCCCTATACCTTCTCCTTTCCCCTCCCTCCCCTTTGCCCTATCTAAAGTTCCTCCATTCCCCCCATGCTCCCCCTGCCTCATCGACATTAGGAGTCAGCATCCTCATATCAAAAAACAAACAAACAAAAAAAAAACAATCGGCCTTTGGTTTTTTTGGGATTGGCTTGCTTCACTAAGCATTATATTCTCCAACTTCATCCATTTACCTGCAAATGCCATGACTTTACTCTCTTTTAATGCTGAGTAATGTTCCATTGTGTATATATTCCAAAGTTTCCTTATTCATCTACTGAAGGGCATCTAGGTTGGTTCCACAGTTTAGCTTTTGTGAAGTGTGCTGCTATAAACATTGATATGGCTGTGTCCCTGTAGTATGCTGTTTTTAAGTCCTTCAGGAATAAACCAAGGAGTGCGATAGCTGGGTCAAATGGTGATTCCATTCCCAATTTTCCAACTGGGAAACAATTTGCAGTCCTTGTATGAGTGTGCCTTTCCCCCAACATCCTCACCAACACTTATTATTGTTTGTGTTCTTGATAGCTGCCATTCTGACTGGAGTGAGATGAAATCTTAGAGTAGTTTTGATTTACATTACTCTAAATGCTAGAGATGTTGCACATTTTTTCACATATTTGTTGACTGATTGTATATCCTCTTTTGAGAAGTGTCTGTTCAGTTCCTTGGCCCATTTATTGATTGGGTTATTTGGGGGTTTTTGATGTTAAGGTTTTTGAGTGCTTTATATATCCTAGAGATCAGTGCTCTATCTGATGTGTTTGTGGTAAAGATTTGCTCCCATTTTATAGGCTTTCTATTCACTGAATTGTTTCTTTTGCTAATAAGAAGCTTTTTAGTTTGACTCCGTCCCATTTATTGATTCTTGATTTTAATTCTTGCACTATAGGAGTCTTATTAAAAAAGGTGGATCCTAATCCAACATGATGGAGATTTGGGCCTACTTTTCTTCTAATAGAAGCACTGTCTCTGGTTTAATTCCTAGGTCCTGGATCCACCTTGAGTTGAGTTTTGAGCATGATGAGAGATAGAGGTTTAATTTCATTTTGTTGCATATGAATTTCCAGTTTTCCCAGCACCATTTGTTGAAGAAGCTATCTTTTCTCCAATGTACGTTTTTGGTGCCTTTGTCTAATATAAGATAACTGTAGTTATGTGGGTTAAACTCTGTATCCTCTCTTCTGTACCATTGGTCCCTAGGTCTATTTTGGTGCCAATACAATGCTGTTTTTGTTACTATTGGTCTGTAGTATAGTTTAAGGTCTGGAATAGTAATGCCACCAGCTTCACTCTTCTTGCTAAGGATTGCTTTAGCTACTCTGGGTCTCTTATTTTTTTCAGATGAATTTCATAATTGCTTTTGCTATTTCTATAAGAAATGTCATTGGGATTTTGATTGGGATTGCATTGAATCTGAACAGTGCTTTTGGTAGTATGGTCATTTTGACAATATTAATTCTGCCTATCCAAGAATAAGGGAGATCTTTCTATCTTCTAAGGTCTTCTTTAATTTTTTTTCTTTAGTGTGTTGTAGTTTTCATTGTAGCGGTCTTTCACCTCTTTCGTTAAATTTATTCCCAAGTATTTTATTTTTTTGAGGCTATTGTAAATGGGGTGGTTTTCCTAGTTTCTCTTTCACTGAATTTGTCACTGATGTACAGAAATGCCTTTGATTTATGGGTGTTGATTTTATATCCAACTACTTTGCTGAATTCATTTATTAGTTCTAGGAGATTTCTGGTGGAATGTTTTGGGTCTTTTAGGTGTAGAATCATATCATCTGCAAATAGTGATAATTTGAGTTCTTCTTTTCTTACCTGTATCCATTTAATTTCTTTCGTCTGTCTGATTGCTCTGGCTAGAATTTCAAGAACTATGTTAAATAGAAGTAGTGACAGAGGGCATCCCTGTCTTGTTCCAGTTTTTAGAGGGAATGCTTTTATTTTTTCTTCATTTAGAATGATGTTGGCCTGGGGCTTAGCATAGGTAGCCTTTACAATGTTGAGGTGTGTTCCAGTTATCCCTAGTTTTTCTAATGTTTTGAACATGAATGGATGCTGTATTTTATCAAATGCCTTCTCAGCATCTATTGAGATGATTATATGATTTTTATCTTTGCCTCTAGAAATTTGTCAATAACTTCAATATTTTCTATTTTATTGGAGTACAAATTTTAAAAATAATTTCTATTTATCTTCTGTATTTCTGTAGTCTCTGTCATATTATTTCCTTTTTCATCACAGATGTTAGTAATTTGAGTTTTCTTTCTCCTTCTCTTCATAGCATGGCTAAGGGTCTGTCAATTTTATTTATTTTTTCAAAGAACCAAATTTTTGTTTTGTCAATGTTTTCAATTGTTTCTTTTGTTTCAATTTTATTGTTTTCAGCTCTGATTTTAATTATTTACTGTCTCCTACTGCTTTTGGGGTTGATTTGTTCTTCTCTTTCTAGGGCTTTGAGATGTAATGTGAAGTCATTTATTTGTTGAGTTTTTTCTTCTTTGAAGGAATGAACTCCATGCAATGAACTTTCCTCTTGGCACTGCCTTCATAGTGTTCCAGAGATTTCAATATGTTGTATAGGTGTTCTTATTTATCTCTAAGAATTTTTAAATCTCCTCCTTGATATCTTTTGCAACCCATTGTTCATTCAATAGTGTATTATTTAGTCTCCAGGTGTTGGAGTAGCTTTTATTTTTTATTTTATCATTGATTTCTAATTTCATTCCATTGTGGTCTGATATAATACAGGGTAGTATCTCTACTTTTTTGTATTTACTAAGATTTGCTTTGTGGCACAACATATGGTCTATTTTATTGAAGGATCCATGTTCTGCTGAGAAGAAAGTGTATTCACTCATTGATGGATAATATACTCTATATGTGTCAGTTAACTCCAAGTTATTGATTATATTATTGAGTTTTATAGTTTCTTTGTTTAGCTTTTGTTTGATATATCTATCTAGTGGTGAAAGAGTTGTGTTTAAGTCACCCAGAATTATTGTGTTGTGATCTATTTGACTCTTGAACTTGAGAAGAGTTTGACTGATGAATGTAGATGCTCCATTGTTTGGGGCATATATATTTATAACTGTTATGTCTTATTGATGTATGGCTCCCTTAAGCAGTATGAAATGTCCATCTTTATCCCTTTTGATTACCTTTGGCTTGACGTCTTCTTTATTTGATATGAAGATGGAAACCTCTGCTTGCTTACATAGACGGTGTTAATGGTATATTTTATCCCAACCTTTCACCTTCAGTCTGTGGGTGTCTTTTACTATGGGAGGAGTCTCTTGAAGGCAGCATATTGTTGGGTCTTTTTTTTTAATCCAATCTACCAGCCTATGTCTTTTGTTTGGTGAGTTTAAGTCATTATCATTTAGGGTTATTATTGAGATATGATTTGTATTGCCTGTCATTTTTGTTTATTTTTGGTATTTAGCTTGACTTGGTTTATCCTATAATTGGCTTTTCTTTTATTGTAATTTTTCCCCTTGTAGATTTTCATTGTTGTTTTTCATTTCCTCCTCGTGGAGTATTTTGCCAAGAATGTTCTATAGTACAGGCTTTCTTGCTGTAAATTCTTTTAGCTTTTGTTTATCATGGAAGGTTTTTATTTCATCGTCAAATTTGAAGCTTAATTTTGCTGGATATAAGATTCTTGGTTGGCATCCATTGTCTTTCAGAGTTTGGTATATGTTGTTCCAGGATCTCCTAGCTTTGAGAGTCTGGGTTGAAAAATCTGATGAGATTCCCTAATAGATAATCTGATTTTTCTCTCTTGCAGCCTTTAAAATTTTATCCTTATACTGTATGCTAGGCATTTTCATTATAATGTGTCTTGGTGTGGATCTGTTGTAATTTTGTACATTTGGTGTCCTATAGGTCTCTTGTATTTGATTCTCCAATTCATTCTTCATGCTTGAGAAATTTTCTGATATTATTTCATTGAAGAGATTGTGCATTCCTTTGGTTTGAATCTCTGAAACTTCCTCTATCCCAATAAATCTTAAATTTGGTTTTTTGATGTATCCCATAGTTCTTGGATGTTCTGTTTGTGGTTTCTTAACATCTTCAATGTGAGGTCAACTTTATTTTCAAGATTGTGTATTTTGTCTTCATTGTCTGATGTCCTGACTTCCAAAAGATCTAGTCTGTTGGTGATGCTATCTATTGAGTTTTTTAATTGGCTTATTGTTTCTTTCATTTTGAAGATTTCTGTTTGTTTGTTCAGTGTCTCTATTTCGTTCTTGAAGTAATCTCTTGAAACCTGTATTTGCTCTCTTATCTCTTTGTTGGTGTAATCAATGGTCACCTGAATTTGTTCTCTATTACTTTGTTGGAGTGATCAATTTTTGCCTGTATCTGCTCACTTAGGTCGTTCTTTAATTCCCGAATCATTTTAGTTATCTGTATCCTTCTTTGACATTTCACCTACTGCACTACCTATGGATTCTATTGTTATAGTGTCTTGGTTTGTTTGGGGCACTTTCCTCCCTTGTTTTTTCATGATGTCTATGTGTTTTCCTCTCTTGCAGTGTAGATCTGAGGTATTACAGCTTCTGTCCTATTGTCTTATAGTGTGCCTACAGGTTACCAATACCTCACTTTTAAGAGAGAGATCAATATTATAGCACTCAATGTACCCAACGTGCAGCCATATATCAGCAGCTTCTATTTTTACATTTGCAGACTTGTCACTATAAACAAGTTGGCTATCTTCTATCTTATAATCAATAGGTTTGCATAATGGTTTACAGTTTCTGATGGTGGAAGGGGGAACTGCAGGGTTGACTGAGATGTTTACGGGGTAGGATGTGAGAATATGGATGTATTAGATTATATGACAAGTGAGAAGGTAATTATAAGAAGTTGGCTGTTGGTAGGAGAAACAAGAGATAGGCAACTCCAAGCAAGACTCCCTGTTACCTCAGCAACAGGATAACTGTTAGCACCCCTAGTAGAGGTTTCTCTGTTTTTTAGGTGTAGAATCATATCATCTGCAAATAGTAGCCAGACCACAGGGACTTTGGTGATGTCTTACCAGGTCCTTATTGTTGTCTCTTGATAGAAGCAGCAATATCCCAGTTTTGTGGCAGTGGCAGCCTCAAGCCTATGTGTTTCCTGATGTTGGGCTGTGGAGCCACGCTTTGGTGAATAAGGAACCCCAGCATGGCAGGCTGGCTCTCCCCTGAACTCCGGGCCATGGGCATGTGCCGGTGGGCTTTGCCTCCAGAACTCCAGGCTATGGTGGCACTCACAGAACATTTTAATGATGTACATCCTGAACTCCTTCTCTGTCGTTTCATCTGCTGTGCTGCCCATGGATTCTAAAAATGTGGTATCTTGATTTGTTTGGGGCACTCTCTTCCCTTGTCTTTTCACGTTGCTTGTGTGTCTTCCTATCTAAATCTGTGGGTCTGTTTTACCCTATAGGCTTATAATGCCCCTGTAGGGTTCCAGTACCTCACCTGGCTATCCGGTGTTCCAAACTGGTAGTTGCCCCGACTAAAGATGGTGATGGAGATGACCCAAGATGGACGCAGCTGCTTTCAGCAATGGGGTGTCGGGCTGGGTGTGAGGAGCCTGGTGATGGTGGTGTGCCATGCATTCAGAGATGAGCTCTGTGGCTTACAGTGTTGCGGCTACGGACTTTCTTCAGAGCCTATGGTGTCCCCAGGTGCAGGCAGGCTACCATGAGTAGGGTACTATGGCAGTGGCTGCCAATTCCCAAGAAGGAGGCAACCGGGAGAGGCCCATGTTAGTAGATGGGGGTCCACATGGAGTGGCGGCCAGAGTTCCTGCGCGTGGGTAGTGGCTGAGTGTCCTGCTTGGAGTGGTATCTGGGAATTCTGCGCCAGTGCTGATGCCGGTGATCCCGCTAAGGCACCCAAGAGACCTGTGTGGGCAACTAGTCAGGAGTCAGGAGTCCTTTTCTAATGCTGAGGCCTGGGGCTGGCATGGCATGGTGGCTATGATTCCTGCGCAGAATCAGCTATGAAGGGGTCCTGTATCACTCTCAGGAAAGCAGTATTCCCACTAATTGAGACCCAGGTCATGGAATGACACAGAATGCTGCTTCCCTCTCACCCACCATCTTGGATCCCCCTTAATCATCTTTCTAATCTTTAAAATTGACTGAATATAAGTTTAATTTGATGGATTAAATTTGAGTAAAGTCTTTAACCACTTATACAGAAATTAAAAGACACCTCAGTTCTATTAACTTGTTTTATTGTTGTTACCATGGAGACCAGGGAGGCACAATCTTTGTAAATTCATAAACTAAATAAATTGGATTTCAAGCAATTAATGTTTTATACATTTGTTCACTTTGAATAAATTTTAAAATCAATTACAGTTTTTGTCAAAAACGAATATGGATATTTTCTACTTGCTTGAGTTTTATAAATATGTAGCCTAGGACCAGAGGTTATAGATGTAAAACTAATTCACTGAAATATTCATTTATGAGTCTAGAGTTATTTATTAGTTCACAAAATTTCATAGCAAAAATAAAATGTATAAATTGCTTTTAGTAGTTTATAGATCATTAAAATGCATAACCATAATGAAAAATTATATACATGATATCAAGCTTAATGTTAATGTTATATTCTAAATCAGCTAGTATTCTAGAGGGCATATATTATTCTGCTTTAAATTTAAAAGTTATTATGTAAAAATATTCATGAAATGAAAATCACTAAAAATCATGACAGAAAATGATGTGCTGTTGGTCAATGTAGAGTTAGTAATGGTTATAACCAGCAATATTTAGTTTACTCTCATGGCAAACTTTTTGCTTGAATAATATTTCTTCCTAAATATTGTCTTTTTTGTTTATAATTATGACCCATGCAGAAATCTCTGTTGAGACTCTGGCAGAACTCTGGAGTTAGCCCAATAACTGTTACGTTATTATTAATTCTTTCATCTTAGCTAGCAATGACATCTTAGGCTAAATTTAATTTAAAAAGAAAAGTGAATTCATATTGCTATTCTCCCTAAAGTACATTCAACAAGATTCTGCATACTGAGCTTGTGTTGAAATGTGGCTTCCCACTTTGGTACAGAGGAGAGAAGTAGTGGACCTTTTTATTCCTGGGGTCTCCCTTTAACTAGTCTTTTACCTATTTAGGTCAAAGAATCATCCATGTCTCCCTAAAGCAACACTCCCCACTTAAATATTGAACAAAATAGTTTCTGCCACAATCAGTAAGTAGGCTAAATAGAGATGAAGTGGAGTCACTAGGGACCTCTACATGTCCCCAGCAGAAAGAGAGAAAAGTTTAAAGCCTGTTTTTGTTATCCCAGCTCAGCCATTCACAAATTATAGAATCTTGTGCAAATTGCTAAATCCCATTCTTCAGTTTTCTTTTAATGTAAAACGTGAATAATAGTACTTATTTCAAAGGCAGTGGCATGAGGCTTGTTCCTATTTGCAAAAGATAATTGTTAAATTTTGGGGAGTTTTGCAATCCATTGTTAAAGAAAACCACTATGAAAAGATAAATCATGATGCAATTTAATCAAGTAAACCATATTCAAAGATAATAAATACTCCAAACTCATAATTTCCTAAATATTTTACTACATTTTCACTAATATCTATGTGTTTCTGAGGTTATTTGTATCTATCATACCTGTACAGGCAAATAGTATATAATGCTGAGTTTCTTGGCTGCTATGAATCTCTACCCAGATTCCATGTTCAGTGACATCACAGGTTGATACCTTGAAATTGGCCTTGGTGGAAATCAGCAAAAAAACTGCAATGCAGTATTTTTCATTTCTCTAAGCTGTTGTTAAAACATTCCGAGTAAACTACTGCTCATAGTACTTTTTTTTTTTTTTAAAACAGAGAGAGAGAGAGAGAGAGAGAGAGAGAGAGAGATAATTTTTTAATATTTATTTTTTAGTTATCGGCCGACACAACATCTTTGTTGGTATGTGGTGCTGAGGATCAAACCTGGGCCGCATGCATGCCAGACGAGCGCGCTACCGCTTGAGCCACATCCCCAGCCCTGCTCATAGTACTTTTAGAATTTTTCATTCTTAATATGTTAGATACATGCATGTTATATAAGTATGTAATATATGATACATATTTGTATATTGTCACCTAAGTATGTTGTGTGCATGTGTACAAACAAAAGAACAGAATTGGCAATGTGAGCTTTCAAAATGTATTAGCCATTATCATTTCTGAAGTATTTACTCGTTTTTCATATCTATATTTTTTCTTCACTTTTTCCCTTAGTTTTACTTTTTTTTCTCCTTTCTTTCTTCCCTTCCCTTACCCCCAAACCTGAAGCAGTTGGAATTGCGAGATACCGCAAGAACCAAAATCATTCTAGTTTCCCTTTCTTTCCTCCTAACCTCTACTGAGTCGGCTTTAAACCCATCCCACAGACCTGAGACTAGGTGTGTATATCTAACTTACCGCTGGATCCCCAGCACCAAGCAATGAGCCTACCACATAGTAGCCTTCAAATAATCCCAGCTCTAGGATCCATCCTGGGGCAGGCAGGAAGGACCTCAGTAGAAACTATGCTGATAGACACTTGCAGCTCTTCCTTCTGTTTACTCTGGCTCTCTTGTGCCCCCATTTGATTCTAGACAGTCAAAGCTGCAGTTTGGAAATTCTGCTTTCCTGTGCCCTTGCCCCTCAGATCACCCCCAGATTTCACTAAAAGGGTTTTAGAAAATGTTTTAAACAGTATATTAGATTAATAACCTTGAGCAGATATAAACAGTAGTGGCCTATTCTGTGAAGAAGTATGCAAACATAATGACTTAATAAAGGTTTTCATTTGCCCCCAATACTAGAAGCTCTTTGCCTTTGTCCTCCTTCTCATTGTTTATACCTGGTCGGGAACTTTCCTATGTAACAATTACTGTCAAACTGCCTCTGGTTTTGAGAATCAATATTTTTCTTGTTTGTCAACCCAATGACCTGCTTTAGTTCATTTTACAACTAGAAATCTTTCTGCCCCATGGCCTAATTCAATTTTCATTAATTTGCCTTTTAATGAAGAACTTTGAGATTTAGTTTTCTATGTCTTGGCTATGTTCTATTTTAAATTATAGGTTACGATTTTGTCCTATATTAAACTAAGAGTAACACCTGAATTTTGAGTTGCAGTTGAAAGTATAAAAATACTGATTTGCTTCAGTACAACTATCTGTGGTTATACTTTTAGTAAATAGAGTAATTTGTAGATTCTAAAGTTTAAAGGAAATTATCCAAAATTTTGCTTGTTTGTTTGATTTTTCTTCTTTTGTAGTACTGGGGATTGCAGTACTCAGGGCCTCACTCATGGTAGGCAATCACTCTACAGCAGAGCTACATCCCCAGCCCTCCAAGAGACTTTTGTGCATATGACATTTGCCTTTATACCCACTGATCTTCCCAGTGCTCTTTTTGAAAATAGTTCAGGGATCTGTGAGTAGCTCTTTTACTTATTTCACTGGGGATAACTTATCTAAATCTACAAACTTGTACCTTCAAATAATTGGAGATAAAGAAATGAAATTCCAAGGTAAAATCTTTCTTTTAATGACCTCGTCCCTGAAAGTTTTTAAAGACACGAATTAAATATTTTTATATCAAGTTTTACTGCCCAAGTTATCTTAAATGGGCTATGGGTTGGCATTAATCTATCCCCTGGGACAACTTGATTCTTTTTAGGTTAAAAGTGGTTCATCACCTGGTTCATGAGTGGCCATCTGCAAGGGTAATTTAATTGTCCTCTGGTATTGTCCCAGTTGCAAAAGAAATGGCTCAGTGAGCAGAGGGCAGCTGTGGGGGGCCAGCCTCCTGAATTCTGTTTAGAGGCCACAAATATCTTTCTTTGCATACACTTGAATTTATTCCCATTTATTTCCTACTGTGGGGTCAAAAAAAATTTCCTTCTATCTCTGCTTCCCTAGTCCACAGTAGAGATCTGAAATACAAGCTTTATGTGTAATAAAATATAGTATAATGATTTCCATACATAATTGAAAAAAAAGTTCATTTAGTTTAAGGAAAAGGCAGGCACTTTAAGAACAGGTGTTGCAATGTGTTTGAATGATGGACCATCTGCTAGGTCATGGGAACCTGCTGGGCACAGTTGGCTGCCTGACACATCAGGGTATCCCTGATTAACATATTACATGATGTCTATTAACACAGTTGTAGAACATGGTGCTTAGTATGGCCTGGAGCTGAAATTAAAGAGAGAAATCCATAAATTGTTCTGCTTGTTGTGGCCTAATGTGAGACTCAAAGTGTGTCATATTTGAGAGTTGTTTTCCATTCATTACTATTAAGTAAAAACTGGTTGTTTTCTCTTTTGTACTTTGAAGATTCAATGACATTAATCTTTCAGATTAATAAAAGGATCTCTACCTCTACAAAAATATAATGTAGTCAACCAATATTCTACCAAAAGTACACCTCCCAAAGATCTCTTTAGAAAGATTCTTTGGTCCTAAACCAGAATTTTGAATAGTGTTACTATAATTCAGTTTTCTATTTCACAGTTGTAGTTATATACCCCAAATGTATTACTTTGTCTTGACTTCCTTTGAATGGTGTTTGTCTACTAGAAGTTCTCATTTATGTTTTTGAGGGTAGTTGGTACACAGCCAGTTGTTATCATTATGTACTCTTTTGAAGTATGTTAAGTGTTATCTGAAAGATCTGTCTACTTCTCTTACATCTTTCAGATAGGCTGGTAAATTATTGGTACTGCTTTTCATCATGAAATACAGCTGGCAGAAACTGAAGGAAACATTTTAAAACTACCTAGGAAAATGTTATAATTGAAATATAACTTTCTTTTCCAAAAGTAAACATGCAAGGGAATATAAACTGAGCAGTAGCAGCAAGTAAATCCATGATAAGTGAGCAGCTCTTGGTAATCCTCAGTGAAATTGGAAAATCTCTTCCCCAAGAAGGAAGTCTTGGAACTTGGAAGCACAGAACTATGCACTGTTTTCTGCCTGACACAGTTTTCTGCGCTTCCCTTTGTTGGACTCCCCAAGTTCTTACAGGAATTACAGTCATGAATTATACTCCTGAATCGTTTAACGATGAGGACTTATTCTGAGAACGGAGTCATTAGGCAATTTCATCTATGAATGTAGTTACACAGGACTAGAGGGTACAGGTCAACCACTCATCATGGCCTCTCCATGAAATCAAGAGACGAGGTAAACACAAGATGTAACAGGCTGCTGCTGGCATAACACAACATACTATTTACCATACATGTTTTATTTAGTAAGTAGGAGCACACATGAAAATAATGATTAAAAAGTATAAGTAAATTCATAAGCCAGTAACATAGTCATTTATTATATCACATATTATGCACTTTACATAATTGTCTTGCTATATTTTTATATGACTGACAGCATAGTAGGTTTGTTTATGCAACAAATAACATGTGAGGAATGCATCAATCTATAGGTTTAAGCCAGCTATCATGTCAGTAAGAATTTTTCAGCTTCACTATAGTCTTGGGGACAACACTATACATGTAGTCTGTTGTTGGCCTATATCATTATGTGGTGCACAACAGTATATATACAAACTATAATAATGTGCTTATAGTCCTAGGGAGCAGAAGCATCATTGGCAATATCGTTGTTAGTTTGCAATTTCCATCTCAAATCATAGTCTGGAACTCTCTTTCTCCCTCTCACAAAGCACACAGAGCTGGTTCTGGCAAGTTGAGAAGAATACTTTGCAAATACATCCAAATGCCCCTTGGGATCCAGTTTAGTCAATCTGAGCCTCAGTACAGAATCATTCCAGGCCACAAATATCTTTCTCTCTTTCTATATGCTTACAGGCCACAAATACCTTTTTTATTTGCAAAGAACTGCTCTTGTTCATAAAATGCAACAATCAGTCAGCAAATCCGTTGGTTTTGTCTTAGGGCATTAACCTATAATGAGACTCAACATTCAAAGTAACTATCATTGGTAAGTAGTAAAATAGCCTTTTAAGGATTTGGTAGCTGCTTCTTTGTTAGGTAACACGATTCTACAGAGATTCTGGACATCCCTGATGAAATGAGGAATTGATAAAATTAGATAAACTAAAAACATTTGCAAAAACCAAATATAAATAATCATAAGATGTTGCATGTAGCTTATCAAGGGGAACAGAAATATGAGCTGGTGTTCAAAGGAGGCCAACATTTACAAAGGTAGGGAGAGATATAAAAATAGAAATTTGAGCAGTGGCTCACAGCCTCTTTTATATCATTTGGATTGAGAACAAATTTTGCCATCCCATCTATCCTTAGAAAAGAACACATCCTATCCCAATGGGAGAATGGGCGAAAATGATTTATGAGGTACTTTTGGAAGAAAACCTGCCTTCTGGGAAACAAATGAGGGCAATCAATGAAACGGCTGTAAACAATGAGTATTAAAATTCAGGAAAGGAAATTTGGACCAATATAAATTGAAACACAAGCATGAGATGAATAGGCAAGATAACTTAAGATCGATACTCATCTCAGGCTCTTTGTACTCAAATGATCATAGCTAAGTCATACTCTTTTCATTTTTCCAACATGTAGTTTCCCTCTTTTGCAGGCTAGCCGTGGGCTGTGTGTGTGAGCTGTGAGCATTCTGAGCTCATGAGCAGAGTGGACTGACTTTGCTGCTCTTTCTGGGCTATGCATGTATGTGTCCTTTTCGCTCACTCTCCCTTGTGATCCTACATAGCACCTGAGATGGGTGTGACTTGCCAAATGTCAATCTACTGAGTACAAGACACCATAAAGCTAGACTCAATCCCCTGAATCCTGACCCTTTGCTTTATTTGCAAAGAACATTCCACGGAGCCTCCCTTTGTATGTCCCCCACTATGTGAGAATAAAGAATTCAGGTGTCTCTCTCTCTCTTTCCAACAGACTCCTAAAGTCACTAGGGCCGTCCTGGATTTTGAAAAGGTGTTTTTGTGTACTTGTGTGCTTTCTTCACCATTTTCTCAGTTATTGATGTATTCATATTTTGTGAACCCAGCATGGGTCACCAGCTCCGTTAGATGGCAATAAATGGAGGCACCATTGGGATTTGAACACAGGATAACTTAAGATCATACTCATCTCAGGCTCTTTTTACTCAAATGAGTATGACTAAGTCATACTTCTTTTATTTTTCCAATATGTAGTTGCCCTTGACCTCAACTTGAAGCTATATACTTAATGTACTTAATAAACAATAAAAATCTCAGGCAAAAATTACCCACCAAAAGAAAGTCTCCTAACCACCTAGAAATTCCAAGTTTAGAAAATCAAGGCATTTGATCTTTAAGAGCAGAAGCTGAGTTCTAGGATCAAGGAGATACCAGCTACTGGCAGTAACTTCTGAGGTGCCCAAGTGATTTCTGTTTCTGGTGTTGTCTCAGATGTTTAATGTAGCTAATACAAAACCCATCTCCATTTTTATGAGTATAGGGTGGTGAAATATAAGAAAAGTATATATTTGTTCTTTGTTCCTAGTACCGAACTCATAAAACCCTTATAATTTCCTGAGTGGCGGGAATTTGGGGAGCATGTTTTGGTCTAACATTTGGTCTTACTTCCTGGTGCAAAGCTCCTAATTACTTAGAATTTCCTGAGTAACAGGAGCATCTTTTGTTCTGATAAAATGACTCTTGGTGGGCTTCTGAATGGGGGCTGGTGCTTAGAAATTTGGAATGTTCTATCCCACTTTCCAATCTCCAGAGAATGAGAAGGGTTGGAGATTGAGGTAATGATGGACCATACCTACATGATGGATTCACTGTAATAATCCATGAACTACAGGGTTTGAAGAGCTTCCTGGTTGCTGACATGTGGAGGTTCCTGGAGTGTGGTATATCCAGGTGGGGCATGGAAGCTCCATGTCTCTTCCCACATACCTTGCTTCATCTTTTCCATTTGGTTGTTCATCTATATCCTTTATAATAAGCTAGTAAGTGTAAATAAACTATTTCCCCAAGTTTTGCAAGTCACTCTAGCAAAGTAACTGAACTCAAGAAGGTGGTCTTATGAACCCTCAATTTATAGCTGGTTGGTCAGAAGTTCTGGAGAACTAGACTTGTGATTGGCATCTGAAATGGGGGTAGTTTTGTAGAATTAAGTACTCAACTTGGGGAATTTGACTCTAACTCCAGGTAGATAGTTTCAGAATTGAAGTATAGGATAAAGAGTTGGTGCTTAATGGAGAATGGCTTGGTATGTAGGAAAAAGCCCACACTCGTGGTATCAGAAATGAAGTAGTAAGAGAGTTGAGGGGTGAACATGAGAGTAGGAAAAACAAATTGTTTTTCGTTTGTTTGCTTGTTTATGTTTTTGTTTTTCTACCTAAAACAAGGCTCCTGGTAGATACCTGACATTCCCTGGTAGGGACCCGACATTCCCTTTCTTCACTTCCTCATCTCCTCTTGCCACAACTTTCTTACCTGCCACCACTAATCCGTGGAGCCACTGTGATGGCATGTTAACATGATATTAACAGCAGTAAGATTAGTAAGGTAGGAGGTGCAGTGGGGGATGGGAACCAGACTACTCTCTGCCAGAGATCTGCCTTTGGCATCCAATGAGTCCTTCTGTACCTGCAGGTGAGCTCTGGCTCTCCCAGCCTTCTGGCTTGTATAATGGAGGATGGGAGGCATTCGTGCCATGCAGAGGTGCTCATTGTTCCCATCATGGCTTTAAGAGGTCATGTTTTCCCCACTTACACTGAGAGAGAACTGCTAGGCTCAAGTCTATCAATAGCAAGTTGTCAGCTTGCCAACAATAGGATTACCATGCCTCAGAGTCCAGAATTTATGGTTAAAAAACCAAACTGTGCAAAGCAGTTTGGCCAAGAAAAATGAGTATTTCTTTCTCATTATAGAAAGAGAGTGTTAGACTTCAAATATGATAAGTGTATGAACTGGCTTAATCATTAATTTTTCTTAAATGACAAGGGAAATTTATACAGATCATAAATTTTTTATCTACACTTCTTTCTGAGATTTTTATAAAGAAATGAAATAGGCGACCCACCAGCAGAAGAGGAGCAGCGGCCTGCTGAGAGGCAGAGCCGCCCCCTCCCCCTGCGTGGCAAGGTAGACAGAACTGTGACAACCCACAGAGCAGGCCCAGCAGCCTGCTGAGGGGCAGAGCCGCCCCCCACCCCCCGCGCCTGCCAGGTAGGCGGAACTGTGACCACCGACAGAAAAGGCCCAGTGGCCCTCGGCGGGACAGAGCTTCCAATCACTCCTGCAAGGTAGGCGGGCCTGCGACCCACCGGCAGAAGAGGAGCAG
>NW_025999900.1:10178025-10193947 GCF_001458135.2 Marmota marmota marmota
TGGCATTTATACACAATGGAGTATTACGCAGCACTAAAAAATGACAAAATCATGGATTTTGCAGGGAAATGGATGGCATTAGAGCAGATTGTGCTAAGTGAAGCTAGCCAATCTTTAAAAAACAAATGCCAAATGTCTTCTTTGATATAAAGAGAGCAACTAAGATCAGAACAGGGAAGAAGAGCATGAGGAAAAGATTAACATTAAACAGAGACGAGTGGGGGGAGAGAAAGGGAGAGAGAAGGGAAACTATGGAAATGGAAGGAGACCCTCATTGTTACACAAAATTACATATAAGAGTTTGTGAGGGGAAATGGGAAAAAAAAAAACAAGGGAGAGAATTAAACAACAGCAGATGGGGTAGAGAGGGAAGATGAGAGGGAAGGGGAGGGGGGATAGTAGGGGATAGGAAAGGTAGCAGAATACAACAGTCATTAATATGGCATTATGTAAAAATGTGGATGTGTAACCGATGTGATTCTGCAACTTGTATTTGGGGTAAAAAATGGGAGTTCATAACCCATTTGAATCAAATGTATGGAAGATGATATGTCATGAGCTTTGTAATGTTTTGAACAACCAATTTAAAAAAAAATGTTAGAACTTGAAAAAAAAAAACAGTGCAATTCCTTTTGAAACATAATTGTCTAAAAATTTATCAGATGCAATGTGGCATATTTCCTCAGAAACTTTTTACATGTCCTTTTATAATATTATTATAACATATGGTATTAGCATGCATGTAACTTCTATTTCATTAAATCTTTTTCTTCAGAAAAAAAAATAAAAAATAAATAAAGAAATGAAATATATCTTATATTTAGAAATGCCTTTTAATGTTAAGGTTCTCCAAAATTTCCCAACACAGCTACCATTTTCTACAAATGTAATAAAAACAATGGGCAATAATTTATTCTTCATTTTCAAATAATTACAAAATAATTACAGGGGCAGATAATAATTAATTACAAAAATATACGTATGGAAATCATCCTTCATTGTGGTACTACAAAAGATATTTACAAAATGCTTTAAATCTGAGTATGTAGGAAGAAATCTGGACTCACTTGACAGTTTAATTTTTAAAAACAAAAAAACCCTTTTATATATCAAAGTCAAATAATTGAGTAAACTTTCAGAATTCTAGGGTCCCATATATGTAACCCTATTCAAAAGCCAAAATCCACATTTCTACTTCCCTAATATTTGAACCTGTACAGTTTTTCTTGGAGTAAATGGGGGAAATCCCACATAAATTTTACTTGTCAAGCCTCAAATAACTAATTATTGACCATTATCAACAGTAATATATTTTAGAATTCATTTTCTTATGGAGGGGAAATTATGTGAAAGATTATTCTACAAATAAATGCCACTATATTTAAATACAATACTAAAGTTAATAACGTGAAAAAGCTCTAACTTAGAAGACAAGGGATCCTATGTTCAATATATTATTCTTAGCACTTTAAAAAGCTTTTTAAAAAATTCTTTATAAATGAAAATAATACCTACAATCAATATGTTGTGAGGAGGTGTGGAGATCAATCAGCCATTTGAAGTTTAGCTTTGAAGAGCTTTCTTAACTCACCCACTACTTTGCCTTACCTGGGATAATTAATGTGTGAGCTGGTGAGTTCTACATTTATCCACTTGGCATTTTTCTTGGGCTTTCTTCTGATACAGTGTGGTATTTACTGTTAAGGGTAATGTTCCCTCTGGAAATAACACATGAAAAAACAGCTAGGAATTATTAGCCACAGGAGAGAATTGGATTACAGATAGGAAGCCGTGGAAACTGCAAACCTTCCATAGAAACTAAACTCCCAGGAGACTCAACCCCCTCTACCTTTTTTGTTTCCTTCTGTTTCCTCCTGAAGATTCTGCTTTGCTTCATTCTCCTGTGGGATATGGATGAGAAAGAAAAAAGAAAATTTTGGTAAGTTTTGGGCTTATATCTTATATTCATAAGAGACATTCTAAGCATAAATCATTTGGATACGGATATACCTATATTTTTTAACCCAATTAACTGCTGGGATGAATGAAGCAATGGATTTCTCAGGTCATTTTCCAAACATAACAGATTCAAAAAGGGGAAAAATCATTTTTCCCCATAGCCAAACATATCTTTCATTCCTCAGACTTAAATTTATCCTGTTCTATTTTCTATTCATCTAGTCCCTTTATTTGTCAAAGAATTATTTCATAGTACACCAAAAAAAATATAAAATGAATGGATGAATAATGAAATGATGATAACTAATAATTATACTCTGTAATATCTATAGTAGAATTTATGAAAGTCACAGATTTAAAATCCCCTGTGAGATAAGTATTCTTTTTTTTTTTTTCTACTCTGTGCTCCATCATAGAAAAAGTTAAGATTGTGGAACTAAGTTGCTACCTGGATAATGACAGAAGAAACAAGGCAGAATCTGAACTAAAATTGGAGTAAAAAGAAATCCCTGTCATTTAAGAGATTGACACTTCTGTTCCATTTATTTCAGTCAGAAATGTCTTCTATTATGAAGCTTAGTCAGCCCCATTATTGTTGCTCTGGAATTGAATACGGACTCTCTTCTACACTTTCTCTGCACACAGTCATTCAAATATTACTAATTTGATTCTGGCTTCCTTTCAATTTCCTATGTTCTTTCCTATGAAAGAATTCAAGGTGGGCACTATTCCCACAGTATTATCTGGTTCCAGTTTTTTATCTTCAGTAAGTAAATGAAACCAGCCATCTAAGTAGTCACATCTTAATCTCCTCGGTACTAATAAGCTTTGTACTGTGACAACAATATTAAGTTTGTCCAAGGACAAGCTCTGATCTTCAGAATTGTCCAAACGTAATATGCTATGTCCCAATATAATCTGTTTTGGTGCTGTCTTTGCTCAAGCACAGCCATTTGGTATGTTTTTAGATTCATAGATTCTTGAGAACTTGCCATCTTGCTTAATCAAAACACTTTAGAGTACCCTATAATCCAACAGGATACTTGGAAAGTCATGTTTTTCAAAGTGTCTGTGATAAAGAACTACTTCTTAAAATTTCTTTACAGTAATATGCCAAAATTTTTTGCAAAATGCCATGAAAATTTATTACTAGAAAATGATATTTGATATCAGCAAAATCAAATTGCTGTAAAAAAAAACTAAGATATTACTCTGTATTGCTTTCACAAAGCAGCTCCAGTCCACAGGTGTGTCTTACACAGAAATGCTATAAAAAACATCCTTGTTACTTTATCCCAATCTTTTGTTGCATGCATGTATCATTGTCATATCAAGAGCAGGGAGGTGAGAATCCTTTTCTTGGCACAGGCAATAGAAATCTGTATTGTCTGTAGATAATTTTAAAACAATCATTTAATTGGTTAAAAATCAGTCTTTTAAAATCATCATTTGCCAGAACTTCTGATGTTAATGATAACATGCGTTCCCTCCAAACAAATACTATTCTCCATGTAGAATCAACTATGTGAAGTTTAATCAATTTGTTGCTGTCTCCACCCTCTCCATACTCTCCCATTGAACATTCTTTTCCATGCAGGGTTTGCCTAGTCTAATGTGGTATTCTTCAGGATATCAGACCATCTATGAATCCTCATTTATATTGGTTCTGGATAAGATACTGTGGGTAGAGTGGGCAAACCCATGCCTGAACTATGTGTCATTCCTGATCAGGGACAATCACTGATCTTTCCAGGCAGAAAGCATCTGATGGAATCACCTTGGTGGCTGATGTGTCTCCTCAAGGATGGTATAAAACCAAGAGGTCAGTTTGGGTTTCCATTGTTGGAAGG
Organism: Marmota marmota marmota; assembly: GCF_001458135.2. Taxonomy (NCBI): domain Eukaryota; kingdom Metazoa; phylum Chordata; class Mammalia; order Rodentia; family Sciuridae; genus Marmota; species Marmota marmota. Next base: position 10,181,835 of record NW_025999900.1, read on the forward strand.
TCAGACATTCAACAACAAAGAATGGTTTAATTTGTTGTGCGGTCTAGACATATCTCCATCTCTGCCTCTGTGTCTGTCTGTTCTTGAGTACATTGGGTAAATACTGATAATAGAAGCTGGTAATATATATTGGCCAAGACATGCTGTCCTCATGGTTATTTTGTGCTTCTTCTACAGTGGGTACTGTCTGGTGGTTAGTAACACCCAATACAAAGATCTTACATTTTGTTCCTACTCCAACAGATCCATCCACGTGCCTCATATGCCTCTTTCCCAGAACATTTTTGTTCCCACACCCTCCCAGTGGACTAAGACAGAGAAGGGGGGGGGAGGTAGGACACTCATTTTCATGTATATTTCTGTATTTGTTGAAATTCATGAGTTCACATCATTTTCTTTTTCCATATTTTCTCTCCTTCAATGTTTGTAACTCTTTCTCCAACACCTTCCCACTTGGGTTTCAGTATCCCACCCTTGTTCTTCCTTCCAAATGAATTCTGTCCTCATTCTGCTAAGGTTCTCATACCTCATGCCAGGTCTGCCCTCCCACATGAATGTCCTCCTCACTCTATTTAGATTCTGTCATGACTCAGAGGAAGGGCTTCACACCGTCTTGAGCCATGTGGTCCAAATCATCTCTACTCTAGTGCAACAATGGGGACATTGGCAGAGGAAATAAGATAGTGTCACCTTGTTTTTTATTTGTTTTTGTTTTTCTTTAGTATACAATTTTCTCTAGACTCATTCCATGAGGGAGAAGGAAAGAGGAAAGAGTGATTGGCAGGACAGAATTGAGAATTCCAATACTATTAATAATAAAGTCACTAAAATTAAGCACAAGTAATAAAGATGTAAAGAAAATGGAAAAATATAGAATTATCATTGTTGTATGCCAGTATGTGTTACATATTAAATTATCTATATATAATAAACACCACAGAGAACTCTTTGAGTACATATCAGTATATTCAGGTTGACAAATAACAAGATAATCACAAAGTCCATATGGGATGGATGAGAACTGCTTTTAGTAATAGCTTGTTAATTTCCATCCCACAACTTAACATCATAATGATTGAACTCTTCATTTTAATTATTCCATGCAATCCTGGAAATAGATCAGTTTGAAGAGAAAAGTGAGGAGAAAATTTTCTCTAGTGAAGCATTCTTGCTATAATCATTGTGTTTGTACCAAAAATGATGAGATTATGCTGATATCTCCTTGGTTTTAAGAACTAAAAATAAATTGAATGGCAGTTGTTATTGGTAGGCCAGATGTAAAAGCCAGAGCAGATTTTGAAGAGGGTTAAGAAAAGGAGTTGCTAGATAAAACACAGGTCATCTAGTTAAGTTTGAGTTTCAATTAAGTAATAAATAGTTTTTACCATGTTTGTCCCAGATATTACATGAGACATTTTAAAATTATGTGTTGTTTAGCTGAAGTTCAAATTTGACAGCATGTCCTGTATCTTTATCTGCTAAATCTGGCAATCATAGGTAAGAAGGAAAGCTTAAAAAAAAAAAAAGTCTCATCTGTTGTTTTCCTAAAGTAATGGAACAGTACCAACAACTTCACTCAGCAAAGACAATGTAACCTAGATAAAAACAACTGCACAGTATTGGGAGCTCTTCCAGGTGTTATCAGGACTGAAATTAACTGGTTAAAACATGAGAGAAATAGACCAGGGGAGGAGTATCCCAACCCTAGGAGACCCAGAAGGAGATAGAGAAGAACTAAGAAGATAGAAGAAGATACAAGGAAGAGAAAAGGAAAGAGAACAAGAAAGGAAGAAGCTAAAGGAAAAGAGGGAGAATTGGATAAGGAAGACAGAGCCATACAGAAATGGACCATTTTTACCAGCCCAGCAAAGGTAGAATGTAATTGAAGCCCACCAGAGGAAACATTTGGCCATGCCATCCTCAGCTCCAAAGTAAAGATAGCTACCTTATCAAAATTATGATCATGTGTTTACCTGATGACAAATCTGTAAAACTCAATACCCACCCTTAGAGAAGGAGCGATTGGACAAATATTTACATCTATGCTCCATATTGAAGTCATAGGCCCATAGTGATTTCTCATGATGAGAAATGCTTCTGTAGTACCCACCTTCTCCAAAATGAGCCTCTCCAAATATGTAATACCTATTTCTAATTTGTGGCTAGAAACCATTGAATAAAATGTACTAGAATAGTTAGAATAAACCCCATAAGATCCTGCCAAGAAACCAGATATTTTGATACCACATATTACAAACAATATCCTAGAACTTATTTTCCAATATAGTAGAAGCATCCAACACTCCATTTACATTATAATAGTGTCAGTAAGCAGCCATGGAACTCTGACCAGGGATTTTAAGCAAATGAAGAAATGGAAAATAATCACACACACTGTAGAAAACATCGAATCCAAATATTTCTTTTATCAGATAATGGCATTAACTAGTAGGTCAACATCTTGCATGAATCAAGTAGAAGGAGATTTGGATCAGCTAAGAAACCCTAGTAGCCGACCCTGGCAGCCAACACTCTCACTGCCAGCATCTCCATTTCTTTACTGGAGGGCAAGCACTCTTGCTGCTGGATCCCACTCTGATATTAGTGGGCCCCTCCTGCACTTTGTCACTCCTTAGACTGACAACTCTGAAGGGTGGGACCTAGGCTAGCTCCCCCAAATCCTCCAGCATTGGCTGCCTTCTTTCTTTCCACGACCTACATGGCTAAACCTGTGATATTTAGGAGGGGTGATGGGGGATTAAGAAAACACACATATACACACAGAGATGAAGATAAATGGCTGGGATCAGATGTAGTGCTGCTTTCTGATGGAGAAGCAGTATCTCAAGAGCTGTTCCAGCAAGTTTTATTTATACATGTCTCATGATCAAGTTAAAGACTATAGAAGTATTATTCTTTGTGCTCAAGAAAGTTACAGGACTAGAAACACCTATGTAGCTTTTTCACAGTTGGAATGTGCAATGTTAGGAGCTTTGTACAGTACTCAAGAAGCCCATTGTCTAAAGTTACTGTTAAGCGGGTAGCAGTGCTGGTGAAACATTGTGATTGTGTTGCATGCTCAGAATTCCTCTATCCCTGGGAGATATGTGCTTGAGATCAAGGTCAAAGCTGATAAGACTCTTGCACAGAGCCTCTTTGGGTAGGGCGACACCACAGCAACTGGGCATTTTGTACCCTTGCACAGAAACATTTCCAGGCCACAGTCATAATGTCATCAGATACCCCCAATCTTAGTCACTGCAATCCCATTCCTGTCACTGCTCTCCACACTTTTGTCTCTTGTCCTTATGCTCAAATAAACTTCTCAAAGTAACTACCCACATTTGAACCTTGTCTGCCGGGGGGAAATCCAAACTAAGGCAGTCAAAGTTCTAGTTCATTGTATCTCTGAATTTCTGACCATTTGCTTAATAAATCCTATTTTATTATACTTTAATAATTTTCTGTTGTGTATTCTAATAACAAGAATTGTTATCACTTATTTTTTCAAATATTTTTTATAAATATATCATCTTAAGTAAGTGTTCCTTCATCCACTTACATTTTTCTTTTAAATGTTTTTGTAAATTAGGAAACTCTCAATTGACAAGAGATGTGAAAGTTTACTATTAGTAGACAGTTATCACTAGACCCTGAGGAAAAATGACAAGAACAAAAACAAAACTATTTTGGAAAAAGAGTGAAGCAAGGCAGACACAGAAGAGCTGAAAGTCCACTTATAGACTCTGGCGTAACTAAGTCGCTAATTACTTCTTACAGCAGCTAAATGGGCTAGGTTACCTTTGCTGTGTCCTATTAAATCACCGCCTAAAAACTGCTCTAGAATGGAAAGTTGTTCGAACTTTAAAAATTTCTTAAGTTGATGCACGAAAATCATCTCAGTATCATCAGGTGCTGCACTTCTTAGAAAGAAGGAAAGGATTTGGAATGTTAGGAGGAAAGTCACTTGATTCAAGCCCCTCTGGAGTAGTCAATTAATATACTTGGGCTGCTTTGCCCCTTTAACACTCTTCCTATGCCAGGAAATTCTCTACCTTTTGAGTCCTGGCCTTCCCGTGACAGAAGCCAGACACCCTCTTCTACATCCCACTTAAATAGGAACTACTGAATGACAGAGGCCACCCCAGTCAGACAACTCATGTACCGCCTCAGATCAAAAACTGGTGACCCACCGAGGCTACTGCTACACAGATTCATGCTGGGGAAAGTGACTGTAAGGACAAGCTTCCAGAGAATTTTCTGGGTCAGCAGTGAGCTGCAGTGTTGATTCCATCTGGTGACTCCACAGGGACCCATCCTCTGGTAGCATTTGCACATAGCTCTGGGCCTGATGACCTTCAAAACTGATTTTCTGGTCCTTCTGAAGATTATTGTGCTACCAATATCATTTGATACATTTCTGTCACTTGGAATTTCTGTCTACTTGGAACTAAACTGGTTGACACATTCTTTATACGCAAAGTTACAATGTTAAGAAATTTAAAGGTGAATTAGAGTATGTCCTCCGGGAGCTTATAGAATAATACAGAGAAAGAAAGATAAATAACCAAAATACACAGGAGGCTCAAAGATGGTAGGAGAGTGTGGTAAATAAGAGAAAACCTTTTGGAGAGAGACTGCCTGAGGTTCAAATCTTGATCCAAACATTATGAACTATTTTTCCTTGAACAGTTTACTTAACTTCTCTGTGTTTCAGTTTCTTTATCTGCAAAGTGGGGATAGTAAGATGACTATCTAACAAGGTTTTGTGATAGAGAGTCCTATTTGCTTCCCCATATCCATTCTCTCCTTCCTGAGCATTCTGAGCAGATGGCTGCTCTGCTAAAGATTATATATTTCAGCCTCCCTTAGAATGAACAAAATGCAGCCATGTGACTAAATGTTAATGAATGGATTGAGAGCAGACGCTCTCAGTTTTACTTGGTTAAAAAAGAAAAGTCCTTTCCCTGGACCTTTGCTCTTTCTCCCTTTTCCTCCCAGCTGTTTGGAAATGATTATTGTGGGCAATGAGCAATGATGTTGAAGCTGCATATTGAGGTTGGCAGAGTAACCTGGCAGCTGGGCTCATGGATGACTTGAGCAGAACAAATCATCTATCAATGTTGGATTGTTGAAGGGAGAAATCAATATCTTTTTTCTTTAGGCCTCTCAATCATTTAGACTATGTTTTCATAGCAACTCTATGAACTCTCTTTTATACTAAATACTATAGTTATTAAAAGGGTTAAATATACATATTTTATATATAGCTTAGAACAGAAGCTGGCTTGAAGCAAGCACTAAATATGTTTTAATTAGTGTTACTCCCTTTTCCTATTTTCATATGAAAACACTGAGGCCAGAGTAGATTAAGCAATAGACACATGGCCACACTTAAAAGTGTCAGAATTAGGATTTGAACCAAAGTCTGTCTGCCATAGAACTATACATGAGTTTCAAAACACATTTCTTCATTATTTATGTACATATACTTACATAAATATAGTGGGGCCTAGCCTAACCAATCTTATCATCCCTGAGAACTTACATGTCCCAGTTTCCTTAAAGGTGAGGGGGTGTGCTTCCATCCCAAGCTTCCCTTATCATCTGCATAACACTGAAACTATCAGGGGAATAGGAAGTGTGTGGCATTGTTGGGGCTTAGAAAATGACCATAGGAAAAGGATTCTAGGCCTCACTGAAAAAGCTATTCATGGGGCCCACCTGGGTGGGAAGAAAGTGGGGGGAAAAGAACAGAGGAGCCCAAAGACTTGCTGTCTATCCTCTAGGATATAAAGTACAGGTGAGGGATTGTGAAAACAGAAAGAATGGGAGGTGATCATTACTGCATGGAACTTCAGACCTAGCACACAAGTCTGTCTCAATCTTTTTCTCAATGGCATGTACATATTTATTTTTTCTTCCATTTTAATGGTCAATGAGATTTCCATGTCACCTTTTTAAGGATGTGAATTCTTTTATATTAAGAGATCATATCATTTCACTATATTCTTCTGACAAATGGATTTATTAATTTAATGGTTGATTTGCTCAGACTGACTGTTTAATATCTATATTGGTAGCTTCTCCAGGGTCGGTTGTATATGGATCTAAGGTGACATTTGATTTACAGCTCTTCAGTAATTGCAGAGGAAAGAAAGAAGAGAACTAGAGTTCCTTTAGCACCAAATAATACATATTTGACATTTGAGCATATAATTTTATTTATTTCTGATAACTCATGATATTTTATTATCCTGTTTTTTAAGGTAAGAAATCTAAATTTCAGAGAGGTTACATAAGTTATCCAAGTTTACAGATTCAGCAGGTGGAGGAACTGGTATTCAAATTCAACCCTTTCTGACTCTGAAATCTATGCCCTTACCACTCTACTTTGTGGGCATGAACATGAAGTTTCTGTCATTCAGGCAGAACTGAATTTCCTCAGTAAAATGGAAATAATGTTATCTTGTGTAACTACATAAAATGAAATAACATAGGCACTCAGCATAGTGTCCAACAGAACAAATGAATCCCATGCAAGGCCCTGCTTGAGAAACACATAAGACTTTTCTGTATGTAACCTTAAAGTCGATAAAGTTTGAATGATTGCATTGAAATTTTCATTTTGCACTGAAGTCAGAAATCTAGGAGAGTAACTTCTCAGTTTGGTCAAGTTCCCTGAGCTCTGAGTGGACAAGCTGGGTTAATTGTTCCATTTTGATATTAAGGGAATAATAATTTTTAAGTAAGAAAAATAATGATAATTGTTTTTTTGTTTGTTTGTTTGTTTTGCTGCTCCAGAAGGTAAAGTAAAAGGTGAGTAGAAGTTTTAGAAAGGCAGACTCTATTTATAGAGAGAGAATTCCAGTTGTCAGATGTTTTCCTAGGTAAGTAAAGGTCATTGCATATGTCCAAGATGACCAGGGGACCACCTGGCATCCTGAACTGGGCAGGACAAGGGCTGCAACAGTCTGATCCTGTCTCCTTGCTAAATTTCAATGGCTTCTTTGCAGCTTGAAGAGAAGAGTTCTGTTTACTTCCGGGGTGATTTCAGGACAGCTCAACCTTGAAATGTATGTGGATTATGCTAGATGGGAGACTGTTTTCTTCTTCAAAAGCCACTTTTCCCATTTGTCTTTCCCTGCACCTTTTGAGGGAGGAACCGTGTTGAGCATCTGCTCCCGGATTCTTGTCCTGTCCTCCAGCTATGAAGAACACCCCCGTTCCTGTGGGGGCGGGAGGCTTGGCTCTCCTTTTAGAAATTCCCTTCTGTGCTGCGCTAATCACACCCTCGGTACATTTCACATCTTATTTTTAGGAGCAAAGCATAAAGAATCCCAGCACCAACAGCAGTTTCTGTGGCAACCTGTATCGCCACCCCCCTGCCTGTCCAGCTGTGCAGAATTAAATTCTAAAAGAGGCCACTTTACATCATGTAAAGGAGATTCACAGTGAAGGTTCTTTTTAAATGAAGATTTTCTAACTTAAGAGAGAACTAGATGGGAATTAGGTTGGGGGGTGGTGGATGAACAATAGAAACAGAACCTTTACTTAGAACTAGAACTGTTATAAAATCCCAGGTATGCACAGATATGTCCTAGTTGCCTTGATTTTTTTCCCCACAGGGTATTATTTTAGATGCAAAAATAGCATTTAGACCAATGAAAACTAGGTTCAAATATTTATATCAAAGGGCTTTGTTGATAAGTTATCCTTTACCTCCTCCCTTATACAGTCTTCCTTATAATCTTCCAGGCAAGGCTAGATTACAAATTGACATGCTTCTCGCATTTTCTTGAATAACTCTTGCAAGCCAAAAGTCCCAGATCTTCAGAAAAGTTTACCAAACTCTCTTTTCCTAACGCAGTTGACACAAGAAGAATCTCCCTGGGCCAGGATCAAGGGTGGGCCTAAAAAAAAAAAAGCTTCTTAGAAGTGTCATTTGAGGGAAACAAAAAGAATACCACAAAGCCTGACACAATCCCTCCTGAGGCCATGGAATGTTCTAGATTATCATTATTTGCTTATGATTGTGGGAAATTGCAAATATGCTTCTTGGAGGTATAATATTTTATAATCAAATTTATATTTTGTATCTTACTTGCTTTTAAGAAAACATGAGGAACCCATATTAAAACAAATATTTCTACCATAAGATTTTCTGTATAGAGAACATTGAAAAGAATAAATATACCCCAAACCTAGATTAACATCAGTACTATGCCTAAGCATTAATAGAGCTCAAAGTTTCCTGAATTCACTTAAATAAAATTTTTATTATAATGCATTATATGATGATCACTTATTACGTGGAAAGATACCAGTTGGTCCAGAAAGAGACATTTTCTAATACTATGTTCTTAAAAGGGACTCTTAGTACATGGGAAACAGAATGACTTTTTTTTTTCACAGTTATTTAAAAAAAGATGAAAATGGTTCTCCACATGGCCATTGCTTTTATTAAATTTGGATAAATCTAAATTTATAATCTCAAAATAAAACACAGCAAAGCCACTGATTAATTAATTAAATAATTTATCTTGAGATTGAGTCAATATTTCTGTGACTGTTAAATGTTGTAATGAATTACATGAAACTCTTTGTTGACAATATTTGGCACTACCATAACTCAAATGACTTTCCTTTGTTCTGTTATGCATGAAACACATTGGTTGTGGGGAAAAACTCTGAAAATTATAGTCTCAATGAAAATTAGTCTCAAAATTATGTCTAAGACAGCAAGTTTTGTCCTCAAAGTTCTTGGTTAAACTTTTTAACTTTTATTGGAAGTTCAAAGTAAGGTGGGTCTTTTTGTTTTGTTTTCTTGGGGGAAAACCATTGGAAAGTGAAAGTAAATAATTTTTATACCATATCTTTACAGTTTTCATTAGTATATTACTAAAGAGGTATGTTTTGGGTGCCAGTAACATTATAACTGGTTTTTTAAAATTACAAATTAAATAATGATTTTAAGGGGCACAGCATTGACTTTTCAAATACTGATACTAAATTTTCACTTTACCTCTAAATTTTGGTAATGTTAAGATAGTAGCAAAATGAACTTAATTTATAACAACATGACATATTCATCCCCCCCTCACCCCCCCTTGCTTCCAAACACAGCTGATCCTAGAGTCCTCTCCAGCGTGAGAATTGCAATAGTTGAAGAACTTTGATGATCAACAGCTGGTGCGCTATTGTCTTTGTGCATTAGGGAAATGTGGTGAGAAGACAGAGGAGGGTAGTGCATCCTTGAATCTTTTTCTCTCTATTAAATGTAAATTCATCAAAAGCAGAGGACACATTTTATCCACTTTAGGAATGTTGGTAGCTGACACAATACCTTACATAAAAGCAATACTTAGGACATGGTTATTGAACGGACTGAAAATAAGATTAGTTATTCAAAACATAGCCTGTAACATCCCAGAAAAACTTCACCCTGGCTGTGGATTTGAAGGCTGTTACTCTGCCACAAGTTTGGAAGTGAAAAGGAAGATCCCTAATTCCAAGGATTGAGAAAGAACTCAAGGCATCACCTCTGCACCTCCATCTCTGCCCATCTACTCCCTCCCCAGCATCTACAACGTTCTATTATTTGGCTCTGTAGATAATTGGGAAATTTCAACCACCTGGCAGAGTGTTTGAAGCTGGGGCACAGGATATCATAACAGCTGCTGGCATTGGCAGGAAGTTCCCCCAAATATCCACTGAAAGTAGGCATGACCATAACTGGATGAGTGACAAGAATGACAGCTGGTTCCTTCTGGCAGCACATAGCAGAATAAGCCCAGAGAAACCCAAAGATGGAAAGCTCTCTCATTTTTTGGGGGTGGGGGGAAGTTACCAGGGATTGAACTCAGGGACACTCAACCACTGAGTCACATCCCCAGCCCTATTTGGTATTTTATTTAGAGACAGCGTCTCACTGAGTTGCTTAGCACCTCACAGTTGCTGAGGCTGACTTTGAACTCACGATTCTCCTGTCTCAACCTCCCAAACTGCTGAGATTATAGGCATGCCACTGCACCGGGCTTTCTCTATTTCTGCCTTTGGGTAACCCTGAGGATGAGAATTTTTCTTCTTCACCAATAGTGAAATCGTGGTACCTTCTCTGTATTTCTCCTTTAGCATGAACCCCATAAAATACTGAGGCATTTGGGTTTTTCACTAAATGTATGGGGATTGCAGGGTGGACACTATATATGAATTAGAGGATTTCTAAGTACTTAACCTCACTTGGTTGAACTTAGCCTGTATCCTTTGACAGAATTAACTGTCACATCGCTTCTATGCTCCCACAGCCAGCTGCCAATCCTCGTGAATATAGGGAGGCCCCTTTGGATCACTCAAAAAGCAAGTCTAGCCTTCTCTCAGGGTTGTGATTTGGGGCTGAAAAGCTTACTAATTTTCTTACCTTACTAACAGCTACCTGGAATTTTGCACACAGAAATTCTTGAAAGTAAAATTCTTCCTTTCTGGGAAAATTCTGCCCACACCAAATCCTTTCTGTTGTTGCTCCTCTGAAGTTCTCTTATCCTTCATCTAAATTTCCTAACAGCTCCCAGCCTGACTCATTGTCTTACCTGACGAATGTTAACATATTTAGTGGAGGAATTTAACCCACTCACATTTATTTTAACCACCAATATATTTAGTCATATTCTTGACTTGTAATTTAAAATTCTTTATTTTTCATTATTTTCTATTTGCTACTGTTTCTCCCTCTTTCTTGGCTTTTACTAGACAGACCAGTTTTTCTTTTTCTTTCCCTCTGCAGCAGAGATGGCTTTTCTTAGGGCTGGCTGCAAAGCAACATGGTCCTGGGACTCAGAATCCTCTCTTATGGATCCTGGTCACTAAAGAATTGCCCTCACCTCTATCTACAACCTTCATTCACCTTTCAGTTACAGGAAAGGGGAAAGGGGAAGAGGAAAGCATTCCCTTCTCTTTTATTTATTGTATTATTTTATTTTTATTTATTTATTTTGGGGGGATACTGGGGATTGGACTCAGGGAAACTCAACCACTGAGCCCTATTTTTTTATTTTATTTAGAGACAGGGTCTTACTGAGTTGCTTAGAGCCTCATTTTTGCTGAGGCTGGCTTTGAAGTTGTGATCCTCCTGCCTCAGCCTCTTGACATGCTGGGATGACAGATATGAGCCACCACACTGGCTTATTTATTGTATTATTTTATTTTGCTTATTTTTGGTACTGGTGATTGAATCCAGGGGCACTTGAGCATTGAGCTATTTCCCAAGTTGTTCAGGGTCTCACTTCTCACTAAGCTGCTGAGGCTGGCCTCAAACTTGTGATCCTCTTGCCTTGTGCCATCATATCCTGCTGGGAGCCATTAGCCAAGTAGGTATGACAATTTCCTTGCCAGCGTACCCCATGTTGCTGACATTTTGCAGTGACATTGAATGTAGGTGACCTTGCTCAAGGACCAGGGCGGATTAGGGTGTTCCCGGTTTAAGATAATCGGGTTTAGGGCGTTCCCAGTTTAGGTTCCAGGTTTAAGGTTTAAGATTATTCCTGCTGGGAATAGGGCGTATCCTGCTGCCTGAGTTCCCCTTGAGTTCTCACGGGATTCAGACAGTATTCTTTGGGAGATAGAAGCCCAGTGGAGGTGGATTTGGGCAGAGAATGGGGATTTCCCCAGAACGTGATTGTAGACGGCTGGTGTGAGTTCGGGAATAAAGAGTTGCTGTTTGAATCTACAAGCTGTGTGGTGGCTCGTGATTGTGTGCCCAGCCAGACTGCGGCATTTGGTGGCCCGTATGGGGAAACTTCTGAAGCTTAGAGGTAAGTCTAGAGAAAGAATGGGTGACCAATTCAAAAAACAATGTGTTCTCGTTTTGATTTATTTTGTTTTTATTTCAAGTTGCCTGTTCCTAGAACTTTCTCAGGCAAACTGGGGAAAATGGTTGACTCAAGGTTTGAAGTTGTTCGCCTCCAAGCAAGAGAAATTGTTAGAGGAAGGAGGCACCCCAGTGAGACCAAGAACAATTAGGGCATATGTTGATACAATACAAAAATGTAGCCCATGGCTTTTTAAAGATGAGTTATTAAGTATATTAATGAGACCATCATGGTATCCTGTAGAAG
>NW_025999900.1:10195217-10205313 GCF_001458135.2 Marmota marmota marmota
CTCCTCCCTTCTGCTAGTGATGGTCTAAAATTTGGGGGCCAATGGCTTATGCTGGACCAGTAGTCAGTGACGGGTATGATCCAATTGCAGTGGTATCAACCTAAGACAGGAGGCTGACGCCTAAAGGTCAGTTTTCCGATGATGGGTAAGAACCATATGTTGAATTGGACAACCTACCAGGCAGGGTCCTTAAGCCACATTGCTTGTTGTTTAATTAATCAGAAGGGGGGAGATGCTGGGAGCCATTAGCCAAGTAGGTATGACAATTTCCTTGCCAGCGTACCCCATGTTGCTGACATTTTGCAGTGACATTGAATGTAGGTGACCTTGCTCAAGGACCAGGGCGGATTAGGGTGTTCCCGGTTTAAGATAATCGGGTTTAGGGCGTTCCCAGTTTAGGTTCCAGGTTTAAGGTTTAAGATTATTCCTGCTGGGAATAGGGCGTATCCTGCTGCCTGAGTTCCCCTTGAGTTCTCACAGGATTCAGACAGTATTCTTTGGGAGATAGAAGCCCAGTGGAGGTGGATTTGGGCAGAGAACGGGGATTTCCCCAGAACGTGATTGTAGACGGCTGGTGTGAGTTCGGGAATAAAGAGTTGCTGTTTGAATCTACAAGCTGTGTGGTGGCTCATGATTGTGTGCCCAGCCAGACTGCGGCAATATCCAGCAAGCACCCACTTCTCTTCGAGTGGAAAGGCCTAGAAAATACAAAATCATTTTTGCGTACATATCTGTAGTTAGAAATAAGTCATAGGCCACACTGGCTTGTTAGGAAGCCTAGGATATGTAGATAAACTTGAAGGCCATGCACCCATCTGTCAATCCTAGGACAGTAGGTTGCTGGACAGATTCAGGGGCATCTGACAGTCTCAGCTACAAGTAAAACTTTGACTTTCTGATTTTCTGTAAGGATTAATTAGCAACTATAACCACTCATCCAATCAAAATAGAACATTAGCATATTGCTATAGTTTGGATAAGTGTCCCCCAAAGGTTCATGTGTTCAAATCTGGGTCTCCAGAGTAGCACTATTAGGAGGTAGTGGAATCTTTAGGAGGTGGGGCCTAGTGGGAGGTCCTTAGGTTATTTGGGTTGTGCCCTTGAAGGGGATTGTGGGACCCTGGCCTTTTCCTCTTCTCTTTGCTCCCTGGATCATGATGTAAGCAGTTTTATTCCACCATACACTCCTGCCATGATGTGCTACTTCTTCACAGGTCTAAAGCAATACTCATCCCTATCATCTTGGACTGGAGCCTCTAAAAATATAAACCAAAATGTACCTTTTTTCTTTATAAATTATCTCAGATATTTTTGCTATACTACCGTGAAGCTAACTGATGCCTATGTATGGGGCCTTTTACAATCCAGTTACATTTGTACTGTTCTTATCTCATGAGGTTTGGATGATTCTAACTCCCTTATGAGTTTTTGATGTTTAACACTCTTTATCTAATAGATGTGACTGGTTTATTGAATAATAATTTTCTAAGATTTGAGCCAAACTTCCAAAACAATTATCCTACATCTTAGTCTCTCATGTTTCCCCCCACCCCCATGGGAAAAAAGAAGGAGAACATGGAAAAGCCTTAATATTTTTGCTTTGAGAGGTCTAAGTTTTAATTATGATAATTTACATATGATTTTTGTGTTTTGTGGTGGACAACATGAAATGAAATGTTTGCTAATGTGACATGACACTCAAGGAAGGAACAGCCCTCCACAGACAACATGTGTCAGTGAATTAATTCCCTGTGGTGGTAACTGTTCCCAGAACCTCAGCCATCATCCCCCTTTATGAATAATTTTCCATTCATACATACGGGTGTCTGACAGTTTGTTTACATGCACTGTGGGAAAAAAAAAAGCTAACATTATTTGGCTTGCTGTCAAAAATCGTCTCTATTTTCGTTGTCTGCAGTGCTCTGATTCAATGCATTTTAATAAGTTTTTAACAATGCATGAATTAGAGTCAGAGGAACTAGAGGAAAGACTGGGATGACACACACTCATTATACAATATAAAGGGATGAGACGTCATCTATTGTTTGCCATGCCAGCAACTCTTAAATTAATGCCCTTTCTCCTTCAGAACTGAAGTGTTCTCACTGCAACTGGGCATAAGCCACTTGGCATAATTTGGTGTGATTCTTTAAGAAGCTTTATATCTTAAGTCATGCTTGAGTTACTCTCCAAATTTGATCTCATCCAGATTTTATCAGCCTTCGTTAGGATCTGGTCTTTCAAAAGCCTCTTCCCTTCATGGCTATTAGTTCATCGTGTGTATCTTGAGCCAGGCAACGGCAAAAGGGAAATACAGTGTTGTTTCTATGGAGGCTGAAGGAATCCCTTTTTCATTCTCTTGATCTTTGGCATGTGATATTGAGTCAACAATGAAATATAAATTTAAATTTTATAGCATTAAATTATATTAATTGTTTTAAATGAAAAAATAATTTGTACTCTCTCACTTGGGTTTGAGTAGCCCTTATACAGTGGCAAATCAGTATATTCAAGCTGCTTGCAGTTTCTGCCTATTGCTGGAAGTAGAGTTTGAATTTTAAGTGACCAGAACTGAAAAACTGTCTCCTGGGGTCCATAACCAATTTCTGCATGCTAAAGTGGAAACTGAAATCTGTTCTATGGGCAAGTCCTTGTTAGGTTTTACATTACAGACAGATGTGAAGCAAATAACTCCATATTAATTTTGGGAAAGTCCTGAACCACTGAAATAATAACAAATGTAGATGCATCTGACTGAGATGTTTTCATTCAATTTAATAGTAGACTTGTGTACCTACTTAGCAAGATGTGTCTTTGAAAAAACTATCTTTGCTCTTAATATGTACATATTTGGGTTTTTGAAATATTTTTTTTTCAGTTGTTCACGGACACAATGCCTTTATTTTGTTTATTTTTATGTAGTTCCAGGATCGATCCCAGTGCCTCACATGTGCTCGGCAAGTGCTCTACCACTGAGCCACAACCCCAGCCTAATATGTGCATATTTGAATGGAATTAAATGTTGTCCCAAAGGGGTAATTATTCAAGACTGAATAACTTAGACTCTAGTCCATCAGTGGCCTGCGACTGCCTTGCCATGGAGGGGATGACATCAAATCACACTATTTTCCCCTGACAGTTGCACTGGGGTGGAATGAAGAAAGATGGACATTGGCCATAGAGGAGAATTTTATCCCTCCCTCTTTCTGAATTGATGAGAGAGGTGGAGAATTAGATTTTGGGGAGAGAGCATGGGATGTGTTATTTGTGGGACACTGAGCAGGTGCTTATGGGTGGTGACAGGTCAGGAGCAATGGCTGCAGGGGCCCTCTGTGAAAAGGTTTGGTCCATTGGCTCTAACTTTTTCTAGCCTAGAGTTTCCCATACTTATTTGAACAAGGAACATTCTCATTGGATAGCACTGTTGCTATGACCCAGAATACCTTTTCTAAAGACTACACATTGGTGGGACATGGAGCCACCTCCCTGGATTGTTAGAACATATGTTGCTGGCACCACGCTCAAAGTCCCAGCCTCAGAAGGATGGGCCTGAGAACTTGTATTTCTAACAGGGATGCATGTTGAAGCTGGGTCCAGGAACCACATTTCAAGAACGAATCACAGCCTGAAATGATTTGTCTTTGTCTTTGTCTTTTTAGAATAACACAAATAAAATCAAGGAGTGATTATTGAGCTTGTATATTGAGCAGTACATACAGGGTCTGTTCTGGCTTGGATGTACAAAAGCACTCTGATGAAGCGGATCCCAGAAATAAAATCTAAAAATACAGTTGCCCCTCAGTTGTAGCAAGATAATTTTAAAAAATCAATAAGTACACAGTATGTTATTTAAACGTCTAGGTTTTTGTGACCATTTCACAAGTCAATAGTGGTTTTGTTTTTGAGTGTGAAATAACTGAGAGGAGATGGAATTTTACTCATTAATATT
Organism: Marmota marmota marmota; assembly: GCF_001458135.2. NCBI lineage: Eukaryota > Metazoa > Chordata > Mammalia > Rodentia > Sciuridae > Marmota > Marmota marmota. The sequence continues at coordinate 10,199,167 of NW_025999900.1, forward strand.
AACTTTAGTACATTTTTTCTGTAATTTGACTACGTTAAGAGCCATTTGGGCATGCTGGTTTATGTTATCACAGCAGCTCAACATCTAGTCAATTAAACCTGAAGAAACTCAGTCATTAGGCAATTTGGAACATATAACAATAAACAACTGGTTTTGTTGATTACTCTGGCTGAACTGATTAAATGCCTCGTTGAAACAGTAGAAACCCTTCAGCTTGTATGACAGCTTTACACATTTGCTTTCCAGTAATTATAGTGTCTGGTGAGCCAGTACTTCCAAAGGAGTACTGTGAAATGTTCTGAATTGGTGTCTCATTTACAATATATCATTATTTTTATTATATTTACCTGAAATAGAGAATTGGCCAAAGCAAAACCGAAATACATCAGAATAGATGGGAAGTCTGCCCTCTGATCATCTAGAGAAGTTAAATATGCACACCATAGCTATTTCTGTGTCTGTGAGGCAATTCACATACATTATCAGCCCACAAATTCAAATGTGCTTCACTCCAACTTGCTTTAGGCATTGCCTCTTGGCACAGCTGCTTATAGCAATGAACCTCAAGAAAATGTCAAGGGCATTCATTTTGTGTTTCAAAGATTTAGGGAGCCATCTATCTATTCATCTTCTTATAGTGTACATCATATGACTGTGATGAAACTGAACTTGTGCCACTCAGATATGCTAATGTGATGAGCATGATTGGCCATGACCCCAGTGTCTGTCCCTCTGTCCCCCAGTGTCTGTCCCTCATCACCATTTGTACTGCAATTGTAAACATAATTCCCATGGCTGTTCCCAGCCTATGACTGAGCATGATGAAGATATGAATGTGGTGTCATACCTGTGATATTCAAGTGACCTTGATATGGTTTGAATGTGGTGTCCTCTCCAAAATTCATGAGAAAAATCAATAGGCTCACTGCCCATATCCACACAGCATATTAGAAGGGCATCGTCTATGAGACAGAAAAGTCACTACTCCATTAACTAGCTGGATACCCTAAATTCTTCATAACAGTGTTCATAACTGCAAAATCAGGGAGTTGAAATAGATAATCCCTAGGGTCTTGTCCATGTTTTTTTTCCCCCGTTCTGTATTTTTTTATTGGTGCTTTATAGTTGTACATAAAATTGGGATTTCTTGTTACATATTCACACATGCACACATATAACAACAAAATTTTTCAATATCACTCCCCATCACTTCCTCCCTCCCTCTCCTCTTCCCACCCTGTGGGCCCTTTCTTCTACCGATGATCTCCCTTTGGTTTTCATTAGATCCCTTCTCCCCCACACACCTTTCTTTTTCTTTTTTCTCTCAGCTTCCACATATGAGAGAAAGCATATGAACCTTGACCTTTTGAGTTTGGCTTATTTTGTTTAACATATTGGTCTCAAGCTTCATCCCATTTTCCTGCAAATGAAATAATTTCATGTTTCTTTATGGTTGAATAAAACTCCATTGTGTATATGAACCACAGTTTCTTTATCCACTCATCCATTGATGAGAACCTAGACTGACTGGTTCCATGGTTTGGCTATTTGTGAATTGTGCTGCTGTAAACATGGGTATACATGTATCACTGTAATATAATAACTTTATTTTTTTAGGATAAATACCAAGGTGTGGTATAGCGGGGTCATACATGATGGTTCCATGCTTAGTCTTTTGAGGAACCTCCATACTGATTTCCCTAGTGACTGCACTAATATACAATCTCACCAATAGTGTAAAATTGTTTCTTTTTCTCTACATTCTCACCAATATTAATTATTGTTTGTATTCTTGATGACCGTCATTCTGACTGGAGTAAGATGAAATCTCCATGTAGTCTTGATTTGCGTTTCCCTAATTGCTAATGATGTTGAACATTTTTTCATGTATTTGTTGGTCATTTGTATTTCTTCTTTTGTAAAGTGTCTTGCCAGAGTTATCAGCACCCTAGTAGAGCTTGGAGGTGTGAGCTGCCTGGGAAATTAAAAGTCTGACATAATCAGTAAGGAATAAAAGACAAGGCCAGAAAATAGATTTAAAGGGGGGCGCCTAATGGATCTTCCAGCCTTGATAGGTACTGGAATTAAACAACAGATAAAGGCCCCAATCCTTTATTTAAGGGAAAGTGCATCAAAGATTTCAGTGTGGGAGGGATCTTGAGGTAAACAGGTTGTTTGGTGCTTGGCAGGTTACGCTCATCTCCTGACAGCTGTGTTTGAACCTGGGGCTGTGAGCTAAGGCAGGGCACCAGCATGATCTGGGCTTTCTCAGACCAGGATATTTCACCCAGGAGTTCCCAGAAAAGCAGCTTTCCTGCCTTAATGGCTCAAATAATATCCATAGTTCATGCATGGCTCCCAACAGTGTGTGTTTGCTTCATTTACCCATTTATTAATTGGGTTATTTCATTTTTTTGGTGTTAAGTGTTTTTGAGTTCTTTGTGTATTCTAGATACTAATCTTCTATCAAAAGAGTAGTTAGCAAAGATGTTCTCCCTTTCTGTAGGTTCTCTCTTCACATTCTTAATTGTTTCCTCTGCTGTGCAGAAACTTTGCAATTTGATGCCATCCCATGTATTAACTCTTGACATTATTTCCTGAGCTTTAGGGGTCCTACTGAGAAAGTTGTTGCCTGTACCTGTATGCTGGAGTGTTGACTGTACATTTTCTTCTAAGAGTTGCATGCTTTCTGGACTATTTCTTAGATTTTTTAATCTTTTTTGAGTTGATTTGTGTCCAGGGTGAGAGAAAAGAGTCTCGTTTCATTCTTCTACATATGGATAATCAATTTTCCCAGCACCATTTGTTTAGAAGGCTGTCTTTTCTCCAATGTGTTTTTAGCCCCTTTGTGAAGGATCATATGACTATATATGTGAGGGTTTGTCTCTGTGTCTTCTGTTCTATACCATTGGTCTCTGTGTCTGTTTTTCTGACAGTTCCATGAAGTTTTTGTACTATAGCTCTGCAATATTATTTGAAGTTGAGTATTATGATGCCTCCAGCACTGCTCTTTTGGCTTACCTGTCCATGTTTAATATTCTTGGATTTGCTTAGTGCACCTGTCACCTATCCAATGCCATCATTTTCCTTATTCCTTTTCAGGTTATATAGACACAAAGAATACCATTGGTAATGGATTTAGGGATATAACTTAAAGAACACTCAACATTATGTTGGAATATGGTTGGTTCTGCAAGTCTTCATCTCATATAATCTACTGTCTCTGTGTTTTTAAATTACTTTGGACCCCTGAGTGTTGTGAAGTACATCAGAGCTAGGTAAACCTGCTCGATAAACCTTCTAATTTTAACCCAGAGCAAAATATTATTTACTTGTTATGTATTGAAATCTCACATTTAAAATTTTTCTTTTGTGTTCTCTGCCTTGTTAATCTGACTGGATCTTCATTTTAAAAGGCTGTTAAGTGTTTCTTCATGCATGTCTTTGTGCCAGGAATTGAATTACAAAGACATCATTTTCGATGTCCAGGAATTTCCAATTAAAGTGCCATGATGCTTTGAGGAGAGGAACAAAGGACATAGGGGCTTCTGAACTACCATTCTGAACATCAGTGCCTGCTGACGCTGCCTCTTGTGGGAGGCCATGGACGTGAAGGCTGCTGAACTTGAAAAGGCAGGATCCAGTGCATATCCCCCTCCTCAGAGAAAAAATGTGTAGAAGATGGGATTCCAGAGCTTTTCAAATAAAGTGGCAAGACTTGAGTTCTTCCAGAGGGAAATTTCAAGATCTCAGATCTAAATATGTGACATTTCTTCCTGATATAGATGGAGAGAGATAGCCAGGCATAGCGGTGCATGCCTATAATCTCAGTAGCTTGAGAGGCTGAGGCAGGAGGATTGCAAGTTCAAAGCCAGCCTCAGAAACGGGAAGGTGCTAAGTAACTCAGTGAGACCCTGTCTCTAAATAAAATACAAAATAGGGCTGGGGATGTGGCTCAGTGGTCGAGTGCCCCTGAGTTCAATCCCTGGTACCAAAAATACAAAACAAAACAAAAACCAATGAAGAGAGAGCCATCTAATATTTACAGAATGAATATAAAACAGTGAAGGAATTTGTTCACTAACACCTATTCCTCAATCATTGTGTGTGTCCCTTAATCAGTCAGTTCTCCAATCAGAACCACTAGGAGATGATAGAGAGATATGTAGGTAGGTAAGTACATAGATATAGATGATAGATAAATAGATAAGAGGAGATTTATTATGGAAATTGACTCACATATTTATGGAGGCTGAAAAGCCACACAATCTGCCATCTACAAGCTGGAGAACAAGGAAAGCTGGACATACAGTTCAGTCTGAGTTTGACGGTCTCAAAATCAGGAGCTCCAATATCTAAGAGGATAAGATGGATTTCCCAACTAAGGAGAGAGAGAATTTCTTCCTCCTCTGTCTTTTTATTCTGTATTGGTCCTCAATGGGTTGGATGATGCCCACTCATATTGGTAAGGACAGATTTTTCTAAGTCTTCTGATTCAAATGCTAAGCTCTTCTGGAAATACCCTCACAGACACACCTGGAAATAATGTTTCACTGACTATCTGGGCATCCCTTAGCCCAATCAAGTTGATGCATACAACTAACCATCATAATCCCCTAACACATTAACCTCCCTATATAAAAAGCTCTCATTTGTCCTAAGAAAAAAGCTAAAAGATGTCTTTGTACACGCTGAGGCAAGACATTGGCCACTTACAGGAACTGTCCACTGACTGGTTCCATTTTGCCATCTGAGATCTGTGCTGGGTCAGATGAGCTAAGTCCACAGAAGAAAGCTATCAATGACTTTTCAGTGATGCCAATACCTCTTTCATTACCACATTCCTTATTGCCTTAGTGAAAGGATGGTCTTCAGGACCTTCCTGGGCAACATAAGTATTTGTCTGGTTCTCTGGTATCATGTATTAAGCCAGTTTTTAACATGCCCTTCTGCCTCTTCTTTCCACACTCCATTGGTGTAGTTGTAGCATTTCTGTCTCAATTTTTATGTTATTACCATGTTCAAACATCAAAAAACATGGCCAACAATGTATTAAGTGTCCTTGCCAGGAATTTAAATCCTGAGTCACAGGAGGATGATCCCAGGTCAATAAACAACTCCCCTAAACAACTTTATGTTTCATTTCCCTCTGTCCAACATCTCCAACATCCACTCCCACACATGTTCTCAAGTTCCTGCCAATATATATTAGTAAGATTCCACAGTTTTTCCAGAAAAAAATTTGTTTGCTCTTACCATAGGCACTGCTTGGGCTAGGCTGATGCTGAGAGCTGACACAAATGATTAATCTGATGGTGATGTGGAGAGGGATAGACCTTGAAAAGGACAAGCAGCATCTTACCTCTCAGGTTTTTGTTTGGTCTGTTGGCAAAGGGGAGCTACTCTTTTCTAGCAAGATGGAGGGGAATTCTTCTTCCAAACCAAAGGAATGCAGGACTTCAAAATTCTCAGGTGCATTCACTCAATAAACCATCTCATTTCTCAGCATCCTACTTCTCCTGTACAAGGTCCCTGGTTTCACCAAAGGACACCTGTCAAGAATGAGCAATCATCCTCCTTAGTAACACATCTGCCCCTCATCAGTAGGAGATAAGAATCTCTTTAATGCTGCCATGTACTTTCTGGGTTTTCCTAAATTGACAGACCATCTGTGATTCTCTTTCTTCAAGATTTCTAGAGCAGATTAAAAAAAAAAGCCAACCCCATAGTCCTGATTAATTACTCTCCTAAGTACAAGAATTTATGAGATATCAAAACTTTCCTCTTTTATTCTATTTTTTTATTGTTGGTTGTTCAAAACACTACATGGTTCTTGATATATCATCTTACACACTTTGCTTCAAGTGGGTTATGAGCTCCCATTTTTAGCCCATATACAGATTGCAGAATCACATCAATTACACATCCATTGATTTACATATTGCCATACTAGTGACTGTCGTGTTCTGCTACCTTTCCTATCCTCTACTATCCCCCCTCCCCTCCCCTCCCCTCCCCTCTTCCTCTCTATCCCCTCTACTGACCTTCATTTCTCCCCCTTGTATTATTTTTCCCTTTCCCCTCATTTCCTCTTGTATGTTCTTTTGTATAACCCTGAGGGTCTCCTTCCATTTCCATGCAATTTCC
>NW_025999900.1:10206511-10233483 GCF_001458135.2 Marmota marmota marmota
AATCTCCATACTGCTTTCCAAAATTGGCTGCACCAATTGCAGTCCCACCAGCAATGTACAAGTGTACCCTTTTCCCCACATCCTCGCCAGCACTTGTTGTTGTTTGACTTCATAATGGCTGCCAATCTTACTGGAGTGAGATGGTATCTTAGGGTGGTCAAAACTTTCCTCTTTTAATTAATCCTCATACCCATCCTCCTCTAGGGAAAGTCTTAACAACCACATATCACTGATAGCAACCAGTTTCATTGCCCTTTCCTGATGATCTTCTATTTTAAAGGTCACTTTCATTTTAGATGTCTTAGTTTGGGTTCCTCTAAAGCAGAGTGGTATGATGGCTTACTTGAGAGGAGACCCAGAGCTGAAAGACAGAGTGAAATGGGAAAGGGAAAAATATCATTAGAAAGTGCATTTTAAACTGGTAACTGTAAGAGAAATTGGGGCCCAATTCTATTGGACTGGAGAACTAAGTGGGCAGTACCTCAAAAATTATCCAACCAAGAATATGGAAGCACAAAGGGCTGGATATTTACCTATTCACCTTCTGTCTGCATTGGTTGTACTTTGTCCTCAGGGGCATTCCTTTCCCTTACTGATGTCATGCGCACACCTTCCACAACTTCTGAGAAAGCATTCAGATAGAAAAGCAGAAAGACAACATGGGGTACCCTTGGGTAGGATGCTGGCCACACCCATGGAATTGTTCCCCATGGCTTTACGGAAATCAGTTGGGCTGGGGTTGTGGCTCAGGGCACTGCAAACATTTGCTACAAGAAGTTAGTGAGCTAGAGAGATTTAAGGCAAACCAATGGATATTTTAGAACCTTGGATAATCAACTCATCCTCCCAAACCATTTCTTTAGGTACAACCAGAGGAATGCCATTCACTTTAAAGCTGATACCTAGGAAGAAGTGCTCTACTTCCTCAGACACCAAGAAAACTAAATTGAATAGCCAGATTTGTCAAACTAGGAAGATCCCCTGAGCAGGATGAGATCAAGCAGGAAATGGCTGGAATAGACTAGTCAATACTTTAATTCAGAGGTACACTAATGGAGAAGAGAAACTGGAGAATACATATATATAAAAAATACATACACACACACACACACACATATGTGTGTGTGTGTGTGTGTGTGTATCTTTTTCATACTGGAGGAGGCTTCATTCTCTCATCCCCACAAACATAAATGGTAGCAGCAGAACTGTTCAAGAAAAGCATAAACACCTCCAGGGAGCTGTTTATCTAGGACTCAGTCTAGGTATACTTGATTTACAGGGAACTTGAAAAGAAATAGCTACCTTGCTTCAACTCTGTGTTAGAATAGGCTGAGTGGTAGGACAGACTAATTGCTATGACAAACAATTTCAAATCTCAATAGCTGGCATGCACACAAAAGGTTTAATTCTTGTTCATATAGTGATCTAATTAATAGGGGCTTTGCTCCATGGCGGTTAACTTAGGGGCCCAGGCTTCTTTAGCCTTGTGAGGGCTCCTCTGTCCCCTAGAATATAGGAGTCCTGCAGTGGATTCTGTTTCTAATCAACCAAAGTGCAGAGAGGAAGAAAGAGAATGAGGCAATGTGGAGGACCACCCAGGAGATTCAGAGGCCCAGTGGCCTATATGACTTCTTTCTGCTTTCTTTTACCCTGAATAGCCACTCAGTCCCACACAGACACAGATGTCTTAGTTTGGGTTCCCCTAAAGCAGAGTGGTATGATGGTTCACTTGAGAGGAGACCAAGAGCTGAAAGAGTGAAATGGGAAAGGAAAAAATGTCATTAGAAGGTGCATTTTAAACTGGTATGAATCTAAGAGAAAAATGAAAGAGCTGGGTGAACCTAGAAAGTTGTCTCTGCCACAAGCTGTATTTTATTTACAGATTGTACTAAATGATGCTCACTGGAGTGAAGATCATCACTGACATGACCCCAGAAACTCAATTCTTTGCATGCTTCTAATTTTGGTTTAAAAATTACTTACATTGGTGCTCTCTGTCACTTCTCCCTGATGCCTGAATAAGACTTCCTCCCTAAATATCCAAATCCAAGTGTCACTTTTCAGTAAGGCCTATCTCGATCATCCCATTTTAAATGGCAACCCATCTACTGCATCCTATCACCCTAACTCTGCCCTATTTTTCCCAAAGATATATACCATAATCTCATATAACATATCATTTGTTCATGATTTTTCTGTTTTATTGGATATATTCCCTCACTAAATTATAAGCATTATGAAGGCAGGGACTTTTGTCCCATTGGTTCATTAGGGTATCTCAAAGCCTAGAAATGTGCAGGGCACATAGTAGGCATGCACTATATATATATGCTAAATTAATGACTGAATGAATGGATAAACAAACAGGGAGCTACAGGTGTCACCAAGAAAGAATCCAGAAACAGTTATTTGTACCGCTATGTGTATAGCAGCATTATTCACAGTAGGCAAGATGGAATTAACCTAAATGTCCAATGACAGATGAAAAGATGAAAAAAAAAATACATACACTTCAGCCTGAGAGAGGAAGGAAGTGATCCAGCAATCCTACTTGTAGGTACATATTCAAAAGAGCTGAAAGCAGAGTCTCCAAGAGATATTTGTACACTTTTGTGTACCCTCCACAAAAGCCAAGAACACAGATGTCTATCAACAGATAAATGGATGAACAAAATGTGGCATATACATCCAATGGAAAATTTTCAGCCTTCAAAAGAAAGGAAATCTTGTCCTATGCTATCACATGGATGGAACTTGAGGACACTAAGCTAAGTGAAATCAGATAGGCACCAAAAGACAAATACTATATGATTCTACCTATATGAATCATCTAAATCATCAAATTTATTGAAATAGAAAAATAGTGTTTATCAGGAGCTGGGGGAAGGGGAGAAACAGGAATTGTTTAATGTATATAGAGTTTCAGCTTCACAAAATGAAAAACTTACGGAAATCTGTGGCATAGAGAGTAAGGTTGGTAATAATATTGAACTGTACACTTAAAAATAGTTAAGATGGTAAAATATACGTTGTATTTTTTACCACAATAGAAAGGGAAGAAATTATGAGATGGTACACTATGTATAAACTTGAAGACAACATGTTAAGTGAAATAAAGCCAGTCACAAAATGACAAATACTGTATGATTCCTCTTCCCTGAATTATCTGAAGTAGCCCATTCATAGAGACAGAAAATAGAATGGAGGTGGCCAGAGGCTGGATAGAGAGTGGTGGGAATTGGGAATTACTGTTTAATGGATAATGTTATAGTTTGGATGTAAGGTGTTCCCCCAAAAGCTCACGTGTGAGACAATACAAGAAGGTTCACAGGAGAAGTGATTAGGTTATGGCCTTAACCTAATCAGTGAATTGTTCCCTGATGCGATTAACTGGAGGAGTGGGAATTGGGGCATGCCTATGGAGTAAATATTTTGTATCTGGTAAATGGAGTCTTTCTGCTTCTGATCATCATGTGAGTTGCTTCCCTCTGCCATACGCTTCTGCCATGATGTTTAGTATCACCTTGATCCCTGAGGATTGGAGTCAGCCTTCTATGGACTAAGGCCTCTGAAACCCTGAGCCCTCAAGTAAACTTTTCTTCCTCCACAATTGTTCTGGTTGGGTTCTTTTACTCACAGCAGCAAGAAAGCTGACTAAAACAGATAGACTTTTCACTGAGGAAGATGAAAATCTTCTGGAGATGGCTGTGGTGATGATTGTACAACAATGTGAAAGTACTTAATACCACTGAACTGTAATTTCAAAATGATTAAAATAATACGTTGTATGTTATATATATTTTACCCTAATTTTAAAAGGAAAGGAAAATCCAGGAAAGAGACAAACATTTACTTGTAGACAGAAAAAAATACCACTCAAAAATCAAGATCCCTTCTTTCATTCATAGATGAGACAGAAACAGGATTCCACTAAAAGTTTACACATGATAGCATCCCTAAAAAGGGTCCCTCAGTGGTGGGTCTTTTCATCAGATATAGAAGGTGAAAAAAACAGAAGAATAAATGTCTGTATTGTTCAGTCTGTTCAAATACTGGCTGCTATACATTTTCTATCAGTTCCTGAATAACTGAAATGGACCAGGCCATCTTAACCTGACAGCCATTCCCAGATAGACTGTATTATTATTTTCTTCTTCTTCTTCTTCTTCTTCTTCTTCTTCTTCTTCTTCTTCTTCTTCTTCTTCTTCTTCTTCTTCTTCTCCTTCTCCTTCTCCTTCTCCTTCTCCTTCTCCTTCTCCTTCTCCTTCTCCTTCTCCTTCTCCTTCTCCTTCTTCTTCTTCTTCTTTGGATTCAGAGATATTGAATCACTTCCTGAGACATTAAAGTCATTCATGGGATAGAAGCAGAAAATTTCATTTTATGTGTGCCTGACTCCCAAACCACGTCACCACTCTCTCTCTTTTATTAGTTAACCTCTTTGCTGGTGGGACCCCCACTGAGAAAGGACACAGGTCAAGAGCATGAAATCTAGTTTATTTCAACAACTGTGTCAGGATGCTGGTCACTATGCAGGAAACTGATGACCTAATGTTCTGAATTTCCATGCATTTCATAAAAATTACCTGAAGGTGACAAGAAAGCTAACGTGGGCAAAAATTCCTTTCAAGGAGCCAGCTTGAAGGTGCTGCCACTGGCCACATTGAATAAGAAAATCTTTGATCTCTACTAATGGAGAGAGAAAAAAGAGAGGGGAAAGACTTCCTTTATAGAAAAACAAAGGCTAATAAACGTAGAATAAATCATTTAATTAGAAAATCACCACTTTGCAAACTTTATATGATAATTTATCCAGACAATGATTATAAAAGAATGCTAAAACCATAGGGTGAAAATTTGAGAATAAGATAGTTCCACTATCTCAAATTATCACTCTTAAGATTAATTTTAATTAAAATAGGAAAGATGAATTTACAGCATATATAGTTGTTGGACACATCTTAAGCAAAAGATCAAACTTTGTTTCTTACTAATAATAGAACAAATTAATATTCTGTGCTTCTTTTCTATAAACTACAGAGAGGAAAAAAAATGACAAAGCCTTTGTAGTATTCTTGTCGAAATGTTTAATTTGAATCTAATCATGAGAGACAATTCAAAATCGTAGTATATTGGACATGACAACAACTCAGTGTCTTCAGAATATCAGTGTTAGAAAAGAAAAATGGAAAAGGGAGGGATAATATTCTTGATTAAGGAGACAAACGGGGAGGGGGTGCTGGAGTTCTGGCTCAGAGGTAGAGCGCTTGCCTAGCACGTGCAAGGCCCTGGGTTCAATCCTCAGCACCACATAAAAATAAATAAATAAATAAAATAAAGGTATTGTGTCCAACTACAACTAAAAAATAAATTATATATAAAATATGAGACTAACGGGTCATAACAATCAAATACAATACAAAAACCTTGTAGTTAAAAATTGTATGTGAAGTCCACTTTGAGGATAGTAGATATATAGATATCAATATAGACTATTAGATATATAGATAGATAGATAGATAGATATCAATATAGACTTACGTTAGATGAATCTGTCAAGTCCCTGTTAACTTTCTTATGGATAATAACAGGGGTGAAATGTCATTGGGAAAATAATTTGTGGTAGAATATCATGATGCTTGCAATTTAAGTTTAACTGATTCCAAAAAGTATATATATTTAATGCATGTAAGATTTAGACATTAGATACATATGTAAATAATAAATGAATCTATGGAGACAGTGGCAGAGAGAGAAGGCTTAGAAATTATGACAAACCTACTAGCAAGAGTAATTCTTAGTATCCAATTTATACTTTGAAAGACTATTTCTCACTAATAGAGACTAGAGCTTCTGGAAGAATTGGCTGATTCCAGGTCTATGGGAGAAAATAACAAGATGTACCTAGAATATCTTATATATCAAACATCAAGGCTACTAAACTACTAAGGTCATATCAAAAAGATGCAGTGTCCAACTTGAAGAAACTCCCACTAGTCAAAGGTAGGACAATTAGAGCTTCAGTAATGAAATAGTAATTTCAATGAATTAAGCCTAATCAAATATGCTTAAATCTATGGGCTCATGATATATATCTATAAAAACTGATCACCTTCAGGATATGAAAGTAAAAAAAAATTAAGGCTCTGTTCTGCCTTTCTATATGAATGGAACCACTGGAATAGCACTTATAATACAATTGAAACTAACAAATGAAAGAGAAACTCTAAAAATTAAAACATTTCCACTTTATAAACCAATAATAAAAGAATCTATAGAGACAGTGAACTACCAGATATAGGCAGTGATCATTAATGGCTGCTAACATCACACAAAGATAAATCACCAGATGTGCCTTTTGTAGAATTGCCCAACTTTTCCTAGCCTTGCAAAGGAACCAAGTCTGAGACTAATCCTGTCTCTGGATCCAGCTTCTAGTTTGCAAGAACACCCAGAAGACAGATGAATATGTTGAATTATGAATTGCACTAAGAGTGTGTGATCAGTAAAAATCCAGTCTATAAGAAACTCTACAGGTCCTCAAAACCCAGATAAAATATAAGGGAAAGAAAGGAATGATTCAATTAAAACTCGAAAAACAGCTTTTCATAAGTGGGCAAGACTAACTAGAACATCTAAGGATGCGTAATTTAGTGATTAAACTCTTTGTATAGCATAAATTACTATAAAAACAATTATAAGAAGAAAGAATCCATCACTGTGATAGGGGCATATCGGAAGGGCTTCTAAAGTGAAAGGCAAAGTTTTGGTAAAGGTGGTCACTTTAAAAACTTCATTGTCATACATTTGTCTTATGTGGTTTTTTATCCCAATTTTAAAAAAATTAAAGGGGGTTGGGGATGTGGCTCAAGTGGTAGCACGCTCGCCTGGCATGCACGGAGCGCTGGGTTCGATCCTCAGCACCACATAAAAATAAAATAAAGATGTTGTGTCCACTGAAAACTTATATATATATATTTTTTTTAAAAAAATATATATATATTTAAAAATTCTCTCTCTCTCTCTCTCTCTCTCTCTCTCTCTTTGTCTCTCTTTCTAAAAAAAAGTTAAAAAGGAAAAATACTTTTGATATTCAAGTACCAAATATAATGTGTGGTCCTTGTTTGAATCTTGACTTAACAAACTAATCATTAAGGTCATCAAGAAAATTAAAACACTGAATAGATTTTGATGATATTAAGAAATGACTGTATATCTTTAGACATAATAATGGTATTATTTGTTTTAGAAAAAAGAGTCCATATATCTTAGAACACACTGAAATATTTTAGATGTTTTGGATTGACCTTAAAATACTTCACTGAAAGTTGATCAAGTGAGTAGGGGTATAAATGAAACAAATTGGCTTTATGTTGATAATTGGTAATCTGGTTGCAAGGTACATGGTGGTTCATTACACTATTCCCCTATATTATCTCCATAGTTCCGTGTATGCTTGAAAATTCCCATCCGAAAGCATTTCTCTTATTAATATGATTTGGATTAATCATAAGCAAAAGAAAGGTGGACCCATACATTTTGTATGAGGTTTGCTCAAGTGGTTTCTTTCTTCTTTAATTAGCTGTTGGAGAAATTCCCCCAACACAATAATTTAAGTAAACAGAAGGCTCAAGGTCAAGGTTCATTTGTCAGATATAACATCATGAAACACCAGCTTCCTAGTATTTCTTTCAGGTCAGAATAGCAAACTAAAACATATTCTCATTTCTCTTTGGAGTGCCATGGGCCCAGAAGTGCAGCTACGACTGCTGTAGTGAGTCCAGCACCTGAAGTTCAGATTGGTGCATCTTGTAACATAGAATCTTCCATTCCATTCCTCAGAATTTAGGGTCCAGACCTAAAATCTGTCTCTAAAATGCCTCCTACACTTATTGAACAGCTGCTCAATCTCAAGGTAGCACCCAAAGTAAAACATAATAATGTGTTTTATTTTCAAGGCCTCACTACCTCTGTTTCCTGCTGGCATCAGCACCATATGCCTACTGGGGTGGTAAATTGAGAAGAAGATGTTTCTATGACCATGCTGCTGATTTTAAAAATAACATATCTAATGAGCCAGCTGTGATAAGAAAAAAATACATAACTATTTCTGCATTTACTTCACCCTAAATATTTCTTAAATCTTATTCTATCCTTTCAAAACTGGAATACAGATTTCATACAGATGGCCTGCTTACTGGGGTCTATTTTAAACAGGCCACCTGGAAGATCATTGGGGAAAATAATTTATCCCAGGTCAACGGGACAGAACTTTCAAAATAATGATGTTGATAAAATGGTTTATGTTTTATAAGGCAAAATGTAAATTCTTGAAGGTGATTTGTCCCCAGATCTTGAAAGTAAGAAAAATAAAGAGTTAAGTCGTGCAATCAATATATAATTATCAGAGCTGAGAATGTAAATCTTCAGAAAAATGGAAGAGATGTTAGACCAGCAAGATTACAAAACCAGACAAAGTCACATCAAGGAAAGAAAACTTCAGACCAATATCGCTGGTGAACAGAGATGCAGAAATTCTCAATAAAATTCTGGCAAATTTCATACAAAAATGTATTTAAAAGATAGTGCACCACAATCAAGTGGGGGGTTCATCCCAGGGATGCAGGCTTGGTTCAACATACAGAAATCAATAAACATAATTCATCACATCAATAGACTTAAAAACAAGAATCATATGATCATCTCAATAAATGCGGAAAAAGCATTTGACAAAATATAGCACTCCTTCATGTTTTAAACACTAGAAAAACTAGGAATAGTAGGAATATACCTCAAAAATTTTAAAGCTATCTATGCTAAACCCAAAGCCAGAATACTTCTTAATGGAGAAAAATTGAAAGCATTCCCTCTAAAAACTAGAACAAGACAAGGATACCCTCTTTCACCACTTTTATTCAACATTGTCATTGAAACTCTAGCCAGAGCAATTAGAGGGAAGAAATTAAATAGATACAAATAGATAAAGAAGAACTCAAACTAACACTATCTGCCAATGACATGATTCTATATTTAGAAGATCCTAAAAATTCTTCTAGAAAACTTCTAGAACTAATAAATGAATTCAGCAAAGTAGCAGGATATAAAATCAACACCCAGAAATCAAACATGTTCCTATACATCAGCAATGAATCCACTGAAAGAGAAATTAGGAAAATTACCCCATTCACAATAACCTTAAAAAATATACTTGGGAATCAATCTAACAAAAGAAATGAAAGACCTCTACAGTGAAAACTACAGAACACTAAAGAAAGAAACTGAAGAAGAGGGGCTGGAGTTGTAGCTCAGTGGTAAAGCACTTGTCTTGTACGTGTGAGGCACTGTGTTCGATTCCCAGCACCACATATAAATAAGCAAATAAAATAAAGGTCCATCGACAACTAAAAAAAATATTAAAAAAAAAGAAATTGAAGAAGACCTTAGAAGATAGAAAAACCTCCCATGATCCTGGATAGGCCAAATTAATATTGTCAAAATCGTCATACTACCAAGAGTGTTATATAGAGTTAGTGCAATTGCTATTAAAATCCCAATGACATTCTTCATAGAAATAGAAAAGGCAATCACGAAACTCATTTGGAAAAATAAGAGACCTAGAATAGCCAAAGCAATCCTTAGCAAGAAAAATGAAGCAGGAAGCATCACAATACCAGACTTATACTACAGAACTATAGTAACAAAAATGCATGGTATTGGAACCACATAAACCAATGATGCAGAATAGAAGATACAGACAAGCCCCACAAATACAGTTATCTCATACTAGACAACGGTGCCAAAAACATTCACTGGAGAAAAGACAGCCTATTCAACAAATGGTGCTGGGAAAAATGGAAAGCCACATGTAACAAAATGAAATTAAATCTTTATCTCTCACTCTGCGTGAAACTCAACTCAAAGTGGATCAAAGACTTAGCCACTAGAACAGAGACCCTGTGCTTATTAGAAGAAAAAGTAGGCCCAAATCTTCAGCCTAGTATTTGACTTCCTTAACAAGATACCTAAAGCACAAGAAGTAATCAAGAATCAATATATGGGATGGATTCAAACTAAAGAGCTTCTTCACAGAAAAAAAAAAAAATCAATAATGTGAAGAGAGAGCCTATAGATTGGGAGAAAATCTTTACCACGTGCAACTCGGATAAAGCATTAATCTCTAGGATATATAAAGAACTCAAAAAACTTAACACCAAAAAGTCAAATAACCCAATCAATAAATGGGCAAAGGAACTGAATAGACACATCACAGAGGAAGAAATACAATCAATCAACAAATATCTGAAAAAGTGTTCAACATCTCTCGCAACTAGAGAAACGCAAATCAAAACTACTCTAAGATTTCATCTCACTCCAGTCAGAATGGCAATCATCAAGAATACAGGCAACAGTAAATGTTGGCAAGGATGTGGGGGGGAAAGATACACTCATACATTGCTGGTGGGACTGCAAATTGGTGCAACCAATCTGGAAAACAGTATGGTGATTCCTCAGAAAACTTGGAATGGAATCATCATTTGACTCAGCTATCCTACTCCTAGGTTTATATTCAATGGACTTAAAATCAGCATACTAAAGTGATGCAGACACATCAATGTTTATAGCAGCTCAACTCACAGTAGCTAAGCTATGGAACCAACCTAAGTGCCCTTAAATAGATGAAGTGGATAAAGAGATGTGCTATGTGTGTGTGTGTGTGTGTCTATATATATACTTTTTTCCCCCAATGGATTAGTACTCAGCTTTAAAGAAGAATGAAATTATGGCATTTGCAGGTAAATGGATGGAATTGGAGAATATCACACTAAGTGAAGTAAGCAAATCCCCTAAAATCAAAGGCAGAATGTTTTCTCTGATATGTGGATATGTAATTCACAATAAGGAAGCAGGGGTGCTAGGGAAGAATAGAGTTACTTTAGATTAAGTAAAAGGGAGTGAAGGCAGGGGAAGGGATATGGGAATATAAAGGATAGTAGAATGAAACAGAATATATATATATATATATATATATATATATATATATATATATATGACAGCATGCTGATGTGATTCTACAACATGTTCAATCAGAAAAATGAGAAATTATGCCCTATTTATGTATGATATATCAAAATGCCTAAGTTCATTCTCCTGTCATATATAACTAAAACAAATTTAAAAATTATAAAGTAAAAAAGAAGATTAGGCTATTAAAGAAAGAAGGTATTCTGATACCTGAAAAATGCATTTACTCATAGATGTGTGAGCATGTGTCTGTGTGGGGGAAAATGATCCCTCATCAAAAAATAGGAAAATGAGGTCATTGATGCAAGGACGGCTGTGTGCGTTGTGAACACTTCAATGGGCAGGATCCTCAGTCAAAGACTCTGAGTTACTCAAGTCCCACATCAAGGTCATCTGGTGCCACATGCATGAGGATATGGAAACTTGAGGCAGAGGTCACCAGTGGAGCACTGAATCCTAATTTGGCTCACAGAGAGATTTGTCTTGGCTACTGTAGGGTTTCTTCTTAGTAATCAAATTAATGAGAAACGTTCATTAAATAAAAAAATCTTACACAAGATTCTCCATTTATTACTTTGGTTTTGAAAACACCAACATTCCCATGTGGTGACAATCAGAATTGGTAAGAACTGTCCCCTGCAGCCTGCTCCCCAGTGATCTGCAGTTCACATGGCACCTTCACTCAGTTCTCTTACCTGTCTGGCTCCTGAAAGCATCTGCATCAGCCACCCCAGCTTCCCACCTTCCATTAATCAGTTGCTCCCACTGCTGTGTCCCTGTTGCTCCACATCTTCTGATTCTAGCCCAGCTTCCTTTGTTGGTCTTCTTCAGGGAGAGAATGTGCTAGTCATGTTGATGTGAGAATTCCTGCCTATGTGACAGCTTTATACGTTAGGCTCCTGTAAGAATCTGACAAGTCAATTGTACTCCTGAGTGTGTAATAAGTTAGCCTTCAGAGAGATGGATCTGCTCTTAGTGTGCCAACAAAGCCAAATATCACTACTCAAGGCCGGTGATCAAAACCTCATTGCTAAATTCACAGTGGTCATGCTCCCTGGTAAAGTTGCTTGAGACTAAACTACCCAATGTTCCCTTCTAGGATCCTCTATCAATAGGATTTTACCATTTGATATTTAGAAGGCAAGTCATGTGCTGATTTTTTTAAAAAAATCTTTATTTTATTTTTTTATGTGGTGCTAAGGATCAAACCCATTGCCTCACGCCTGCCAGGCAAGCGCTCAAGCACTGAGCTACAACCCCAACCCCCTGATTTTGTTTTTTAAGTTACATTTGCTTACGACATTATATTTTTGTATATAGGTGTGTGTGTGTGTGTGTCCGCGTGCGCGCGCACATGTAAACCTGAAAATGGAAAATTAGGGGAAAAGCATATAAGTCAAAAGTTGTAGTTCAAAAATAAAATGGTCTTTGCCTTTCTAGTAACCTCTTTCCTGCAGAGTGTTGGATGTGTTTTTGATTTCTTTATTCTGTTAGTATGACATTCATCGCTCTTTATGAATTGTGAAAGACATTTTCCTTGTCTAATTCTTAAATTCATCTCTTCTCTACTTTGCTAATGCCATTGCCTCTTCAGTCACCCACTAGCCTCCTTTATTTTATAATTTAGAAATGTCCACCTACATATTGCACCTTAATTGTGTCATCTGCCAAAAAGCAAGATGATTGGGAAAGAAAATCTTAAAAACACTTCCCACACATTCACACATTGTGGAGGCCTTACATTACAGGCATTTGGGAGTCCCACTGTGTCTGGGAGAACTTTGGAACGATTCATGCAGGAAACAACTTGGGAAAAGATGAACTCTGGAAGATTCTCTTTAACATGGTCGCTACAGTGCTGACTCACGTAACAGCTCTGAAATGTTTAAGATCCTCCAACTCATTGCCCACCCAGCCATAAACATTGACATTCCATCATTCATTCAAAAAGTGATTATCAGGTATCTACTACATGCAAGTGGCCAAAGATTGTATCCACTACTTGCTAGTGACCAAATAGACTATATCTTTGACCATTTGGACATACAATAGATGCTTTCTATTTTTCTAATGAAGTGCAAAGTTTTCCTAAACTCAGACTCATTGATCATGATGATGATGATGATGATGATGATGATGATAACAATAAAGCAGACAAGGATATTTTTGCCTTTACAACCACAGAAGTGATTTCAGTTGTTTTTCCCCCTGTGCTCTAGGATAGAACCATTTGTCAGCTTTCAAGAATTTCCAGAAAGTGCCAAGTAGATACATGTTTATGGTTTGTGTTTTCCTCCCATAAAGAGGAATCCTCAGATGTCAAATTGAAGAGGAGATTGCTACTACATTCATGCTGAAAGCTGACAACTACTTACAGAATATTTCCGAATACTGCTTCCAAGTAATTGGCAAATCATAACAAAATATCAAAAATTCATTTTTTATCCCTGCCCTTCCTTTATCATTCCTGTATCAGCATCATACAAGGTGGGAAGCATCTTCAAGGGAACAGATGATATGTGGTATACTGAGAAAAATAAAGTGATAGATAGATCTCTTAACAACATATTTGAAAACACATTTGTATTTGATGATAAATCAGTCACTTGTAAAAGAATCCTAACTGAGCAAATTCCCAGACCTTTAATTTCAACAGAATAGAATACTTCCAAGGTTGACATTTCAAGTACTAAAATGCAGAGGGCACATTCCCTATTCAATACAGAAATAAGTGTTTGGGTTAATTCTTTGTCAGGGTTACAAACTTTATTTTAGTTATTGCTTTCTAAGAATCAAAGAGAAAGAAAGACAAACAGAATAATGACCACATTTTTAAAGGGCCAAATATTGATGTTTGGATGATGGAACAATCCAGTTTCAGTTACTCAAACCAGGCATCCTAACATTGCTGTATAAATGGGTCTTTTCCAATAAACAGTGTTGTATTTCTTACCTTTAGTGAGTACTTGAGCTTCAGATTGACATAGGAAGATCCGAGATATAATTTATTGTAAATGTTAGCATAAGATTCACTACTTTTATTCCTAAAAATAGATTCACTCAGCAGAAAATCTTTCCTTTTTCTTTTAAACTCTGTCAGCAACAAGCCACAGAATTTAGTAACCTGACAAATAGGTCCTAGAAACCAGGGGAGATGATGAATTGTTAAAGCTGTGCTGAGGTACTATTAACTTTTGACAGCAGACAGTTGCACTGCTGTATCGTATACAGAGTGAAAAAATAGCTCTGTTTCATATGGGAATCCTGTAATTTTAAAACTGGCTTGGCAATCTAGAGGTAGGCTTAGTGATCTGACTGTCAATGAGGACAGTCAGATTGACAACTTCACAGGGGTGGATTTGATATAGTATCGTATTATAGAAGAGAAAAAATATCAAGTGAAATGTCAAATGTCATGCATTCTGTCAGTAACCACAGAATGAATGACCTGAAGGGAGATAGCAAATATGTTTACCTGTCCAGCTCAAAGCCACTACCAAGCTCATCTAACTTGAAAGACACAGGCAGATGCTATGGTTAGGATGTGATTTGTCCCCCTCACAAAGGTTCATGTGCTGGAAGCTGGGTTCCTGGTGTGGCAATGCTGAGGTGGTAGAGCCTTTAAGAGGTGGGGACTTAGTGAGAATTAGTGAGGTTATCAGGGAGCTACCCTCAGAAGGGGTTAATATTGGTCTTGCAGTGTGACTTAGTCCTCTCTCTCTCTCTCTCTCTAGTTATAAAGAGTGAACACGATCTCTGAATTTCCATGGCTTCCTATTTTGCTATGTCATGATGCAACCTAGGGGATGCTCACCACAGGCCAAACAAATAGATTACCTTATCTTGGACTTTCAACTTCCAAAAGTGTGAATTAAAATAAAACTCTTTTCTTTACAAAGCACTGGTGTCTAGCATTTTATTATAGCAACACACAACACACACACACACACACAAAATATATGATAGCAGATGACTTTCCACCTGGTATTAAAAGGCAAGGGCTTCAGTGAGTCCATCCCATTTCAGCACAGGATTCAGAATTGGACATTGAGGATCTGTGTATCCTTGATCAGTTTCCATAACCTGAATCTAAAACTTTTATCTGTCATTAATAAATTCTAATGTCTCAAAATAAAAAGAATAAAAATTCCTATTCCACAACATAGGACTATTTTAAGAGTCAAATGTGCTTAGCAATGTGCCTGATGAATAGTCAGTGATCAATAAATGGAAGGAGTTAGTGTGGCCCTCCCTACCACCCTCTGTTGGCTGAAAGCAAGGGAACAGAGCCACCACTTTTGACTCCTGCTTTGCCTTTACCTCAATATGTGGTCATTTATGAAACTATAGCAGCTGCTTCTGTTTTCTTTCTAGAGGAAGACAGTTATATATGAGCAACATGATGTGTAAGTGCCCCTTGCTGACATCAACGAGATGTTAAGAAGAGAGATTGCCCTCCTGAGGAGGATCAATGGAGAGGAATGTGTGCATCCACTTTTGTATAGCAGCATGTGCTGGGCCCCCTGGGGAATTTAGAATGCCACTGTGCACATAAGAAATACAGGTGAGGGACTGGGGTTGTGGCTCTGTGGAAGAACATTTGCCTAGGGTGTGTGAAGTACTGGGTTTGACTCTCAGCACTACATATGAATAAATAAAACAAAGGTCCATCAACAACTTAAAAAAATAGAAAAAGAAAAAAAAAAAGAAATACAGACAAAACCATTTCCCTCACTGTAAGAAGGGTTGGACGCTTCCCCCATGTTTATTTCTCCACTCACGTCATTGCTCACATATTACTTATTCATTGAGGCCTTCTCTGACCACCATACTGAAAATAGCAACCTACTTCTTCATACTGATCCTCCTTCCTTACATTTTGTCTTCCTCTTCCTTAGTCCCACTAATCAAATGGAAAACAGTTTTAAAATTTATCATATCTGTTACTTATTGCCTCTCTTCTAGTTAGAATGTAGTTTCAGGGGAGCAAAAATCTTTGTTTTATACCTGAAATGATTGGTGATTTACTGAGTGGACAAATAAATAGAATAATTAATATTTGCTT
The DNA here is from genome assembly GCF_001458135.2 of Marmota marmota marmota. Classification (NCBI taxonomy): domain Eukaryota; kingdom Metazoa; phylum Chordata; class Mammalia; order Rodentia; family Sciuridae; genus Marmota; species Marmota marmota. Next base: position 10,222,596 of record NW_025999900.1, read on the forward strand.
GTGCACGAACAGAGAAATTCTAGAAAGCTTCTTAAGTTTGTCATTCAGGGAAAGCTGGAGAGGCAGTGTGGTTGAACTGGGGAAAGGAACAGGAGGAAAATTTTAATTTTTGATTTTTGAACTACATGAAGGCTAATATGCATCAAAGATATCCACTGTTCCTGAAGTCACCAGCCATCCATGACAGGCCTGACTTCTTCATCTCTGTTCTCTCAAAAGACCTCTTTCCCTTTTATGCCCTTAATTTCTCTGTCAAGCCTCAAAATAGCAAATGTTCTTCCTGCTACATATGTATCTATACATATCTTTTCTGTGTAAATGAATGTTTTAAGAAAAGTGTGAAAATGAATTTCAATTTCAAAACAGAGATGTTCTACTCAAATATGAAATGTAACAAAAAGTCATCAATAAAGACTCACTGAACAACTGTAACCAAAAAAAAAAAAAATGAGTCCAAAGAGGAAGGAAGCAAAACCAGGAAGAATGAAGATGACTTTAGAGGGTTTAACAGACCGATGGTAAATGATAGTAACACTTGGTTCCCAAGGCTCACATGATGGAAAGTCCATTGAGCATCTGGGCTCTTCAGTGAGCTCTGGGCTGGGAACCAGGACGCTGGGATGCTCCTCACTGGGGGATGTCTGTGCTTCTGGGCTGCAACTTCCACCATTCTGATGAAAGGACTCCATGGCGTTATCGCATCTGAGGCAAATGCCTCAGAGAGACTAAAAGAACACAAACAAGTAGATCTGCTGCATGGTATGAAGAAAACAGAAGGGGCATGTGAGTTGGGGTGTGCTAAACATTATGAATTCATTTCCACAGTCACCAGAGGAAGCAATGTGATCTAGAGCCAAGATGGTTCCTGCCTCCAAATTTCCAGCACATTGAAACATAAGTAAAAACTTTAAATATGTATGCTTTGTTCTTCCCTTCCAGCCTCTTTTCCACCTCCCTCCCATGTTTTCCAGCTGGTTTTAGGCTAGTGGGTTATTATTCTAGCCAAATTTCTCCAGGAAGGAAACGAATGAACTCAATCCATCTTCATTCCTCTCCTCTGACAAGGTAGGTAAGACAGTGATGATATCACTCCTGTACTGAATTTTGCTCACAGTGATTTAATGAATAACTATTAATATAAAGCAATGCAAAAATAAGAAGCACATCAAAGTGATAATGACCATGAATTACAAATTCCTAACCCCTATTATACAGAAAATGAATTTATCCTTATAGCAGCCCTAGATCCTGTTGGTTCCTTTTATGTACTCCTATGAATTATAATTAGTCAAGATTTATTCCTAATTTCTCACAAAATTATTTCTCTTTTTAAAGAAAAGTTAGTTCTTCAGCATGGAAATTTGCCAGAATCACACACCTCAATGACCTGAAAATGTCTTGTATTAAAGGCTAAAAAAAGGTTTTTCAGATTGACTTGTTAGCTTATCTACTAGCCTAGACAGTCATGTTAGTGTATTTAATCCACTAGCCTAGACAGTCATGTTAGTGTAATTGGGAATTGAAAGCAACATTTTCCAGGTTGTTTCTCATAGCTTTTTTGCTGTTGACTGTTGCTTCTACCCTAAATCACTGTAATGACACCATTCCTGAGAGCCCTGCTGAGCAGCAAGATATTGCTCCATTCAGTTCTTTACTTTTCCCCCTACTTCCTCACTATCATGACTGTTATTTTTTTTCCATTGTGAGAGTCACAAAATCGAAGAGAAGCAGGCCCCATCACATCTTCACATTACAAAAGCATTCAGCCCAAGGGAACAACCCAGATCCTCCAAGCAGCACCTACAGAGAGAGCTTCAGATCCAAAAGAAGAGCTTTGCTCTGAGGTGCATAAAAGGATATAATCCCTCTTAGGATATCCCTAAACTGCAGTGCAATTAAATACTGAACAGCAGTCACAGCTCAGTGGTCAAGGGCTGGAGGAAGGGCCCAGACAGAACCCAGAGCTCTAGCAGTTGCCATGGCAGCAGCAGTAGGACTATGAAAGGTTTCTGGAAGCAGGTCTGTCTCAAGAGTTTATAACACACCATACGCTGTCTGTGTTTCACACATGCTGAAAGAAGACGGCTTTGGTCTGTTTTGTGACTCACTTTGTCAGTTTACACCAAGATTATCTGGTGAAATTCTGGGAGAAGATCAGAAGAGGTTCATGACCTAGGTCTTCAAGTGAGTCTGCAAGAAAGAAGGCTGGGTCCCTTGCTCCCAGCTTGTGCAGGAAATGTAGGAGCAAATCAAACACCACATTGGTGCATTTAGCTCACTCAGCTGAAATGTCTGGACATACTGTACATTTTACCTGTTTCACTCCAGAGTGGTTGATCCACCAGCACAACTGATTTGATTATTATAGTATTGCTTGGGAGAACTAAGAGCTAATCCAGAGGGGAATGTTCCTTGAATCTGCATTTATTTCAGAAAAGGCAACAAAGGATATTTCTCTTTCTCTTTATTCCTGTGATTGCTCATTTTATGGGTTAACTTGAGTGGGCCATGGGTTGTTCAGAATATACATTATTTCTGGATATGTCCTGAAAGTGTATCTGGATGAGGTTTTTAATCTGTGGACATGGGTAAATTGCCTTTCCCATTGCGATTAGGCATGATCCAATCCTTCAAAACCCTAAAAAGAACAAAAGGTGGAGGAAGGGAAATTCATCTCCCTTTTATTACTCACTCTTCCAATTGGAGCATTTCATCTCAATGTCTTCTGCCATGGGACTGGGATTTATAGCCTCAGCTACACAGGTTCTCAGGCCTCCAGATTCAGACTGAATTATACCACTTGCTTTACCATTTCCAGCTTGTAGTTAATAGGTCATGGAACATCTCAGCTTATTTAATAGTCATGTTAACCAATTCCTCATAAAACATCTATGTGTATGCATGTGTGTGTGTGTGTGTGCGTGTGTGTGTGTGTGTGTGCGTGTGTGTGTGTGTGTGAGAGAGAGAGAGAGAGAAAGAGAGAGAGAGAGTCTCCTGTTGGTTTTGTTTCTCTGGAGAACAAAGACTAATACCATGTCTCTCTAGGTAATTTGCAAAGGAAAGAAGTTAGGCTCAACTTGAGAATGTCAACCATTTGCTGGGACAGACCAGACCTTCAGATGTGGGTCCACACTCTAGATAAATCCACCCTGCCTCACTCCAGGGAGAGCAAGCCACCTTTTTTTATGGTGTTAAAATGTGCATAATTTAAAATTTGCCATTTTAGCTTTTTTAAGATAGTTAGTAGGTAGTTCAATGGCACAGAGTACACTCCCAATGTTGTACAACCATCACCATTAAGCATCTCCAGAACTTTTCTCATCGTTCCAAACAGAAACTTGGTGCCCCTTAAATAATAACTGCTAATTTGTTTCCCCCTGAAGCCTCTGGCAACCACCATTCTACTCTATGTCTCTATGAATTTGACTACTTTACCTCATATAAGAGGAATCATGTCACATTTGCCCTTTCATGATAAATTTATTTCACTTAGCACAGTGCCTTCAAGTTTTATCCATGCCTGGCATGTCAGAATGGCATTCTGTTTTAAGGTTGAAAAAAATCCATTTTTATATTTTTAAAAATTCTATATTTTAAGGTTAAAAAAATTCTAACATTTTGTTTATCCATTCATCTGTTGGTGGGGATTTAGGTAGTTTCCACCTTTTGGCTACTGTGAATCATGCTATTGTGAACACTGGTGTACAAGTGTCTGAGTCCCTGCTTTAAATCTTGGAGGGTTGTATACCTAGATATGGAATTCTTTTGTCATGTGGTAATTAATTCTGTGTTTAACTTTTGGGGGAGACACCAAGCTTTTTCCACAGTGGCTGCACCATTTTAGATTCCCACCATGTTCCCCCATTTAATGCTTTTGAAAATATACTTCTATGTTACTGTTCTTGATTTGAAGGTACTGGGAAAAGATTGCCAGGAAGCCAATCCTGTGAGCCAGGGTCCATACATTTCCCTGAGGTCAGATGTGGAGATACAAAACTGCAGTGTGATGAATCCAGTGACAGGAGGATATGCAAGACAATAAAAGGTCAGGAAAAGATCTACAGAAGGGATGATGAAGCTGAGTTTTGAATGATGAATAGTTTTCCTTAGAGGAGAATGAAACATTGCCCAAGCAGGGGTTAGTAGGCACCAATGAAGATCCAGGTGAATAGGCATTCTCGGGCAGCTGAGCACAGTGCATTATGGCCACAGTTTGCTATTTGGTTTCTGGCCTGTTGCTGTTCCCTCAGAAACTCTGTGGAGAGGGGAGGATGATGTGCACGAGAGTAGGCATGTGCTCACATGCAGACATGTGGCTGCAGGTGGGTGGGAAGTGTGAGACTTCTCCAGATGGCATTCCAGGTCTTGTGATTTGTGGTCAAATGCAGAAGCCTCGAGAGGCTGAGTTAAGAAGATGACTGTAGGGGAGAAAGATCCTTCAAGGCACTGAAGCAGTTGCTAATCAAACAGAATTTTAAGGATTTTCTACCTGGAGATAGAAATGTGACCCACTTAAAGTGAACTTAAAAAAATTCAACTTTTGAGTGATCCCATTTCAACAATACAGCAGACTAAGAAACCCCAAAACCCTCCTACTGTGACTTATAAAATATAATAAAAATGTAACAAAAGAATAGTAAAATCCCTTTTATTGCAAGGCCCAAGTCATACATACAGAGAATAGAGACATGATGGGGTGTTAGAAAAGAGGGCATTGGAAAGTAAAGCAGTGATCTGAAACTGTAGGCCAGGGAAGTGCAGGGACAGGGATGCAGAATAGAAGGTGAAGTTTAAAAGGAGTGGTCAAGAAATCCACAATCACAGTGAGGTTATAATGGACCCGTATCAGTTACTGATAGTTCAAGCAAACAAAAAGCCAAGATGTAGATTTGAATAATACAGTTAACCATCCAGGGCAGTTACCGTCTTCCCTTGTGGAAACCCAACAAATATCATGAGAACCCCAGTCACAATACAAGCCCTGAAGTGTTCTCTCAAAAAGAATGAAGTGCCATGATATGGAAGTGAAATGTACTCCCCTTCTATTTGGGATCTTGCAGTTTTTATGAATCCTGAAAAATTAAAGTTACAACAAATGAGTATCTCTCATTAGAGGCAAAATGGATGAGGAGAATTCTCTGACATTGGTTAGAAGGGAAGAGAAGCAATTGAAAATAAATGTTAGACTTAAACTTCTGTTAATGTGTATTAGTCTTCTGTTAATGTGTATTAGTGTATTAGCTTTCTATGCTATGTAATGAATTATCATATGTTAAGTGGCTTCAAACAATACTAAGTGAAAGATGCTAGTAATAAAGGAGCTTATGTTATATAGTTTCACTCATAAAAATGTCTAGACTAGGCAAGTTTATCGAGACAGACAGTAGCTTAGTGGTTGCTGAGGGCTAAAGTGTTGAGGAGTGACTGCTAATGGGCCTGGGGTTTCTTTATGGGGAGATGAAATGTGTTAAAATTGATTGTGGTGATAGTTTTATACTCAGTGAATGTACTGAAAATCACTTAATTGTACATTTTAAATGGAATAATATGGCATGCAAATTATATCTCAGTAAAGCTATGAAAAGAACATATACCCACTTATCATGGCATGGGTCATGCATGATTCCAGGAACAGCTTAGCTAGGTCCTCAGCTGTCACCTGGGCTCTGTCCTCATCTGGAGGCTATATTGGGAGGAATTTTCTTCCAATCTCACTTGGGTTGTTGGAGAATTCATCTTCTTGAGTCTGTAGAACTAAGGGCTTCAATTTCTTGCTATTTTGACTAGAAGCAACTGATTACAGCTCCTAAAGGACACCTACCATTTCTGGAACATGTCCCTCTCCACAGGCAATTCACAAAAGGACCACTTGCTTCTACAAAGCCAGTGGAAGAGCAAGAGCAGGAGGCAACAACACTTATCTAACACCATGTAACACAATCAGGAGGGTGACAGCCCATAACCTTTGCCAAATTCTATTGGTTAAAAGTAGGTCACAGGTCTCAATAACATCCAAGGGAGGGCATTGAATAGCAGAAGGAAGGGATCACTGGAGGTCACCTTAGGGTCTAGCCACCACTATTGTCATCTGGGTACAAACATTCTATGTTGCCACATCTCAAAGAGTATCTGCCAAGAAGTTTCTCACTAACTCCAGTCCAGAGTGCTGGCTGCTGTACGTCTCACCTTTGGCATCCTGCTACTAAGATTAGCCCTATAACCACAGCTATGGTTGGGGAATGCAAGACACACACAAATTAATTTGTGTATTTTATGAAAGTATTCTATAGTTACGGAAATATTTCAAATAGTGCACAAGTACAGATTCTCTATCATTCACAAACCCAACCCTACTCTTCAGAAATAATCTTTAGAAATAGTTTCTGGATAGTACATTTTTTAAAAAGACTATCATTATTTCAGTAAAATAAGAGTAACATCTGTCCAAAGAAAAGCAAAAATTGTCCTGAGGCAAGTAATGTATTTGGTTTTCTGAGGTACCCAAGATGAAGATGAAAGGAAAGAGAATGATTAAAGGATTAAAAAAAAAAAAGCAAAATCAGAATAGCTGTGTGAAGCCAGCCTGCCTGTTGTGCTATGGTTCACCAATAGGTTAAGAAGAGATTAAGAGCAAAGGATAATTTTAAAGTAAGAAAAAGGGAATAAAATACACATATATGGAAAAATCCAACAGATTATTTAGGAGTAAAGAGGAAAAGTATCACCATGAAAAACATAGAAATAAATAAAAGTTAAAAGTTATAAAAGTCACATTGAAAGCTAAAATTAAATGTCAAAGCAAAAAACTACATTACCAATTAGGCTTTTTTTTTTTTTTTTATAAAATAAGATGGTGATGAGAGCTGACAATTCATAAGAAACAGGTGTTCTATATATATGAAAATACTATAGACAAAACACCCTTATAACTGAATAGATAAATGTAGATTTCACAAGATGCTGTCTTACCTATTAGTTTGACAAAGGCATCCAGGATAAATATGAGGAAAATAGTCTCATGGATTGTTAGCAGGAATATAAATTTCTCTAGCCTGTTTAAATGACAATTTGACAATATCTATAAAAATTTTATAAGCTACTTGAACTACTCATTCCCTTTTAAAGAATGTGTCTTATATTTGCATAGTGTATGCATGTGTATATAAATGTGCCATATATCTTTATATGTGAGCTAGCCAACTACATAGATATATAAATCAGAACTGATTGTAACAGAAAATGTAGAATAACCAACATGTTCATCATTTGGGAACTGGTTACATAAATGATGGTATTTCCAGTAAATATGACTTATTCCCAGAATTTCTTTCTCTCACTTAAGATTGCTTTCCCTTCATTTTCTTCCTTCAGGAATCTTTTTGGGATATTCTATATCTACATGAATATTTCTTTAGTAGTTGCTAAGCTATTCCCACCATATCAATTTTCACTCACTTGCAGTGGTAGATTGATCCATATTTGGTTTTAGTTAATGACCTCTCTATCTGAATATGGGCTTGGCCACGTGCCTTTGGCCAATAGAAAAATAGCAAACTACACACACACACACACACACACACACACACATTAACACACACGCTTGAAGAAAGAGTTTGCAACTCTACTTCCTTTTTCATACCTCTGCGATTGCCACAAGAACATGCCTGTGCTAGCCTCCTGGAAGATGAGATTGTGGAGTGGAGCTCAGGCACCCCAGCTGAAGCCACAACTGTCAGCTAGTCATCAAGCTGTGAGTGAGCCCAGCTAAGACCAAAGCACTACCCAGTCAAACCCAGTGAAGATCAGCAGAACCACCCAAACGACATGTAAATTCATGAGAAATTATAGGTAGTTGTTGTTTTAAGATACCACATTTTAGAGTAGCTTGCTGCATAACTATTGCTAACTCATATACCTTCCAATTTACTTTTTTCAAAATATGCACATATTTTTCAGCAACTTCTTTTTATTAATTGCACTATCTTCAAAATATGTAAAAAAAAATACAACCTACCATTAAGTACAGGATACTCGACTGTTTTTACACTGGTTTAATTATTATATTTTCTATAGACCTGATGTTTTTTGGAAAGGGATTTTTCATTTTTTTAACCTATTCCCACATTTGCAGCTGAGAATCAAATATATTTTTATACATGCAAATATATATATTTTTGAAATTTTTCTTCTTCAGAATGATACATATGACATATATTATATATATATATATATATATATATATATTATAATATATGATGATATATATAATTTTATATATATGATATATATATATATATATATATATATATCATTCTGAAGAAGAAAAAATTCAAAAATTACATGTTTCATGAAATGACTGTTTTGAGAATTTGATGTTTTTAAAGTCAAGCTACATATTTTTCAACAGTATGGCAAACCAGAGGATAGTGATTATCAGCAAAGTAAAGAAAAAACCTTTATTGAGAGGGTTTCCTAAAGTCAATTGTAAATCGTTTTTTCTCCCATCCTATTCTAGTTTCTTCAGTGTCTCAGATTTCAGTTGACATATAACTGCTTTAAAGGGAGAGTGTGTACCCTCAATTATCCATAGTAAAATATTTTTAATGGTATAATATTTTTTAGATGTAGATGAATATGCCTTTTTAATCTTGGAAAAAAAACTTCAGGCATTTTCAGAGTGCTGTAAGAGGCAAATTAAGTTAATGCATTGTCCTCACACATTTTAAAGGCCTATGGAAAATATATATTTAAAAGGAGGAAATACAAATATCAATACTTGAAATCCTTAACTTCTAAATCCTGCAGCTTTTCTTTTTGCTTAGTGCTTCTTCTAGAAACTGTCTTCTCCTTGTATTTCTTTCCTTTTTAAAACAGTCTTCAAATTTCCAAAACAAAGGGATGAATTAAGACCTCACCCATGCTTCAGTTACTCCATTTTTGGAAGATAGAAGGCTTCTTCAAAAATCCTTTGCAAACAAACTGTCAAATCAGTTACTCTCTTATTTTTGGTAATGCAAAACAAATTGTACCATTAGTCATTTAACTCATCTCCGTTTGTGGAATTCACCAAGCCATTTGGTTAAAAATAAAGGATAAAAAACATTTACCTAATAGATGGAACTTGATAATTTTTCCATATGTTTTCATTAAAGTTGACATGGCAGAAGTTGCCAAGAGGAAGCACTAAGCAAATAAATAAAGAAAAGTAGTTCTTAAACCCTCATTAAATGAGAGTTTTAAAGTTTTTTTTAAAAAAAACTTTTAAAAATTTTAAAATTTGGTTTTGTTTCCACCAAGAAATTAATTGCCATTGTCACTTATGTCTTTGCCTAAAATTAAACAACTTCAAGAGAACTGCCTTCAGAATTACTATTTCCAAAGTCAGTCTATGGAAAAGGCAACATCCCTAAGTAAATTTTTATGATACTTAGGACACTAATGAATGTAATGTGAGTATGACTTTTTTATGCTGAACAAAGCAATAAAAAGATACTCATATCTTCCAGGCATGGTGGTACACACCTGTGATCCCAGCAACTTGGGTGTTTAAGGCAGGAGGATTGCAAGTTCAAGGCCAGCCTCAGCAACTTAGAGAGACCCTCCTTTAGTGAGACCCTGTTTCAAAATAAAAAATAAAAAGGACTGGGGATGTGGCTCAGTGGTGAAATATCCCTGAGTTCAATCCTCAGTACCAAAAAGCAAAACAAAAAAAACAAAAAGTTAATCACATTCTCATCATTTTTTTTCTAAGACTTTGACACTGTCACCATTAGTTGGTTTAGAAATTGGAAACTTCTAGAGCAAAATGATCTAAGTTGAAATTACTTTCTTTAAATCCAACCTGGATTTCCTATGGTCATACCCCATGTTCTAAATCTATACTCAAACCTCCTGGCAATTATACTGTATACCAAAGGAGTTTCCAGTAAGAAGACAAAAATATACTAATTTCACTCAATTTCCTTTTTTTTTTTTTTTTTTTTGATAATAGTTTCCCCCAAAAAATTAACTGGAAAGTGCAATAATGGCAGCCAAAAATCACATTACTCAAGGGCAGAATGCCACTATTAATATATGAATTTCTGTCTCACTAGACTCCTTTGTTTTAATTTTAAAATAGTTATTCTTACTGTCTTGGCATGTCATGGCAAGAGACTTGTTTCTTTTATAATAAAATTACGTTCATGTTGTGATTTTTTTAATTGTTAAAAATGTCTCTTTCCATATCTGTTAAAGAGAGGAAGGATTCAAAGAGAGGGAAATATAAGTTAATTTACTATGAGCCAAGTGTTGTACATGTGTTACCTTATTTAGCTGTCATGACCACTCTGTAATTCAGATATTACAACCCCAGTTTTATAGCTGAGGACATCAAGGCTCTAAAAAAACGATTAAGTAACTTGCCTAAGGCCACATGTGAAAACAGAATATGGTGTCGCATAGGTCTTCTGATGTATCCACTTCTTACCTAAGTTTAATAAAACCAATTTGAATAACATTTAAAATTTACCAAGATTTATCTCATTTAATTTCTGTATTTAGGATTATTTCCTCATCTTTTCTATTTAGTCTACAACTTGCTTATTTTTTGCCCTTTTTAGTTGCCCCAAATGTCAAGTAATACCAGTAAAATATGGTCTCCTATTAGCAGAAAAAGCTTCTGTGGCCAACAGTGTGGCAAACCAGAGGATAGTGATTATCAGCAAAGTAAAGAAAAAAAAATCTTTGGAGAGGGTTTCCTAAAGTCAATTTTAAGTTGTTTTTTCTCCCAACCTATTCCAGTTTCTTCAGTGTCTCAGACCTCAGTTGACACATAACTGCCTTCAAACATAGGCAAAGGCAGTGTGTGCTCCCTCCATGGTAATATATATATATATATATATATATA
>NW_025999900.1:10233508-10248726 GCF_001458135.2 Marmota marmota marmota
AAGCTGACCCGATTCCTGCCCCAGTCAATGACTGGACCCTGGAAGAAGAGAGAGGGAATGAAAAGTGAAGGGCAGGGTAAAGGTTAAAAGAAAGGTTGCAAAATGAAACTAAAAGCACACAGATCCTAAACCCTCCACTGTACAAAATCAAGGGCTGTGGCTTTTCATTGTATCTGGGGCTCCATAAAGCTTTCTCCTCCTGTTAGAGAACCTCCTGATTTCCACTTGAGAGGGAAACAATCAAGCTTGGCAGATAACAAGCAGCTCTGTGATGCCAACAATGCTCAGACATCACGCCTGTTGACAGAACATGCTGACAGGTTCATACCCTCCGTTCAGGATTACGAATTCTCAAACGTGTTTTGCCACCTTTAAGTGTGGACAGATGTATTTGGAAGAAAGTGATCTTATTGCAAATTAGATTTTTCATATGTTGCCGAGCAGCCCCTGCAGTTTTGACAGGTGCAAGAGAGGCGGTGGAGGTAGGTTTGCAAATGTAGCCACGATGCCTCCCCCAACTGTGAGAGGTGGGTGATCAGCAGGATGTGTGGATTCAGTTTCTGTTGGCATTTGTTCCATGAGGATGTAAATGACAAGTGCTGCTTGGAGGAAGCTTCCTAACAAAGCACACCCCATCTCCATGCTTCATCCTTCATGGGGAATTCCTTTAGGGAGCTAACTGTGTGCTGAGCCCTGTTTTAAGTGCTGTATGTGTAATAAGTCACCTTATCTTCATATCAGCCAATGAGGTAGCCACTAAATTATCCCCATTCACAAAGGAAGACCCAAGGCACAGAGCCGTCAAGTAACGTGCCCATGGTCATGCTTGTACGTAAGTGACTAAGCCATGTTTTTAACCTAAGCAAAGACTCTCTGGATTCCATATGACATGAAGGGTCTTGTAATTTCCAGGCAGGAGACTCCAGAAAGGACTGTGTTCATTGAGTGAACTGTTTTCTCAGCCCTGTGCTAAATACCTTCAATACATTTCTCATTTAATGCAATACCTGGAGGAAGTAAATATCACTTTTCTCCTGGCAAATGGGGAAAACAAGGCTTAAAAGGAGTAATAAACTTGCTAGAGTTTACAGAATAAATATTATTTGGAGCCAAAATTTTAAAACTGACCCTAGAGCCCACGTTCTTAACTGTTAAAGGGTCCTGCTCCTGCTTCTTACTAGCTGCACTGGGTATTTGATCTCTCTTAGTTTTCTGATCTATACAATGGGGATGATATCAATACCTAGTCCAAAGACCCATGTGAAAAAAGAAAGGTATGTGAAATGATCTACAATGCTCCATACAATCTGAGTTACTATTTTTTTTTCACTAAATTGCTTTAAATTTGCATCTTAGTTCTCTCCCTTTTTCATAGATGAGGGAATCAAGGCATTTAAAGAGATTAAATGCCCAAGACAGCTAGTAAGGAGCAGAAGCAGGACCCCAGAGTAGTTAAGAGCATGGACTCTGGGCCCGACAGAGTTTTAAAATTATTCCTACCTAAATGCAAGTTTCTCAAGGGTAGAAACAACAATTTCTCTGCTTTATAATTTTATCTCCTGTAGAATATAGCCTTTTATGAATACATAGACAGTGCTTGGTAAATCCTTCTTAAATAAGCCCAGACATGAGGCACAGCAATCCCAGAGGAAGCTCTGTTAAACCATTGTACAAAATTTAATTTAGGCTTTTATCCAATAGTTGTTCTATTTATAATAATCATGAAGTGCATATACATTCTTTTAGTTTAAAATAATACACAGACTAATGTAAATCAACCTGAAATCAATATAAGAAAAAACTCAAAGAAGAAAGCAATTGTCATGTCACTAAACCCCTTAACCTGAGGTGTCCTCCACTGCACCTGTGTTCTAAAGGATGTGCTGATTCAGTTCCTGTCAGGACAAGAAAAGTCCTCTTCATGGAAAATCTGTGATCTACGATTTGTGTATCAAGACTCATGGAAATGACTCCCCTTTTCTTGGATTTTCTAACCTATTCTCTACAAAAATAAAATCTCTAAGTTTTGTTAAAAAATATTATCCTTATTACCAGTTTGCTGATGTGTGACCATTATATTATCAATAGACAATTTCTACAGTACATGTTGTAAGTTCATATTCTTCTCTAAGAGAATTCATTAAATTCTTCACAAAGCTGAAGGTTTGGGCCCCTTGCTGACTTACTGGCACAAGACAGTAAGCGGGTGGAGGGGAGAAAAAAGAAGGCAAATCACTCGTTTCTATTTCTCCCACCAACTGGTTTTGTGCAGAAAAACTGATCCCCAGTCACTGAACCATACTTTTCCTCCCAACATGGTGGGTCCTTATATATCAGAGTCTTTGCATTTGTTCCTTCCCCTGTCTGGGATGCTTGTCCCCATACTTTCCCATAGCTGCCTCCTTTCCATTTTTCAGGTCCTTTTCTTAGATGAGTTTCCATTCCTGGCTAGAGTAGCTCCCTCACTCAGTCCAACCTAGCCACCTTCTTTAAGCATCTCCACAGCATTTCGCTGGGCCTGAAGTTATCTTATTTGTTTATGTGTTGACTGCCTGCCTCCTTCCACTTGACTATAAGCTCCTTGAGAGGAGGGAACTCAGTTTTGTTTATTGTTGCATCCCCAGATTCTTGTCACAGAGTAGGTGCTTGTTATATATTTGTGGACTCTGTTACAGGATGACAAGCCAACATCTCCAAGCCAGGAGATGTATTGAGGTCAAATCCAAGGAAGCAATACTTCCATGTCCTTGGTGGTGCCCTGCAGCTTCACAGTGATTGGAGCACCACATCTTTGCCTGTGGCAACTGCATCTCAAAACCTAATCCACATATTCAGTGTATTATTTCAAAACATCTATGTGATGGCTTCTAGGATTCAAATCCCTGCTCTGGCTTTCTAGATGGGTGACCTTGGACTGGTTATTTAAACCCATGGTGCCAAGTTTCTTTTTCCTTACCAGCAGGGTTATTTAGCCCCTATCCTGTAGAGCTGAAAAATTAGCTGAATTATTGCAGTTTCCAGTCTTAGCCCAATTCCTGGCACAATGTAAGTTTGCTATAAATTGTAACTCTGAATTTATTACTGATGAAACATAAGTTTATGCTTGTGCCATTAGTCCTTCTTCCATGGCAGACCTCACTAATTGATTATGGCACTCTTTCTTTAAAAAGAAAAAAAAAATGGTCTTACAACCTTCTCAAGACTGACCTTGCCTAGACAGTCACGACAAATCAATCATTTGGAGTTGGCTTGCAAATGGAAACCTATTAGCTCTTCCTGACTCAGAGCCCCTTAACAGGCTGTCAAGCAGGATTATTAACATTGAGCATGGTGTCCAAAAGTAAATTAGTAGTTAATTTTGTCTCTGGACAAATGACAAATTCAGCAGTGTGCACCCATGGACAAACTTACTGGCACTGGAAAAGAAAATGTATCAAAAGAAATGGCCTTTTGATAGATGAGGATGGAGGGAAGGTCCTGCTTCCTCCATTAGTTTTGGCTCCCAAGAGATTGTAGAAATAAGGACTCTCAGAAGGCAGGGTATGAACAGTTCTCTGATTTTCTTGCTGATGTACTCCTTTGGATGGAACAGCCATGATGGAAATTGGGAGTTCACCAGAAAAAAAAAAAATCATCCCTGATGTTGATTGGCCTCCTGTGAATTCTTGATAAACATTCCAATACCCTCTGGCAATTTTTGGATTTCATTCTATATCAAAAGAGGTCTATAATTTTTTAACAATTTATTTTTAAATGGGAGAGAACCTAGCAGGTTACTTTTTTCTTTCTTCCTCTTTTTTTTTTTTTTTTTTTTTTTTTGTTATTTAGAATTGACAATGGGATTTTGCTAAGGAGCTTTTCCAAGAGCTGAGGAGCCTGCCAGTTTGGTTGGATAGCAATGATGCTTTCAGAACAAAAATGAAAAGAAGCTAGAAAAGATGAAATATAGAAGCAAAAATAGAAGGACACTTGTGTTGAATTTAGTTCCAGAAATTTGACTGTATCAAAAATAGCAAATTAGGAGATTCTGGTCCTAAGCATCCACAGGTTCTCTTTCTTGTTTCCAACTTTGATGGCTTCTCTTCATTCCTTAAATAACCCAAAGCTTCCAACATTCTTCATCAGTTTCATCACCAAACTTTTCCTGCAGAAAATGTGTTGGGAAAAAATTAATTTATACCAGGGTGGAAATGGCTAGATGACGTGGTATTTCCTCTTATTGGCAATACACAAATTTCATGGTTTAAGGACTATTAAATTGTGTCTGAATTGTGTCACTCCAAACCCTGCCCCCAATTCATATGTCAATATCATAACTCCCAGTACCTCAGAATATGACTGTTTATAGAGTCAGGGTCTTTAAAGAGGTAATTGGGATTAAATGAGTTCATGGAGCTAGGCCTTAATCAATATGACTGGTGTTATTATAATAAAAGGAGATTAAGACACAGCCAGGCAGTGGGAAGACCATGTGAAGACAGCCATCTACAAGCTAAGGAGAGAGCCCCTTCAAAAGGAACCAATTATATCTTGATCTTGGACTGTTAACCTCCAGAATCGTAAGGAAATAAATTTCTGTTTTTTAAGCCTCCCAGTGTATGGAATTTTATTATGGCAGCCTGAGAAAACTAATGCAAGTAGAATCAGTCAAACTTATGTTAGAATCTCAACTCTTCCATTTAGTAACCATGAAACCCACATAGTTAACCAACCCTCAGTGTTTCAGTTTCCTCTACTATATTTCATGAGGTGGCTGTGAGGATAAAATGAGATGGTGCACATTATTAGTTAGCATGGTGCCTGGAACTTAGCATCTCATAAAATAATATTATCACCACTATGATTGTTATTATGTTGGAATTTTAACTGGATACAATTGGGTGAAATAAGTACTTATGGACTATCATTTCTTCAAAAGATATTCATTAAGAGAACATACTGTACTGATGTCTTCTTACTCCTAAAGAGACTTCAATTCCCATAAAGGTGCCATCAGAGGCCACAAGCATGGCTTTGGTCTTCAAAATGCAGGTAAGAATTGTGGAAAATAAACCAGGTGCAGTGCACCCACTTAGATACCAGCAACACAGGAGAGAATCAGGAAGATCACAAGTTCAAGGCCTGCCTGAGCAACTTAGTAAGACCCTGACTCAAAATAAAATTAAAAAGGTTGAGGATGTAGTTAAATGGTAGAGTAGACAGAGATAAGACTGATCTGTGAGAATATAAATTCTAAACTCATAGATCTATGAGTGGCTGTGGTTAGACAAATCGTTTATTAAAGCATTAAGACTAATAATAAGCAACTTGTTTCTAATTAATTTCCTAGGAAGTTGAATCATTTAAGCATATATCAAAATATAAAACTGAAGGTAGACTTCTTTCTGAATCTTGTCCCTGATGTGCAGTCTGTGCCTGGTCATTCCTTCCCAGCAGCATTGGGCTCACTCCTCTGTCACTTTACCCAAACCTTAGCACAAGATCTCTTTATTCACTAATCCTGAGGGTGTAATGTTACCCATCCTACAGCTTTGTGTTCTATTCTCCCCCTTGTTCCCCTTGCTAGGCCCCCCACCATTCTTTGGTACTCAAAGTCTACTAAACCCCTTCTTCTGAAGAATCTCTTACCTATTTCCCTGTGCAATACAACTAGGATCATTGTGCAACAGACTCAAGAAATCCGAAGCAGAGAGGCTGAGAGGAAAGGAGAACTGGATCCCATTCACTTATCAGGCCTCTGAAAGTTCCTAGAACATAACTATTAAGAGTATACCATTAACTTAATTGTTTAATATCTCCCCAGATTCAGAATTGACACAAACATTAGAAATGGTTTAACAAAATAAACAAAGGTAATGTTTTCTAGACTTATAGTTTTTTCTTCAAGAAGAGTGTGAACAAGACAAATTTCTTTGAACTGAAATGAAATCTTCCATTGTAAATGGTTATTTACATGAGCCTTACAGAAAATCATTTCTCAATATCTCTACCAGAAAAATGACAAGCATGACATGTTCACAAAGCGTCTGTTAGTCTGACATTCCCACTCCCACCCCACTGTCCAGCAGAAGGGAATAAAGACAGACTAGTGTTTCTAAATGATGTAACTAAATTTTTATTGCACATATATCTTTGCTCATTAAATTTCTAAACTTAGTAAAGATGTTAGCTTTGTTTTCCACTTTTCTTAACTAATGACAAATCAATTAATTTATTTGCCTTAGCCTCTCAACTTTTAGACCTCATGGTAAATAATGAGAGCAGAAAAAAGGGCCTTACTTAAATTCCTTTGTATTGCATCCAAGAACCTTCCTTGACTGTTCATGTGGCCTCACTCCCTTAGCTCCTTAGCTAGTCACAGGTAGACTTGGTTTGCAAGTGCACATCCAATGTCTTCCATGCACTGATTGCCAACATCACTGATTTGATTTTGCATCTGACCTGACTATGCTGTATCTTTTTCATCTCCTTGTAATGTTTCAATCTTAATGACAAGTCAGTGTGTTTGACTTTTTAAATTGTTTTAGTCTATACTGATGAAAGAAAACAAGTGTTGGTAATGTTGTAATCCTCTGATTTTTTTTCTTCCCCTAAGTTCATGGAGGAATTTGGATTAATACCTCTGGATGTAATAGTTTCTGTGAACGATTTGTGATATCTCTTGAAGGCCTGATAAAATCTTCATGTCTTCTTACAAGCAGATCTACATATTATACAGACAAAAGAACATACCAGAGCATGCAATTATGACTAGCTTAATCACAGGCTTCCCTAAGAATAGTAAAGGAATAAAAATAGTCATTAAAAATGAAATTAAAAGCAGCAAATATAATGCAGTGTTCCCCATAAGCATTAAGTAGATACTCATTAGCAAACTAAAAGACAAAGACGATACCAAAATGTGACTCAGGTCTGCACTGTCAGAGATGTGCAGTCACCGACACGATGGTCTCAGCAGTCCTGCAACAGGTGATGGGGAGGCTTGGATAGGGGAAGTATCACTTAAAAGTGAAGTTGTTCACAATAAGGCAGGGGGCACTAGGGAAGAACAGTGTTACCTTAGATTAGGTAGAGGGAAGTGATGGGAGGCAAGGGGAAGGGATGTGGGAATAGGAAAGATAGTAGAATGAAACAGACATTATTACTGTATGTATATACGTGACTACATGACCAATATGATTCTGTCACATTTACATTCAGAAAAATGAGAAATTATATCCCATCTATGTATGATATATCAAAGTGCATAAATGCATTCTACTGTCATGTATAACTAATTAAAACAAATTTAAAAAATTATTTTAAAGTGAAGTTGTTTTGTTTTTAGTAGTGATGACATCAATAGAAGAGTTTTCATTTGTTTAGTGAAACTCGTCTGACTAAGCAAATTCTCACCTATTGTTTAGCAGAAAAACTGTCTGGTCAGCATCATCCAGAATACACATGCTTCCAATTGAGATAGTCAGTGTTCTGTTTCATAATTTATTGGATCTTTGCCCTTAGTAGAAGAAAATTTTAAACTAAGTTTATCTCCAGAATGTACTGTCTTTGAAAAGTGTATTTTATTCTATTATCTGTTAAAAACTAAATAAGCCATATTTTTAGGGAAGATATCATCAACTATCTGGACTATATAGACCAGACCAGAAGTTCTGATATGAATTCACTCTTGACAGGAATGTCAACTTCTGGGGACAGGAAAGGACAGCCCACTGCTTATCATTTCCAAATAGGAATTGAGGTGGATCTTACAAGGAAAATGAAGGAGAAGCTTTCCCTTTCTCTAGTGCCAGATATATAAGCCATCTAAGTTATACAAATGCTTAGATATTTTTATTTATTTATTTGTTTGTTTGTTTGTTTATTGGTGGTGCTGTGTATTGAACCCAGGGAATTTGTGCATGCTAGGTAAGCACTCTACCAACTGAGCTATATCCACAGCTCCCTAAAGATTTTATTTCTTGAGGTTGAGCTGACCTGTACTACTTAGAGGCCTAGGCAGTTATCAATGCCTAGGATAAGAGTAATCATTTTTCATAGCACATCTAAGATATTCTCAAAGACCAAGTGATCTATGCAAGGCAAAGCCTCAAAATATTTTCATTATTCCTTGCAAATATTATCCTAAATCTGAAAACGGAATGAAGTTTCTTACTTGTCTTTGTATCTTTAGCATCTAGCATAGGTCTTGGCACATTTTATTGGATTGGACTTTTATAAAATTCAACAGATAACTAAATACATTGAATAAAGATAACTAGCCCTTAGATGACTTTTGTCTAACTCAAAATGCATCTATAGACAATCTAGTTCAACTGCCTTGCTTCACTTTGTAAAACTGAATAGGTTGGTCAAGTCACTGAGAACAGGTGAAATCACAGGTGTCCCTTGACAGACCCAAGGGAGAGTCACTGATTCATCTCACTGTTCATTCCCTGTTTCCATTTCACTCAGGCCAGACTTTCACTGAGTCAGCAAAAAGCATCAAAGCTAATGTTGGTTTGTTTTTCCAATCCATGTGTTCACACTTTCATAGTGTCCTTGAACCTATAGATATTAGATCACATGTTTTTTGAAAGCCTAATGTATAGTCATAAAACTAAAAAAGTAACGTATTGCTAAAACACATAGTTAAGTAAAATCTTGATCTAAGAATGAAAAGAAAGGCATGTTTTTAGAAACCTATGTGAAAGGTATTGTGTTCAGACACTTTCGCTGACATTTTTAAAAATTTCTTAACACACTCTTTGAACTGAGTATTAGATTTCCCTCTTTATTAAGGAGAAAATCGGGGTTCAAAATGGAGCGTTAATATTTAATTTCAGTAAACAAATATTTATTCATTATGTGTTAGTTGTGTTTCAAGCACTGTTCTAGAGGCTAAGAACACAGCAGCAAATAGAACAAAACTTTCATGGGCTGTGTGCCTGTGTTCATGTGACCAGTAGGTGGGTTTCCCTCCAGATTTGTCAAATCCCTATATTCATGCTCTTTTCACTACACATGGTGGTTGGAATGGAGGAACTTGGAGAGAGAAGGCTGCAGTATTTGAGTAGCCTAAATGAGTGCCATGAAGTCCTGCCTGAAGTCCCCTCTGTACTAGACACAACATCCCAAAATTAAAAGGCTTCAATTGACTCTAAAATTGTCTTAAAAAACAATGAATGTGTGTGTATACACACACACACACACACATATACACATATACATATATATATATATCACTAGAAAGTATATTGCTAGAGGTTCTTTTCCCTATTTAAATTCTGGAAAGTATCATTTTCACCAGTTAGCAAGGAGTGATTCTGAGATTTTTCAGCAGATACTAAGGTTCATTGACCTATTTCTGACCTTTTGGAAAAAAATCCAGTTCCTTCATCCATTCATTCCTATGTTCTCATGCCTTGCATGACCAAAATAATAACTCAGGACTGACTCCTCTTCATTATAAGCTATATCTTCAAAAGCTCTGCATGATAACTTCTCTGCTTACTGTGTTTTTCTAAACATTCTTCCCCTACCTGTGTTACAGTTGGGTTTTTTTTGTTGTTGTTGTTGCTGTGACCAAAAGACCTGAAAAGAACCACTTAAGAGTAGGAAAAATTTATTTTGGCTAGAGATTTCAAGGGGTTAGTCCATGGTAGGCAGACTCCATTGCTCTGGGCCCAAGCTGAGGCAGAACACCAGAGATGAAGGGCATGGATGAAGAGAAGATATTCATTTTCACCTTAAGGTAGCCAGGAAGCAAAGAGAGGGAATGGGACTGAAGAAAAGATGCTCCCTTCCAGGGCACATCCCCAGTGACCCATCTCTTCCAGCCATGTCTCACCTGCCTACAGTTACCACCCAGTACATCCATTCAAACTAGGATGGGCTTATTAGCTTATAGCTCTCATAATCCAATCATTTTACCTCTGAATATTCCTATATTAACACAGGAGCATTGGGCGGGGGGCAACTCATATCCAAACCTTAATACTACCCTAGCTCTTTCTTTTGAAATCTGACCCATAAAAGCTTCATAACTTCACTCATGAGTCTTGCTTATGACCCCAAAACACTCAGGATCCTTTTCCTAGAATTTCAAAGACTCTGATCACAGTGGCTTTGGTCTTTTTCTCACAAATAAAACATTGAAAGGGTAAGGGTGGCTTTCTCAAGTATCTCATGATCAATAAGGGAGGAATAAATATTTTTAATCAAATCATGTAATTGAATTTGTGAAGAATTATAAAATAATTTAATAGCTAATTTAGAAAGAAATTAAGAGAAATTTAAACTGGTTTGGGGGCAAGAAAAACAAACTGGTTCATTCAGTCTCTTGTCAGAAGTAAAAATGCTAGGGCTTACAAACCAGCAATGAAGTGAAATTGTTCAAAACATCCACGTAAAGGCTTTTTAATATAGAGTCCATTACAAACATGAAGGAAAAGAAACATGGAACAGTAAATATTCACCATCTTATAAAATTTGGCATCTTGATTTACTATTTAACTACCCAATAAATATCAATGAACCTACATCATAGCATGCTACTTCCAAAATTATGACAACAAAATGTTCCCTTGCACAGTTGATTTGGCTACCCCTGTGTATGACCTGAGCTCTACTTCACCCGACCAGGGATGACCCTGGACACACCATGCCACTTTTCAGAGCCTTCATTTCTCTAGAGTCACCTACTCACTAGGGTTGTGAAAACTAGATGAGACCAAATACATAAAAGAGGTAGAGACAAATAAGGTACTATATCAAAGGTTATTATGTTTTTTCTCTGCTTAAATTATCAAATTAATATTATATTACATTAAATTTGGATTGTATTTAAGGTATGAGTAGATATTTTCTGCTTGACAAACTGGACAAAAATTCATAGCAAGGAGAATAAATTAATAGAACGGCTAGTAATTCTACAACCATGTCTCAGAAATTTTCCTCCTCTGAATTAGCTTAGCTCAATTTTATCCTGTTAGATGTCATTTAGCAAGTAGTTCTGACCTTCCATTTATTGGAAGAACGTGTACAGGATACTTTAAGCCCTAATGGACCCCAGAGCCCATCTTCTTTCTCAGTATGCTGGGAGAAAAATAACCTGAAACATTTTCTCCTTGGAAACCACAAGGCAGAATCTCTTCCTCCTTCTCCTCCCCTTCATTCTCTCTTGTTCCTCATCTTTCTCAGACTGTATTTCTAAAAAGGAAATACACTTTATGTACTAAAGTCAGAGATTGGCAGAACTACAGGGGACTAAAGGAGCTATCTTGGAATTCTCAGGTTTTGGAAACTTAGGCCCATGTGAGGTACCTGCACAAGAATATAAATCATGAAAGCCTGAGAAACCTAATTCTGGAACTGTAGTCTATACTTTGTCTCTTTAAGGAACAATCAAGTATGAAGAATCTGTCTATTGAAGATCTTATATTGAGGTCCAGGGCCTTTTCAAAATCTCTTACCTTGTCCTTTCCCTCATAAATATTTTTTAAAAATTAAAACATGATAATCTTATGGGGGGGGGCTGGGGATTGAACCCAGAAGGGTTTTACTGAGCCACATTCCCAGCCCTTTTAATTTTGACATAGTGTCTCACTATGTTGCTTTGGGTTTTGCTTAGTTGCAGAGGCTGACCTCCTTGTAACCCTCCTGCCTCAGCCTTCCAAGTTGCAGGGATTACAGGTGTGCACCACCACACCCAGATTATTCTTGCTTTTTCCTCTCAGTGGAAAGAGAACTGAATTACATGTTAGAACTCATATTTTAAAGTGCTGGCTCTGCTCATTGCTATGTCACCTTAGAGAGGTCACAAGATTTGAGTTCTAGGTCTTGTACGTAAAACACTAACATGCCTACCCTGATTACCTGCCAGAGTTGAAGCAGATAAGATGATAAATGTGAATATTTCCATACATTATAAAACCCCCAATACAGGGATTATTGTTAAATATCTTGTGACTACCAGAAAAGCTTTTAAAGATTAAATTAAAAAATTATATTATATGGGGTAGAAATACAAATTAACTAATTCTATTTTGAAATGAAAGATAAGAGTGACATCAGAGCCAGGCATGGTGGTTCATGCTTGTAATCCCAGCAGCTCTGGAGGCTGAGACAGAAGGATAGCAAGTTCAAAGCCAGCCTCAGCAATGGCAAGGTGCTAATCAACTCAGTGAGACCCTGTCTCTAAATAAAATACATAATAGAAGGATAGTAGAATGAATCAGACATTATTACCCTATGTACATATATAAATAAATACATGACTGGTGTGATTCTACATCATAAATAACCAGAAGAATGAGAATTTATACTCCATTATATATGATGTATCGAAGTGCATTCTACTGTCATGTATAACTAATTAAAACAAATAAAAACTTTTTAAAAATAAAATACAAAATAGGGCTAGGGATGTGGCTTAGTGGTTGAGTGCCTATGAGTTCAATCCCCGATACAAAAAAAAAAAAGAGTGATATCAGCAAGTTAGTGCAATTGGAGTCTTTAGTCCTCACAGAGACACTACCTTAACAACAACAAGTGGGCCAAAATGCCCTGTGGGAATTCAAGAAAAT
The DNA here is from genome assembly GCF_001458135.2 of Marmota marmota marmota. Taxonomy (NCBI): domain Eukaryota; kingdom Metazoa; phylum Chordata; class Mammalia; order Rodentia; family Sciuridae; genus Marmota; species Marmota marmota. Next base: position 10,246,075 of record NW_025999900.1, read on the forward strand.
AGTTAGAAAGTTGCAGTGCTACAGGTGAACAAGCTGAAAAAAGTCACACTAAAACAAAACAAAACAAAAAGTCATTGTTCTCCACCTGCAATTTCCCCTCACCCAAGTTGGCATGGCTCAGCACAGGAAGAAAACACCCAACTCTTGACTTGAAAGGGAAGAGAGGAGTTCCAGTGAGGGGCTGAGGTGGGGCACTGCTTGAGGGACTAATTTCTGTCTGAGCTGCTAAGAGTCATGAAGAACTAGTATTCCCTGCATGGCTGAGGGCTGTGGAAAGCAAAAGGGAGCTTAGCAATATCACTATGCCAAGAACCTGCAGTACAACAAACACAAGAAAGAGCAGTTGATTGTAAACTCCTAAAAAAGAAACAGATAACCCTTATGCACACAGGCTCAAAGAGGACATATCGACCTAAAATTTTGATCCAGACTGATTTGGGATGGTCTCCCAGGTACAAAGCCTGCTCACTCAGGACAGTGAGAAGTAGCTGTTTTTTCAAGTGCCTAAGTTTTGACAATCAGGAAGCATATGAAGAAACAGGGAAACATGGCTCAAATAAAGGAAGAAAATTAATCTCCAGAAACCGATCATAGGGAAACAGAGATCTATAAATTATCTGACAAAGGATTCAAATTAGCTGATTTAAATAAGGCCAGTAAGCATAAACACAACACAGAGAGACAACCAGATTAAATTGGGAAAACAATATATAAATAAAGTGAGAATATCAACAAAGAGAAACTACTAAAATGAAACACAGAAATTCTGGAACCGAAAAATAGAATAACTGAATTGAAAAATTCACTATAGGGGTACAACAGCAGACTTAACCAAACTAAACAAGTGATCAGCATACTGAAAGATAGGTGATTGAAATGATCAAGACAAAGAAGTAAAAAGAAAAATGTGTTATAACTATAAAATATCTTATATAAGCCTCATGATAACCACAAAGAAAGTATTTACAGATACCAAAAGAAAAAAAAATAAAACAGGAATCAAAACATCACTATACAAAAATCAACAAAATACAAAGAAATACAAGAAAGGAAAGAGGAACAAAAGGACTACAACACAGAAAACAATCAACAAAATTACAATAGTAAATTCTTCCCTGTCAATAATTACTTGAAATGTAAAGGATTAAACTACTCAATCAATTGAGAGAGAGTAGCTAAATTGATACAAAACAAGACTCAACTATATGCTGTCTACAGAGACTCACTTTACACTTAAGGACATACATAGGTTAATAGTGAAGGGTTAGAAAAATATATTCCATGTAAATGGTAAACAAAAGAGAGCAAACTGGCTATATCATTAAATAGATTTAAAGTCAGAAACTCACAATGAACAAGGATTTTTATATTGATCAAAGGGGCAATTCATTAAGAAGATATAATGTTATAAATATGTATTTCACTCAACATCAAAGCACTTAAATATGTAAATCAAACATTAAGAAGTCTGAAAGAATAGATTGTAATGCAATAATAGTAAAAGGCTTCAATACTCCCACTATCAATAAAATAGAGATCATCCAGACAGAAATAAGAAAATAAATAAGGAATTAGAACATCAAACATTATAGAATAAATGGACCTAACATAAAAACATAGAATCATCTTGACCACACAGGAGAATACTCATTATTTTTAAGCACATAGGGAACATTTTCCAAAAGAAATCACATTAAGTCACAAAAAAGTCTTAATAGTTTTACAAAGACTGAATTCCACCAAACATCTTTTCCAACAACAATGAAATGAAATTACAAATAAAATCAAAAGGAAGACTGGAAAATTCAAAAATATATTTTAACACACTCTTGAACAAACAATGGGCCAAAGAACCAGTCATAAGGAAAATCATAAAATAATTTGAGACAAATGAAATTGAAAACATGCTAAAATTTATTAAATGTAACAAATCAACATTAAAAAGGAAGTTTAATCCTACATTTAAAAGAGAAAAAGTTGCAAATAAAAACCAATTCTATACCTCAATGAACTAGAAAATTTAAAAAGGAGCAAACTGAATCCAAAGTTAGCATGAAGTAATAAGATAAGGAAGATTAGAACAGAAATAACACAGAGAACAGAAAAACAACTCACTAAAAAAAAAAAAAACAAGAAAACTAAAGAGTAGTTTTTAAGAATATGATCTACAATATTGATAAAACTTCAGCTAGACCAACTTTATACACATTAACACTCCCTTTTACTAACAAGTTTAAGAAACTGAAACCATATATGTACCCCTATCTTATAGAAAGATAAAATGAATCTGAATTAATTCAAGCAACTTGCTCAAGGCCTCATACAACTCATAAAAAGAAGAACTAAGACTGCAATCTATGTTTGTCTGGCACCAAAACCAGTGGACATAATGTTGTATAGTTGCAATCATAGTCTTTGTAGCCTTTTTAGAATGGCTACGTTCACTTAGCAATATGCACCGAAAAGGTTCCTTCATGTATTCCTATGGTTTGATAGTTCATTTCTTTTGTTTTTTTTTTTTTTTTTTTAATTTTTTTTTTATTGGTTGTTCAAAACATTATAAAGCTCTTGACATATCATATTTCATACATTAGATTCAAGTTGGTTATGAACTCCCAATTTTACCCCAAATACAGATTGCAGAATCACATC
>NW_025999900.1:10253278-10375771 GCF_001458135.2 Marmota marmota marmota
CTTCTCCGCCCGGAGCGAAGCGAAAGAGGAAGCAGATGGGAGCAAAGCGCCCGCGGCTCTGAGCATCCAAGCGTCTCTTTTTTGATTTCTTTGTTCTTCCTACTCCTTGGCAAAGTGGTCCGCTACAGATTAACGGTGAAAGCTCTAAGAGACTGTGGGAAATCTCTATTATAGCCGCTGCTTTGAGCACCACGCTCAGCACTTCAGCAACCCCCGTACGCAGCGGCCATCTTCAGTTCATTTCTTTTGAATCAATGAATAATATTCTGTTGTATGATCCATTCACCTATTGAAGGATATACAATTATAAATAAAGCAGCTAAAAACATTTATACTGTGGTCTGAATGTTTGTGGCCTCCCAATATTTTAGGGTTGATCTAACCCAAAGGTGATGATATTAAGAGGTGAACCTTGGGGGCTGGGGATGTGGCTCAAGCGGTAGCGCGCTCGCCTGCCATGCGCGCGGCCCAGGTTCGATCCTCAGCACCACATACAAACAAAGATGTTGTGTCCGCCGAAAACTAAAAAATAAATTTAAAATTCTCTCTCTCTCTAAAAAAAAAAAAAAGAGGTGAACCTTGGGAAATGATTAGGACATAGGATTGGAGCCCTCATAAATGGGACTAGTAACCTTATGTAAAAGACTTAAGAGTTTTCATTTTTCTCTTCCACTACATTAGAACACTGCTAGAAGGTACTATCTATAAACTGCAAAGCAAACCCCCACCAAACACTGAATCCACTATGTTATAGCAAGGCACACCCTTACATCTCTGGCTTTATTACACCAAAAGTTAATTTCTCCTCTGTTCTTCTTTAGACAGTGACTCAATGATTCTGATAATTGCTTTCTATGTGGAGATTTGACTATCTAAGCAGCTTTGGCATCATGGGTCAGGAGAATCTCAATATATTCTCCATAACAGTGTGTTGGGGCTTTTTACTAACTCAGTTTGGAACAATACACATCACTTCTAAATGTATCTTTTAATATAACTTGTTAGAAAATCTTGCTTTAAAGTAATGGATTGGGATGTGATGTCTCTCCCATATGCCCAGGAAATAAATTAGATATTGCTAAGCATGGGTAATGTCTACCATCCTTCAAACTTTACCTTCCATATAATGATCTTGGCTAAGTTGATCTCCAGTATATTAATGAATTATTTGTCTAGCCCCCTAACTAACATATTCAATCTTTCAGTTTCTAATTTCAAAACTCAGAGAAGAGTTCCTATACTCATTGTCTTCTAGCATTACCCAAAGCAGGAATATCTCAATTTAAAAGAAACTGTGGTATGAATAACTTCTGACTTTGAGACTTGAATATTACAGAAGACCTGGGGCAGCATTTACTAAACACCTAAAGAAAAGGGATTCTGCTAACCAATTTATTTTTCTAGCAGACTTCATTTTAAAATCAGGAGAGAATATTTGAAATTTGCAGAATGTAGAGAAATTTACCAAGCATCATGGGAACATTATAAGTAATAATGGCCTTGGATTTGTATTGGAAATCTTAAGAAGAAAAGGACTATAATTTCTGAGGACACAGTTGGTAGAGCATTTTGCCTAGTGTTATGGTTTGGATGTGAGGTGTCCCCTAGAAGCTCATGTGTGAGACAATGCAAAATGGTTCAGAGAGGAAACGATTGAGTTGTGAGAGCCTTAACACAATTAGTGAATTAACCGCTTGATGGGATTAACTGATTGGTACTTGGAGGCAGGTGGGGTATGGCTGAAGAAGGTGGAGCATTGGGAGTATGGCTTTGGGGTACATATGTTGTATCTGGCCAGTGGTATTTCTCTCTCTGTTTTCTGATCATTGTGAGCTGCTTCTCTCGGCTACACTCTTCTACCATGATGTCCAGCCTCAACTGGTGCCCTGAGAATGGAGCTGGCTGTATATGGACTGAGAACTCTGAAACCCCTTCTTAAAGCACTGTCTTCATTCTCCCTCTCTCTATATACGTATGATTTGCATATGATTATATGAACATGTAGAAACTTACAAAAGCATGAAAAGCAATTTGTAAATCATGGCTACCTGGAAAGGCCAGGAATTGGAGGCCTTTAGGTGGAGATGGAGGAAGACAGTGGAAGCCTATTGTATGTTTCCAGCATACAGAATTTAAGATACTCTACTTAAGTAAACTCAGTTTATGAGTGGCAATGTTTTACACACACACACACACACACACACACACACGGTAAAAGGAAAATACCTAGATCTACAGATACTTACTTGCATGGTTATCTTAAAATTCTGTCAAATGAAAATATTTAAGTCAGCCTACTAAAAACAAAATTATCTTGTATATACTCATATGTATCTTATTTTTCTCAGTGACTTCATCATATTCTATGGTATGGATGCAATATAATTTATTCAACGATGACAGTCTCAGTGAAAGCTATTGGATTTTTTTAAATCTAGCTTGAAGACAATATAAACATCTTTCTACAGTTATTCTTACATGTTGATATTTTTAATAACATAGTTTCCTATCAATAAAACTGCTGAATTGAAAGCAGGTATATTTTAAACTTTCATAATTGTATCCATATAGCTCAGAATTTTCTGAGGTCATCTTCAATTTCTTCCTTCATTGTTGTATACTTTTCATTATAGAGGTCTTTCACTTCCTGGGATAGATTTATTCCTAGGTATTTTTTTAAAGCTATTGTGAATGATTGTTTTCCTGATTTCTTTTTTCAGCAGATTTTTGTCTGTATCTAGGAAAGCTATTGATTTTTGTATGTTGACTTTATAGCCTACTATTTTGCTGAATTTGTTTATTAGCTCTGAGCAGTCTTTTGCTGGGCTTTTTGGCTCTTCCAAGTATAGGATCATATTTTCTGCAAATGGTGATAATTTGACTTCTTTGTTTCCTATTTTATCCTTTCTAATTCCTTCTCTTGCCTAATTACTCTGGTTAGAATTCTAGTACTATATTAAATGGAAGCAGTGAGAACAGACATCATTGTCTTATTCCAGATTTTAAAGGGAATGCTTTCAGTTTTTCCCCATTCATTCTGAAGTTGGCTTTGGGTTTTTGTAGATAGCCTTTCTTATGTTAAGGTAAGTGCCCCCTATACCTAGGTTTTCAATGACTTTATCATAAATGGATGCTAAATTTTGTTGAAGGCTTTCTCTGCATCTTTTGAAATGACTAAGAGATTTTTGTCTTTAATTCTATTTATGTGATGAATTGCATTTTTTTGACTTGTGTATGTTAAAACTTCCTTGCATTCCTGGAATAAAACCAACTTGGTCGTGGTGTACAATCTTCTTAATATGTTGTTGAACGTGATTTGCTAATATTTTATTAAGGATTTTTGCATCTAAGTTTATCAGGGATATTGGTGTGTAGTTTTCTTTCCTTGATGACCTTTTCCTAATGACCTTATCTGGTTTTGGTATGAGTGTGATACTGGCTTCATAGTATGAATTTTCAAGTATTCCCTCCCTTTCTATTTCATTAAATAATCTGAGGAGTATTGGCATTAGTTCTTCTTTAAAAGTCTGATAGAATTCAACTGAGAATCCATCTGATCCCAGACTTTTTTTTTGTTGGATGAATTTTTATTATTGCGTCTGATAACTAGTTATTGATTTGTTTAGGTTTTCTATATCCTCTTGATTCAATTTTGGAAGATCCTATGTGTTTAGAAATGTATCCATTTCTTCTGGGTTGTCCAATTTATTGTATAAGTTTTCAATATATTCTTAATGACCCTTTGGATTTCTATGATGAATGTGATGATTTCCCTTTTTCATCTCTAATTATTGTAATTTGGTCTTCTCTCTTTTTCTTTGGTCAGTTTAGATAACGGCTTGTCAATCTTGTTTGTCTTTTCAAAACAACAATTCTTTTTTTTTTTAATTTTTTATTGTTGGCTGTTCAAAACATTACATAATTCTTGATATATCATATTTCACACTTTGATTCAAGTGGGTTATGAGTTCCCATTTTTACCCCATATACAGATTGCAGAATCACATCAGTTACACATCCATTGATTTACATATTGCCATACTAGTGTCTGTTGTGTTCTGCTGCCTTTCCTATCCTCTACTATCCCCCCTCCCCTCCCCTCCCCTCTTCTCTCTCTGCCCCCTCTACTGTCATTCATTTGTCCCCCTTGTATTATTTTTCCCTTTCCCCTCACTTCCTCTTGTATGTACTTTTGTATAACCCTGAGGGTCTCCTTCCATTTCCATGCAATTTCCCTTCTCTCTCCCTTTCCCTCCCACCTCTCATCCCTGTTTAATGTTAATCTTCTTCTCATGCTCTTCGTCCCTACTCTGTTCTTAGTTACTCTCCTTATATCAAAGAAGACATTTGGCATTTGTTTTTTAGGGATTGGCTAGCTTCACTTAGCATAATCTGCTCTAATGCCATCCATTTCCCTGTAAATTCTATGATTTTGTCATTTTTTAATGCAGAGTAATACTCCATTGTGTATAAATGCCACATTTTTTTTATCCATTCGTCTATTGAAGGGCATCTAGGTTGGTTCCACAGTCTTGCTATTGTGAATTGTGCTGCTATGAACATCGATGTAGCAGTGTCCCTGTAGCATGCTCTTTTTAGGTCTTTAGGGAATAGACCAAGAAGGGGAATAGCTGGGTCAAATGGTGGCTCCATTCCCAGCTTTCCAAGAAATCTCCATACTGCTTTCCAAATTGGCTGCACCAATTTGCAGTCCCACCAGCAATGTACAAGTGTACCCTTTTCCCCACATCCTCGCCAGCACTTGTTGTTGTTTGACTTCATAATGGCTGCCAATCTTACTGGAGTGAGATGGTATCTTAGGGTGGTTTTGATTTGCATTTCTCTGACAGCTAGAGATGGTGAGCATTTTTTCATGTACTTGTTGATTGACTGTATGTCCTCCTCTGAGAAGTGTCTGTTCAGGTCCTTGGCCCATTTGTTGATTGGGTTGTTTGTTCTCTTATTGTCTAATTTTTTGAGTTCTTTGTATACTCTGGATATTAGGGCTCTATCTGAAGTGTGAGGAGTAAAGATTTGTTCCCAGGATGTAGGCTCCCTATTTACCTCTCTTATTGTTTCTTTTGCTGAGAAAAAACTTTTTAGTTTGAGTAAGTCCCATTTGTTGATTCTAGTTATTAACTTTTGTGCTATGGGTGTCCTATTGAGGAATTTGGAGCCCGACCCCACCGTCTGTAGATCGTAGCCAACTTTTTCTTCTATCAGACGGCGTGTCTCTGATTTGATATCAAGCTCCTTGATCCATTTTGAATTAACTTTTGTGCATGGCGAGAGAAAGGGATTCAGTTTCATTTTGTTGCATATGGATTTCCAGTTTTCCCAGCACCATTTGACAAAACAACAATTCTTTATGTTATCAATCCTTTGTATTTTTTTGTCTTAATTTCATTAATTTTGGTTCTGATTTTACCTCCTTTCTTCTACTGGTTTTAGAATAGGTTTTTTTTTTCTTCTTTTTCAAAGGGCTTGAGATATATCATTAGTTTGTTTTGGAGGCTCTTTCTTTTTTCTTTATGTAAGCACTCACAGCTATAAGCTTTTCTCTTAGAACTGCCTTCATCATGTCCAAAAGGTTCTGGGATATTGTATTACTATTCTCCTTTGATTCTAAGAATTTTTAAATTTCTCCTGATTATTCTATTGCCCATTCATCATTCAAAATATTTTGTTCAATTTCCATCTGTTTATATAGTTTCTGTAGGGTTTCTTGGTTTTGATTTCCAATTTCATTCCATTATGATCTGATAAGATGCAAGAAATTATATCCAAATTTTTATGCTTGCTAAGGGTTGCTTTGTGGCCTAAAATGTGGTCTCTTTTGGAGAATGTTCCATGAGACTTTATTAGGTGAAATATTCTGTAGCTCTTATTGGGTGAAATATTCTATAGATGTCTGTTAAGATCACTTGATTTATAATATTTTTAGGTACAAAGAGTCTTCACCAAGTTTATATCTGGTAACCTGTCTATTGATGAGACATGTGTGTTGAAATCACAAACTATTATTGTAGTGGGGTCTATCTGAGGTTTTGAGTAGTGTCTGTTTTATGAAATTAGATGCACTAATGTTTGGGGCATAAATATTTATTATTGTTATATCTTCTTGTTGGATTGTTCCCTTTACCAGTATGAAATGATAACTTTTGTCTCTTCTGATTTTGGCTTGAATTCTTCTTTGTCAGCTATAAGAGTAGCTACTCCTGCTTTTTTTCCTTTTCTTCCTTTTTTTTTTCTTGGATCCGCTTACATGTTACATCAATTTTTATCCTTTCACTTTCAGTCTATAGCTGCCTCTGCCTGTAAGGTGAGTCACTTGCAAAAAAAATACAGTTGGGTCTTGTTTTTTTTAATCCATTCTGCCAGACTATATCTTTTAATTGGAGAGTTGAGACCATTTACATTCAATGTTATCATGGAGGGGATGTTTATTAATTCCTGCCATTTTGATTTATCGTGTTTAATTGGTCCTGTTGCTAATTTTCTTTAGCTACTCTTCAAATGAGATTTGTTCATTTAGAACTCTGAGACTTGTTTTTTAATTCTTCTATACAGAGTATTTCTTTAAGTAGGTTCTATAGTGTTGGATTAGTAGTCATATTCTTTTAGTTTCTGCTTCTCTTGGAAGGTTTTTATTTATTCCTTGGTTTTGAAGAACAGCTTTGCTGGATTTAACAATCTTGGTTGACAGTTATTTTCTTTCAGGACTAGTAACATATTCCAAGCCCTCCTGGATTTTATAGTTTGTGCTGAGAAATTGGAAGTGATTCTCTTTGACTCACCTCTAAATGTGACTTGATGTTTTGCTTATGAGGCCTTTACTATTATATCTTTGTTCTGTATGTTTAAGCATTCTAATAATAATGTGTCATGGGAAGGTTCTTTTCTGATCTTGTTTATTTGGGGTTTTAAATCCTATATGTGAACATCCACCTCATTCTCAAGGTTTGGAAATTTTTGTTATCATGTCTGAAAATGTTATCCATGCTATTATCCTGCATCTCACAACCCTCTTCAATTCCATTGATTCTTAAATTTGATCTCTTAATGTTGTTAGAGAATTCTTATATATTCTGATCCCACTTACTTTTTTTCTTTTATTTAGTACTATCATAATGTTCTAGACTGGCCACTTTGTCTTCTAGCTCTGAGATTCTGTCTTCAGCATAATCTACTCAATAATAGACACTTTCAACAGAACATTTTATTTGATTTATTGTGTCTTTCATTTCCAGGATTTCTGTTTGGACTTTAGCTCCTCATTGAATTTCTCATTCATGTCCTGTATTGATTTTCTTAATTCATTCAGTTGCTTCTCTGTGTTCTCTTGAAATTCATTGATCATTTCTATAATCATTCTTTTGAATGATTGTATTTGTATTTCATACAATCATTTATATGAAATAACTTTAATATATTTGGAGTCAGTTACTGGTGAATTATGAATCTTAGGAGGTGACCTGTTACCTTATTTTTTCATATTTCTTATATATCTGTGTTGCATTTTATGCATCATTTGGGATGGATTTCTCTTCCACTCTTACATGTAGATCTTTATCGGGCATAGCCTTCTCTTGCCAAAGTGTCCTAGCATGATCTAGACTGAGACTTTCTCATAGTTGTGGTATCCAGTCTTTGTGTTAATTTCATTTTTGCTATATGAGTAGATAAGCATGAATAGTACCTAAGAGCCCACTCCTCACTATTTCTACTTGGGGCCTGGTCATTAGTTTGGTTTTTAGTCTTTTCTATTTTTATATTAAAGTATACCTAAAATTTCAGTGTTATTAACTTTGTGGAGCAGGGTGCTGTCTGTTGGCTGAGATTATCTCAACAGCAGAGTCTCTACTCTGTGAACTTGTAGTGTCACTGTAGATTCCCAGCATCTCACTAAAAAGGAAGAAACAAACAATAGCAACAACTAATTCAAACAATGTACAGCATTAAAATAAATACTCAGTGTCTATGATGGCATCTATAACACTAGTTGTACCACAAAAACGGGAAAGGTGTGGTCATCAATTGCCATTAGCAAAAGCAATAACTGTGAACTATATTTGGCATTAAAGTAAACATCATGTATCAACTATGTCATCAACAGCAGTAATAACCACAACATAAATGTGTAGGAGTTATTTAAACCAAACAGTTCTAAAAGATGATAAAAACACAGTTCATTAACAGAAAAGAAAATGTAATGGGAAGGTAAAAGAGAGTTCAGAATGTTTAAAATGTGAACAGAGTTAATCCAGAAGAAATGTAATGAATGATCATTATAAAGAAGAGAAAATAGGAAAAACAAAGTAAAAGGAGTAAGAAAGAACAGAGAATTTGGCTATTAGCATGAGAAGAAAGGAGAGAAAGAGAAATAAACAAAACAAAATCAAAATAACCCCAAAATCCTAATTCTCAAATGACAAGGAAAAGTAACTGTATTTTTAAAAATGTTAAAAATGAAGGGCAGGGAGAACAAATATCTATATGTATATATGTCCACAAACCAATCAGCATAGCAAGAATAAACAAAGAAATAAAGAAAGAAGAAAGAATGAATGATGCTTAATGAAAAATGAAAGGCTGGTTTCCACTGAGGTTGTTAAAACAGTCGATGAGAATGGATGATCACTGCCTATGCCCAACTGTTCTTTCATGTTTCATTTTGGACTATATACTGGGGCAAGGGAAGGGGGTACTGAGGGAGGAAACATGTAAACATTCAAGGGCTGAGGATTATTAACACCTTCCTTTTTTGGTGTTGCTCACTGAGCTGCCAGTTAGAGTGACCTAAAACTCCACAAATAACTGAAATAACTCTCAGCATCCTTTATCACCAGTGTGAGGCAAGATGGAATGGAAAGCACAGACAGTTGGAGTTTTATCTAAATAGACCATATTGATGCACTACCAGGGTGGGGCTGGGACTTAGGTTTAATCAGACCTTAGGGGCTTTGTTGGATGGTATCTTCTCTGAAGAAATTAGATTAAGATACCCCTGGGGCCTAGCAGATGCTGATCTCTTCTGGGAGCCGATCTCGGGCCTCCCAAGAATTCTACTCATGGGGCAGAAGAGTCAACCCTCCATAGACTCTGCTGCCTAGGAACATAGCCTTCAAAGACTTAGTCCCTGTGTATATTCTTACCTCCCTGTTTTGATGCCTGTTTAGATTTTCAATCCTCTTTACATGGTCACATAAGCCATCAGACTCAAAGGCAAATCAAGTTGGACTCCTCTTCATTTTTCTGACTTGATTCCCCCTGAGTTTTCTGTGCCTGTTTCACTCACATTCTGCTAGGTACACCCTAGGCCACATGGGAGGCAAGCATGGCAATGTTGGCTATGATCTTCTGGGCTCTGCAGCCACAAACTGCAGTGTGGTCTTCTCAGAATGGTTCCTGCCTCAGTTCTCCATTTGTCAGTTGAGAAACACAGAGCATTTTTTAAACACTAGAGCTTACCATGCAGTCTCTGGATCAGCTAAGATCAGGTTTCTTTTCTGATCTACAGGTTTTTCTGTGCCAAATATTTCCATTTTGTTTCTCTCTGTGTGCCAACCCTCCCTTCTACAGTGAACCAGTGCCACTCTGCTGCTGCTGCCACTGCCACTGCCAGCACCAGCTTGGCTCCAACGTACTTTTTCTTATTTGTTTGATGCACCCAAATTTCTAAGTCTCTAAGACACTCTGATTGTTCAGCAGTAAATTTTAGTGAAATCCCTCTTTTACCCACCTTGCTGAGAAGCAATACTCCCACTTCTTGAGTTCCAAGACATGGAGCAACTGGAAATGTAGTCTTCCTCAAATCTGCCACTTAGAATGTGTACTTGCAATTAAGTGACCTTAGATGTATGAATCTATTTCTGGATTCTATTCTGTTTCTTTGATCTATATGTCCATCCTTAAGACACTAAAACAATACCTTATTGTGGCTTTATAGTAAGTCTTCAAATCTGCAAATCCTTCAATTATAATCTTTTTCAAAATAATTTTGGATGGTTAGCTTCTTTATACCTTCTTATAAATACTATAATGTTTGCCTATTTCTGAAAAAAAAAACCCTTAAATTATGATTGAAATTGCAATGAGGGGGCTGGGGATGTGGCTCCAGCAGTAGTGCGCTCACCTGGCATGCGTGGGGCGCTGGGTTCAATTCTCAGCACCACATAAAAATAAAATAAATGTTGTGTCCACCAAGAACTAAAAAATAAATATTGAAAAATCCTCTCTCTCTCTCTCTCTCTCTCTCTCTCTCTCTCTCTTTAAAAAAAAAAAGAAATGACAATGAGTATGTTGATCAACTTGGGGAAAACTGGCATCTTAGCCATTTTAAGCCTACTGAGCTATGGTCATAGTGTATCTTTCCACTTATTAAGGTCATCTTTAATCTATTTCTGGAATGCTTTGTAGTTTTCAGTGTATTTGATTTCATTGTTTTTAGCAGTATTCTAAAGATTAGGTTCTAAATATCAGTTGCTAATTATACATGGCTAGTATAAATAGATACAATTGATTTTTGTATATTGAATGAGTTCTCTTTATTCTGGCTGAAGGGAACATGAAACATTCCTGGTCCTGTATTGCTCTGAGAATTGTTTGTATTAGAATTTCACTAATTGCTCTTTCCTCAGAATTTGTTACTGCAATTCACCCTACATTCAAATATTGTGTTCCAAGACTCAAGCAAATCACCATATAGATATCTGAAAATTTTTCCCTCTTTATCTCTTTCCTCTGCAAATTCTTGCCTCTTTGGTCTTCTCATAATTCAATCTCTGTCTCTTCAACTCAGGGAGATTTGGGGCTTTGTTTGGGTTCTTCTTCTGTATACCAAAATCTAGAAATGGTCATCTGGTAGACATTGGCTCATAGCTATGATTTCTAAGGACAGAGTTGGTAAAGTGCTTGCCTACCAACCTCTTTGTCTGCCTATAGCTGTTTCCAATAGATAATCCTGCTTTATAGTAATTTATGAATGGGAAATTACTCACACTTCGCCAAAAGAGGGAATTCTGTCTCTTGCATTTTTTTGTAATAAATTATGTTCATAGTTTTCCTGACAGCTAGCTATACTACCATTTCTGAGAAAATCCCTACTTGGTCATAGTTATTGGTCATTTAATTCAATGCTTAAATCAATTGGCTGATATACTATTTAATATTTTGGCATCTAATTCTTAGTTTTTTGTTTTGCTTTGTTTTTTAATTTTAGGTGGACACAATATCTTTATTTTATATTTATGGGGTGCTGAGGATTGAACCCAGTGCCTCTCACACTGGCGGTGAGTACACTACCACTGAGCTACAACCCTATGCCCTAATACTTAGTTTTAATTCATAGTTTTTTACTTATTGTGTTCTCTATTAAATATACAATAATATTTTTGTTATTAAAGTCATGATGGTTTTATAAAGTGAACTTGGGAACATTCTGTTTTTCTTTAAATTATTTCAATAAAGCCAAAATTGCTTGTTTTTACACAGAACTCATCTATTCAAACATCCTGTCCTTTTTAGTAATAAACCTGAAATGATCTTTCAAATCCCTTTTATAGAGTTTAGTTTATTATTCAGTCTTCCACTTTGAAGGGTTAATTCAGTTACATTTTGAGGGGACATATCCATTCTTCTAGTTTTAAAAATTTTTTGTTATAAAATTTCACACAATATCTTGCTAATGTTTGTTAATTTGCAAGTTCTATTGTGCTTTTCATAGTCCTAGTATTTATGTCCTTTCACAGGCCTAATGATACAAGTATTTACTTACTATTATGTGAGGGGGGAAAAGAAGATATCAAGCAATCCCTTCAACTGAAACATTTCTTATCTTTTCTTTCCCATTTCTTCTTTCTCCCCAATACTAGGTCCTTAGAATGTTTTTACTTCCCATTCATTCCTAACCCATCTTGAGACCCTGCTAACATTCATTTCATTTGGTTCAAATGAAATTTCTTTAATATTTTTCTCATATATGTTATTGCTATGTTGCAAATATCTTTCTTTTACCTGAATAGCAAATGATCTCTTGGTTGGCTATAAAATACTTAGGATGTGCTATGATTTGAAAGTGTTGCCCAAAGTTCATGTGTTGGGAAACTTGATTCTCAATATAGAGAAGTTGTGAGGTAGAACCTTTAAAAGGTGTTTGGAACATGGGGCCACTATCCTCATAGATTGATACCATTAAGGCCGACAAGAGTTCATATAAATGGATAAATTCTGGCCCTTCTTGCCCTCTCTCTTTGCCTTTTCCCCATGAGATGATATAGCAAGCAGGTCTGTACAGATGCTAGTGTCTTCAACTTAGACTTCCCAGTCTTCAGAACTGTGAGGCAATAAATTTCTATTTATTATCAATTAGCCAGCCCATGGTATTCTATTACAGCAGTACAAATGGACTAAGATAGGGTGCCTTCTTTTACATTTAATAGACCTTAGAATTTATTTCATATTCTTTTTGACTTCCAGGTTGCATAATGAAGTCAAATCCTGATTCTATTTTTTTTTATAATTAACTTGTTTTTGTCTGATTAGGGGCTTGTAAGATGTACTCTGTTTTTTCATCAGAGTTCAAGAATCATATTCACATATGCCTGAATCTTTTTAAGTCAATGCCATCTATAATTCTAAAATCCTTTCACTCTATAATCTCATATGTCTTCAGTTCAGGGATATTATTTTTTTAATGGTGGCTTTTTGCCTCCATGTGTGCTTTTTCCTCATTCCCATGACTCATAAATTAGGTCTCCTGGATTATCCTCTACTTCTTAGTTTAGCATAGGATTCCTTAAATCTCTATTTTCTCAGATCCTCCAGCTACTGATCCCAAAGCATCAATAATACATTTCTTACAATTACCAATGCTATAGAATTTGAAAAAAATCATCTTCTAGTAGTAGTACTAAACAGCAAAAACCTCATATTTCACCATAATAATCATGAGATTTAAAATACCAAAGAACATCAGCAATAAATGAATGTTATTAAAAATGGTATAAAACATTACAAATATAAAATTAAACACTAATGGATTAATTTTTTCATAAAAAGTAGATTTCTCAGAATTTCATTTAAAGAAAAAAAAATGAAACAAAATTTGAAACCAATTTGGCAAATGCCTTGAACCACCAATACAAAATATTTTTATATGTGTGTCAAAGAATATTAAAAGTATCAGAGGATATGACCATCTTCTTACACTGATCCCCCCACCCTTCCCCACAGCCTCTACAACTAAGCATAGATAGATCTAGGAGGAAATGTAGAAAGAAAATCCTTTCTTCTCTACATTCATTCTTTAGACTCAAAGAGACTATTGTGTTAATAATCAAGCATTGTAGTCAAAACAAACAGGAAATCAACCCTATTTTTCATTGGAAACATTCATATATTTTTAAAAATAGAAAAGCTGTTCAAATAACTGCTAAAGAACACCATTAGGGTGAATAGTAAGTTTCAGAAGATAATCAGCACTTTACACAAATGAGAACATCTGCAGTCACCCCAGGACTGATGAAATTACAGGGTTATCAATCCTCATGCTTCAGGGAATGGACTAATCACCAGCTGGAAGAAAGAAGATATTCCCCCAATGGTATAATATTTCTGCAATATCATCAATTACATTCAGATTTTTATTCCCCTTTAAACATAATTCATTGGGAGGTTTTAAAGAACACCATGGCCAAATAGTGTAACCTGAGAGGAAACTCTTTAAAGGTTATGAAAATATATTTTAGAGAAATGAACTCAAGAAAAAAAAAGAAACTCTCACAGAAGGTAAGCAGAATATTATATTAGTTAACAATGATCCACCATTTGGGGTATTTATCACACAGAACATAACATCTAACACAAAGTAAAATTCAGCATTTATTAGACAAATGAATGAACAAAGGAACAAATTTTCACATGCCTGGCTGGGTTCAAATATACCAGTCTTAGTCTTACTAGTATTTGGCCTTGAGTTACTAACTCATGTGTCTTTTTTTTTTTTTTTGTACTGGGGATTGAAACCAGAGCCACTTTACCACTGATTTACATCTTTAGCCCTTTGTTATTTTTGACACAGGGTCAAGCTAAATTCCTGAGGCTGGCCTTGAAATTGGGATCCTCCTGACTTAGCCTCAGAAGTTGCTTTGATTATAGGCATGGGCCACAGAGCCAGGCCTCAAGTGTCTTCTTATCTTCAGTTTATTAATCTGTAAAATAGAGATAATTGTAACTAATTCTTCTTATTACAGAGAGTGAGCCAAGTAATGTATATAAACAAAACTGCTATAGACAATGAATTGATTTTAAATTATAAATGTAGCAGCATTATAATCAAGTTATATTTTCTGGAAGGTGGGAATTTGAAAGATTTCTTAGAAACTGAAAAGAACTTTTTCATTTCTTTCATGAGTCACTCAGCAAAAATCACCCATATGCTATTTCAAGTTAGTTATTACCTGGGAATGTCATTTGATTCAAAGATTTTCTTTTCTCTCCGTCTCATGTTTTTGCTCTCTCTTTTGCCTTTTAAATCACCAAAACAACAGTTCTGCAGGCATGGGGCAGGAACCATTATCTCCAGAAATGTTTGGGGAGAAGAAAGAGAAGGCTGCTTAATATTTAAGAACTAACATTAGAATCACTCTCTCGTCCCCACCCCACCCACTCCATCCCACTCATGTCACTATCACCATTACCTTACAGAACAAAAAGAAACCCCCGTGCTGGAAGCGGTGGTAGATGCTCATGGCATGTGACATTGAATAATATTGTTTGGAGTCAAACATTCAGACTCCTCTGTCACACTGTGATTCATTCACAGAGCTAGTTACTAAACCACAGGCACTCAGAAATAGACAAACTATTCCTGCCTCAACTGAACCAACGTTCCTGCTGGTCTTGTGAAAGCTCAAGCCAGATGCTGAGCGAGATGAAGCCATGGCTTTGGGATGCAGGGAGGGTGACAAACGATGGAGACACGTTCACATCAAAGCACGGCGGCCTCCAGCAGAGACAGAATTTAAAACCAGAAATGAAGACGGGCATAGATCTAAACTGATGCTGATGTTCCCCCAAGAACACTGGGTACCTAGTTAAACCTCTCCTTATGGAGACTAGGGATTGAGGGAGAAAGAAGCTAGGAGACTCCTGCCCTGGCTCACAGCTGCGCCACCAGGCTCCCGGAATGAGGGGTTCTGTGGCTTCTCAGAGCGGGCTTAAAGCCAAAAAGCCCTGTGGAAACCCAGGCTTGGAGAGGCGCCCACTCAGGCTGCCAGCAGCGGGAAAAGGGGTGTCCTCCGCTCTGCTCAGCACTTGCCCCTGGTGGGTCGGCGCCGGGATCTGAGCTGGAAGCCAAACGCCTCTTGGCAAGAGGCATCAGCCCCCTCCGCCGGCTCACTCGCGGCGGGAGGGGTTTCTCACGCCCCCCTGCTCCTGGGCGACTGCACCGGAGGTCTGAAGGAAGAAGGGGGAGGGATGAGTCATCCCGCCTAATTTCTCCTTCCCGGTCCCTAGCCTCCGCACTCCGGCCCCCTCCTGAGATCATGCAGCCGCGAGCGAACACTCCCCTCACCCTCACAGTTCACCACCAAACCCCCAGTGGCCTGCGGAGGAGAGGAGATAGACAGGGCATTTGGCCAATGATAGCCCTGCTCTCTCGCCCACTGTCCAATGAGCATTGACTCATAGGCGGGGCGGGACTAGGAGGGCAGCTGGGGGCGGTCCTGGGCTGGCGCGCGGCACAGCGGATCCGCGGCTCACAGAGCTAGAGCATCGCAGGGAGTCGGCGCCAAGGCGACGCGGGAAGGCGCCACCACCACCGCGGTCGCCGCCGCTGTCGCCGCTGGCCAAGGTGCTGGACACGACAGGCCCGTCGGCCATCTCACCAGCTGAGGAACCCGTTGCTGCAGCTGCTGCTGCCTCGTTTCCAGCCAGGTCCCCATGGAAGAGATGGAAGAAGAGTTAAAATGCCCCGTGTGTGGCTCCTTCTACCGGGAGCCCATCATCCTGCCCTGCTCTCACAATCTATGTCAGGCGTGCGCCCGCAACATCCTGGTGCAGACCCCGGAATCTGAGTCCCCCCAGAGCCGTCGGGCCTCCGGCTCTGGGGTCTCCGACTATGNGCCCAAGGAGGCCACCGTCATGTGCGAACAGTGCGACGTCTTCTACTGCGATCCGTGCCGTCTGCGCTGCCACCCGCCCCGGGGGCCGCTAGCCAAGCACCGCCTGGTACCCCCGGCCCAGGGCCGCGTGAGTCGGCGACTGAGCCCTCGAAAGGTCTCCACCTGCACAGACCATGAGCTAGAGAACCACAGCATGTACTGCGTGCAGTGCAAGATGCCCGTGTGCTACCAGTGCTTGGAAGAGGGCAAACACTCCAGCCACGAAGTCAAGGCTCTCGGGGCCATGTGGAAACTGCACAAGGTGAGCCCTAGGAGAACCCACCCCCTAGCTCCCCGCTCCTTGGATCCTCCAGTTTTGCTGCAGACCGTTTCCTCTGTTGCTCACAGCGCGTCCCAGTGGGGGCGCAATGCGGGTGCCTTCGATGTCTGCCTTCCCGGTCTGGTGCATTGCAGGAGACTCGGGGGACATCATACAGCACACAGGGAAGATATCCCCAGAGAGTTGCGGGGATGCCTTAGAGTGGGTCTCCCGAGGCGCGCTGCTTGTGAGCTGGATGCAGGGCGCCCCCTCTCCGTCGCGGGCCTGCAGCCTGTGGCGGTGGCCAGAATGTGAAAAGTGCTGCGTAGCTAGACAGAGCCGCTCCAGTGCTGAAAGCCTCCAGGCAAGCTCCAGCGCAGGTTGAGCTGAGAGCCTTGGGGGAGGAGGCAGGTTGAGGCAGTGGGGTGGCGGGGACCCTGGGGGCTGTAGCTGCTGGATTCGCTGACGCCTCGAGGCGCGGCGCGGGCCGGGTAGAAGTCGCCCGCGGAATATTGATGAGCCGCCCAGAGCCAGACTGGGTGCGCCAGCCGGGAGGGGTAGCTAGTGCCTAGTGCTGGAGACGGGAAAGGAAATACTGTGGTCGCCATGGCAACGCGGTGCTCAGGTCCAGACCTCTGATGCTCTGCGAGGGGGACCTGAAGCTAGAGTGACAGGACCAGAGTTGCGGTTGTGGCCTGAAAGCCAGGCAGGTGCATCTCCCAGCGGAAACCCCCACCTCCCAACACCACACTTCATTTCTCCAGGGTTCAAACCTTTTCCTCTTCCAGTAGTTGTATGTACAAACTTTGGGGCATCTCCTAACAGATTTCTATCTCTGGACTCTTTTGATGGTGCCTTTACTATGGCTAGACAATAAGACTGCCTTTAACAACATACTAGGTCACACCATTCCTCTAGTCACAATCCTCAGATGGCTCTCCGCTTTTCTCAGGCTGTCCTTAGAATGGTCTGTCAGGACCTGCAGACCCTGATCTTCAGTCTCAGTCTCAACTTCCTTGTCCCTCACACTCATTCCCTTTGCATCAGCCACACTGTGCCTTTTTCTGTTCCTCAGCTATTGCCAGGTGCCCTACCAACCTAAAGCCCTTACATTCAGTGTTCCACCAGCCTTGAAAGTGTCCAATACCTAGGTCTGGATGGTTCACTCATTTGCCTTCTTTTCATCTTTGCTCACAAGTCACCATTAGAGTGAGATCTTCCTATGACAGTGCTTGCCACTTCCTCAAGAACCCCATAATTCCCTTCCTGCCTTATTTTTCTTGGTAGTACTTGTTACTCTCTGGTGTGCTAATCATGCTATTTATGTTAACGATTGTATTAGTTTTGTGTTTACACACACACATATACAGGAAAATAAGCTTCATAGAAAAGAGGTGATCATAATAATATGCCCATACCACTTAGAAGAAAAGCAACCACTTTGCTAAGATGTGCTTATATTGGCTTTTTCTTTTTAAATAACCTACTTAGTTGGGGGTGTGGAGGACAGGGCAGAGACTCAGGATTATTAGAGGGGAGTTTTCTTTACATCAGTCACCAAGTTGCATGACCAAGGAAGAAGCAGGACTGTGAAGATGATGTGCAGGCCTCCACTGTAGCCCCATGCAGAGTTCCCCACATTCTTGGAAACTAGAAAAGATAGCCTTTGAGAGATGTCAACTCTGGGCTGGAACAATGATCACAGCAAAAAGCTGGGAGCAAATATCACCATTTCCAGCAATCATTGGAGGTTTCTTAACCCTGTATCCCAACTGAATGTAATCCATGTTTACAGTCATTCGTAGTCTCACATGTAACCTATTGAATCATATTAGCACTGATGAAAATTTATTTTGGCACAGATTTGATCCCCACTGGCACATGCCACTGTTTTTAAAACACTTCAATTTATATTTCTTAATGACATTTAATTTAGAAAGTTTTCAAAATCTTAATTCACAGCCAATTTGTTCTTCATATTACAATTTCACTGTTCGACTGCTAACTATATTCTATGTTGAAATGCCCTACAGAGGGTCTAAGAAATTAATCACCCTGTCTTGTCAAAGAGTTAATCCATATGCTAATCAGGATGGTCAACCCACTGTATTACTTTTCTATGAAGAAGAGTCTATACTTTATGCATTAAGACCAAAAAGAACCTTGAAATCTTTATCAAGCCTAATGTCAAGCCTAAATAAACCATTTGTTTTATTGATAATGGAAGTTGTGAGTAGACACTGTGATCCTGACTGGATTAAAATTTGGAGACAGGATTTTTAAAAAATGTTGAAACCCTTGAGACAAGGGCTAAAAGACCATTTGTTCTTTGATCTTTTACACATGTATTTCAGCATAATAAGTAGGTATCGTTTTTATTCAGTCAGTGTCAAGATGATTAAACTACCTAGAAAAAATAAGGCAGAAGGAGGACAGGTTTTAACTTTCAGTTGTCATCTACTAGATGAACAGCATATCTACTCCAACCTTATTTCCTTAAAAGGTAGTTAATGTGTTAATACTCACTTTTCTCATATAGTCTATGTTCTAGTTAATAATACCTCTGTCCCCACAAAACCTTATGGGTCAGAATTTCTATGCCCTACAAAACATACAAAAGCAAAGAATTATACTTAGTTCTCCCAAAGTTGGGGAATTAGTTATCAGTAGAAGTTATTATGAGACCTGAAAGTTTTCATTAATATTCAAATATATTAGCCATCCATTTCTACTGATAAAGAAAATGTTGTGAATATGTATTTCCTCAAGTATAAGTCATCATCTTACATATTAAAGATAAAATGAATGAAGTTTATTTTTAATTAGTTTCAAAAACAATTAGTTAAAATGTATTAGTTGTCAGATAACCAAATTAAATATATTTCATACATTTATGACCTTCAAAATCCATTAAAAATATTAATACAAGAAGTAGACTGATAAGCTATATCTGGTAGCAATTTTTAGTAGTCCTTTTACTTACTTTACTTGCTGTAGCCCTTTATTCAATTCAGGCTGACAAAAAAAACCTGCAATACAAAAAATGACTTTGTAAATGTTTAAAAACAGGCAAATGGAACATCTATTATTACTTTTTAATTTCAAGTAGTTCACCTTTCTAAATCCTGACTTTATTCCACAGGTGACACTGCTACTTACTCCTCCAGACTTTAAGCAAGTCTCATACCTCCCATCCACAAGGATATAAAGGAGTTAAAACTGTATTTGTGAAAGTATTTTGGAAAAAATAGTTTAAATATTTATAATTTATAATTTCAGTTTAGTACAACTGTGAACTATAGTGCAAAACAGAAGTCAGTGTTTCACTGGTCAACAAGGACTGCATAGAAATCTCATCCCTAATTGGGGTTTGCTTGCTTCTTTCAGAGCACAAGTTTATAGTCCAAAACTGCTCTGAAGGTGGCCTAAAAGGGTTAGTCTTATCGTCCTGGGTCCAGAGAAAAATACTCATTTGATTAAACTCAAGGAAAATGAATATTACACAAAGATATAGTACCCAAAGGTATTTTGTTTTTCCATAACAAAGCTAAAATGATAACTGATGACTCCATTGTTTTCAGATTCTCCAATAAAAATATTGTATCCAGTTTGAAGTAGCTGAATTTTTTCCTGTATATGATATGAAAAGATGCTATTAATTGGAACATCATATCAAATCACATTTTGCATAAATAAGAGAAAATTACACAGTCATCTATTATTAAAATACTAAGAATTAAGGACAGGCAGAAATTATACGTACCCATCAGTAAATAAATTGTACTTTCCTCCCTGAAATAAGTTAATGGGCTTTTCAGTATGTATGCATATCTGTGTTTCAGTATACCTTATCTGAAATGTTTAGTACCAAAAATGCTTAAGGTTTTTTTTTTTTTTTAACTTTGGAATATTCTCATATACATAATAAGATATCTTAGAGATAGAACCCAAATCTAAACATGAAATTCATTTATGTTTCATATATACCTTATTCACGTGGGTGAATAAGGGAATTTTATACAATATTTTTAGTGCGCTGCTGGTGTTTTGACTGAGACTCATAATACAAGGTCAGGTGTGGAATTTTCCACTTTCAAAAAATTTTGTATTTTGAAGTATTTGAGGTTTTTAATTTTCAGGTTAGAGATTTTCAACCTGAAACTTAGCTTTGGAATCTGGAGGAGAATAGAAGGCTATTACATGATAAATGTTTAAGAACAAAATGGTTCTAAATAATATCATTTTTAAATCAGTTTTATCAAGTACTATTGGTTCTAAGGAACAGAAATTCACTTGGGTGATGTCAGAGGCTTTTGTGAGAAATGAACCAAAATATATGTATCAGGAGAGTAGAATTTGAAAGCCAGAATCTTAGTTTACACTCTGTATCAGTCAGCTTGGACAAGTGATGCTGCAGTAACAAATAATCTTCAAATCTCAGTGAATCATAACAGTAGCATCTAATTTTGTACTCCTATCACTGAGTCCACGCCCCCGTCCCCACTTTTTTGCTTTAGCTAGTTTGTGTTAGTTTTCTATCACTCTCAACTGAGAAATTCAGGCTTATTCTAGCAATGAGTGATCTCATGTAAACATTTGTATATGAATATTCTAATTACTATTAATTCTAGATATTGTTATTCTGATGCTGTAAATATAAATGGAAAGGCAGTTTTGGTTCAATGAAATCATATAGTATTTAATGCTATCTGCCCACTTACCACTGGTAGCCTTAACTGGCCTATTGGCTGATTTCTTAAACTATTTTTATTGTGACGTTATCTAAAAAGAGGCCTAAGGGAATATTTATTTAAACTAACTCTGAATTACACAATGAATGTAGTGATGGTACCTTTAAGGGAAATAGACTTTACAGGGAGGTTCTGGAGTCAAATTGCTGCCTATAATCAATTCTGTCTGTTTTCAAAGTCAAGAAATCTCTGAATATGTGTATGAAACCTCTCATTTTCATTTTATTTTAACCTATACTCTACAAATTAGATTTTTTCAAACTATTCTTACAAATTTTCCATTGTTGAGTAAATTTGAGACTTTCTAAACACATTCCTGTTAGTTCACCTTGTGCATTTTTACATCATAATAATAGTATATGGTAGTCCTCTTTAACTATCATTTTATTTTCTGTGTTTTTAGTTACACAATGTCAATCATGCTCCAAAAATATTAAATGGAATTTTCTAGAAATAACTGATTTTCAAGTTTTAAATTGCTTGCATATTTAAAACTTATGAAATCTTGCTATCATCCTGCTCTGTCTTGCCCAGAATGTGAATCATTATTTTCTCCACATTGTATATGCTTCCTACTTGTTAATTACTGAGTAGCTATCCCAGTTAACAAATCTAATGTTGTGGTACCACAGCGCTTATGTTCAAGGAACCCTTATGTAGTTGCCCAATGTGTCACAATGTCAACATCATTCACCTAAATTCGTCTCATTGGGAAGAAAAGGGTAAGTACAGTACAATGTTTTGAGAGACACATGCATTCATATAACTTTTATTACAGTGTAACTATTCTATTATTAATTTTTAATAGTGCCTAATTTACAAATTCAGCTTTATCATATATATTTATCATATTTATCATATATATTTATCATATATATAGGCATATATATGATACATATATCCAAAATCTGGATGTATTAGGTATCCACTGTGTGGGGGGTGGGGTCTTAGAATATATCCTCTGAGGATAAGAGAGAACATATGTCAATATATTCTGCAGCAAACCAGCTACTTGATTCAACCTAGCATTTTCAAAACTTATTCAACTTTGGAAACACCTTTTGAGTGGCACACATGTTTGAGAAACCCTAGTCTAGGCAATGATTAGTTAATAAGCTAGTAAGGAGGTAATTGTTATCATTTCTGTCTAGGCAGAATAGAATACCCTAAAATTACATACACATGTCCACAGTAAGCCTATCCTTAAATCTTATGTTAATTCCTAAGGCATATATTAAAGTTAAATTTGTTATTCTTTAAATATTAAAAGTAGAAGATAAGACAGCCTCATTTTATGGCATTTATATATAAGGACCTGAATACAAATTGCCTCCCTTTCTATTATAAATAATTTACTCTTGAAAAATGATTTTAGATTTCAGGAGTACAAATATAATATAATAAAAAGTAACTGATCTATTTTTTTTTACTGCTTTTAGGCTTTGTATACATGATTCCAAATAACTGGTTTAATTGAGTTTTTATTAAACTGTGTTAATAATCTTATTTTTTAAAATATGTTTGATAAAAAGATATTAAAAAGTTAAAACTCCTAATGTTGGCTCCATGACAACATAGCACAGCAATTTATAAAAGCTAAATGAATAGCACATTGCCTTTTATATTCCAGGCTTTACTAATATTTTCATTTTGACAGTTGGGGTCAATTTCCAAACTTAGAAAAAGAGTTAGCTATAAAATGGCCACCAGCAGTGTACCTAGATGCTCAGATTTGGGTTTGTCTCTATCATATGTGATTTGTCCCAAACCCAAAAACACTTCCTGAGAGAGTGCTCACAGAAGTTTCATCCTGAACCCTAATGGCTCAGGAAGGCTCAAGAAATATTCACTTTCTGGTTGTCTTTCTGTTTTCTGTGCATCTGCCTCAGAGAAGTCATCATATCATCTCACTGTTGTTTGCCCTTGGCTTTGCCATTGTGTTAAAGTGGAGTATGTTGGTCTAGTCACAATCCCATCTGCCTAAATTGCCTCCTCCCTCCAGATACCATCTGGCCTTACAGCTCCCCACTGGGTGCTGCTGTCCTGTCTTCCAGGCTTGCCCTCCATCTTTCTCAAACCAGATCTTGAGATCCCCTGACTATCTAATTTTGCCAAGATCAGCTCAGATAAGCCAGCATTGACAGACTTCTAGCAGACCAGCCTGCCAACCAGGAACCTGGTGCTACCCTGACCTTATCAGGGTTACACCTGCAGCCTCCCCATCCTCAGCTGGGTTTAATTGCAGACACTTTTTTAACTGAGGAGAGGGACTTTTTTTTTTTTTTTCATTTAGATTGATTCATTTTAACCTGAAAAAGGCAAGATAACTCTTCTTGAATTTCGAGTCTTTATAGTAAATGAACATCATTGACTTTCCCTCCTTTCTCATGCCTGACTTTAGAGACTCATCTCCATGGTTTCAACTCCTGCTGTAACTGAATTTCTAAAACAGACCTATTTATCTCAGTACCATTCCTTTTCACAATGTAGTCCCAGACTATCTTTCCAGCCCTATCTTCTATCCTTCTGCTTCCCACAACTGCTATATCTGTGTTCTAACACTGAATGTCCTCTACTGTAGGGTAAATGTTTATGATAAAATCTTCCAATGGACCACTCGATGTGTTGGACTATTTCTTTGTTCTCCCCATTTCTGCTCTTAGTAGATGTTAGGTAAAGGTTGATTTAATGAAGAAAAGCACCAGAAAGAGAGTATTAAATTAGTAATATAACCCAATAGTTTAAGTTTCATATATTAGCCTGACAATTATCATTAAATAATTAGAAAACTTTAATTTTATATTTTTTGTTAAAATGTATTGGGCATTTATTACATGCCAGACAGTGTGTTCTAAGCCTTTAGCAACATTTTCTCATTTAATCTCCCTAAGTTATAAGTTCTCCTATGAGAAAATTGTGGCACAAAAAGATTATAAAGTCATGTCAGTTATAAGTAGCAGAGCCAAAGTTTGAATCCAGGCTGTATATGACTTCAGGGCTCAGGCATTTAACTATTCTGCTCTACTTCCTGATGATCCCTGGAAATATATGACCCATAAGGCACTGTTTGATGGTCTTATAAATTACAGTGACATAAATAGCTGGGGTCCTTTTGTTCTCAGGTATAAAAATTGCTGAGAAATTAAGTCGTTTTTCTCCAAAGTTTCCTGCTAATCCTCCTCAGCAGGATTAGCTTGTGAGGGATCCAGCCTAACTCCCTGAAAGATCTAAGTCACACGGAGGGAAAAGGGTCTATTAGCGCAGCAATGGAATCACTGTGCTCTTTTAACAAACAATGCGTCTTAAAACTTACAGAAAAAAACAGCATAATAGAATCACTGGACTTTTGAAATAAACGTAGCACATAAACTTTGTAAGTCTTTATTTCTGCAGACCTAGAACATTTATAAGCTCATTTTTTAAAATACAAAAATATGTTTTAACCTATAAGCATATATTTCTTCAATGTTTACTGTCAGTTGTTTGCTTGTACCTTTGCTTATGTGGCTTGAAGAAAACATGCATAATCCAGTTCATGAATAAAATACCTGACTCACTTTTCACCATAAATATAAAAAAGAAATTTGTGAACTAGGAAAGCTATTGTTTAGGAATGGATTTAAGAACGTGCCAAATAATTTTTTTATATGCCTGGCTGCTGTGGTTTGAATGTGTCCCCTAAAGTTCTTGTGTTGAAAAATTAATCCCCAGTGCAATTGTGTTGAGAAGTGGGACCTTTAAAAGCAGATTAGGTCATGATGACTCTGCCCTCATGAATGGATTAATGCCGTTATAGATGGAATGGGCCAGTTAATGAAGGATTAGGTTCCTGATAAAAGGATGAGTTTGGCCCCTTTTCTCACTCCCTCTCACCCATTGATGCTTTCTATCATGTTATGATGCAACAGAAGGTCCTCACCAGATGCAACCCCAAACCTTGGACTTTCCAGGCTCCAGAACTGTTAGCCAAACAAATTTCTGTTTGTTTTAAATTACTCAGTCTGTGGTATTCTTTTATAGCACAAAAAAATGGACTGCCTGTTTTCAAGAACTGCCTGTTTTTCACTAACAGCTCTGATCAAGGAAGAAATTGTTCCTTAAGGAATTAGCTTTAGAAATAGAATGTTAAACATTGTTCTTTGGTTCTTTGGTTTGGCAGAGCCAACTTCTGCCAGTAGCCAGTACATGTAGATCGTTAATTCTCCTCTACCGTTTACTTATTCAGGTGAAGCTAACTTTGTAGCCTGATAGCAATAATCCAGCTTTATTGAGCTTTTTGTTCATCCCTCTAGTATTACTTTGCTTGCAGCCTACATTTAAAGAATTAACAGTTTGACACCAAATATTCATCTCTCCATGCTTCAGGAAAAGCCTGAGAGAGGATAACCCTGTTCTGACCTGTCATGTGTATCAGTCTAAGAGATTATCTGTTCTCTGAACAAAACAGCTTGCAGACAGGAATAAATGTGAATATGGGGAATTAAGCAGTTTCTACTAAAAGCAGGTCTTCATAATAACCTTCATGATTTTGTAGGGAGGAGTATTTTGCAAAGTCAAGCATACAGAGGCTCAACTTCAAGTATAACTGTCTCAAAAACAAATAGAAATGACTCTATAATATAATCTATATTCTTTGATTATCTGTGTGTTAGTTTCTTTTATCAGTGCAAATAACCAGCAACTGATTTTACCACAAATACACACAGTCTGTTACTTGGTACTACTGATGACATTTATGCAGTTTTCACAGAGCAATTCATGAAACCAATAAAACAATTTTGCTTATGCTTTGCCATCCTCCCTTTCACACCTTCAAGTGTTATCCCAAGAGCATTAGTCACATAAAATCGAATGTATAATTTGACTTCTTTCCAGTCTAATAAATCTTACATGGCATAGATAAATCCATGGTGCTTTTAACAAGCACTTGTTGATTTTATTGACCATCAATCATCCAGCCAAGACTTAGCAAGAAAATATACTAAACAGCTTTCAGCCACTAATCAACGCAGTATGAAGAAGTGTGTTCTTTGGCTACCTTTTGCCATTACAGAAGTGAATCCACCACTGGTGAAACTAAAACATTATTCAGTATTAAATAAAAATTTCTCCACTTTCTATTTCAAGGACCAAGAAATATGAAATGTTGAAGTTTATATGAAACATAAGACACTGAATTTTTAGGCTGACTTCAATAAGCTCAATAAGCCAGGGTCCCAGAATGTGGCTACCATTCCCTTAAAGTTCAAAGATGGCACATTTGCACCTCGTCTAAGACATGGATTTTGGATTGTTCTGATCACTATATATTTTAAAGTATGGAAAAGTTTAAAATGAATAGTAAGCTCCTGCTATGATATAAAACATATTACTTAAACTGTTGGTATTAATTGTTAAGGGGTATGACGTTTCTTTTGGGGTGATTAGCATTAGTATTAGTATTAGTATTAATTGGCAAATTGGCATACAAATCTTTCATGTGAATTTTTAAAGCTTATTCATAGAGAAAATGGAACTGTGAAT
The DNA here is from genome assembly GCF_001458135.2 of Marmota marmota marmota. NCBI lineage: Eukaryota > Metazoa > Chordata > Mammalia > Rodentia > Sciuridae > Marmota > Marmota marmota. Next base: position 10,279,975 of record NW_025999900.1, read on the forward strand.
ATCCCCAATTCTTGTTTGTGTTGCATTCATTATTTGACTTGATTCTAGCATAACATATTGAGAAACTGCTATTATTATTTCAGAGTCACTGAGAGATTACCTAGAATCACACTACTGATGAAGACAGAGCTTGATCCTAGGCCTAAATGTATTTCAGATTGTCAAGATTTCACATTTTTTGTAACTGATCTCATATTTGGCTATTAAACATTAGAATCTACTGCAAATTCCTTGTCCAATAAACCCTAATAAATCAATTCTGAGACAGAGCTTGGATACTCTCTATCAGGATTAGCTCTGACAAATAGGAGACATGGAAAAGCCCAGAAGCAGGAAGAGGAAACATTTTAATTATCAAGACACTGGATATTGCAGCCGTTCTGCCTCTTACTCCAAGTTGCACTCCTGACTTTGGTAATGAGTTCACTTCTTCATAATATCATAAAGTTCCAGTGGTACTCTGGTGTCTGTTACATAAGTTTACCATTATGATATTCACAAAGTTACTTTGTGACGTCAAAATAGTAGGTTTCCCCCCTACATTTGAGAGGTTAAAAGTGGATAGAATTGGAATACGGGATCTTAGACATCATTTACCTATCCCTCTTCCAAGGTGAAAAAAAAGTTGAGCATTTCATTAAGTTACTAAAATCATTCAGTAAAAATAAGAATTTGTAAATTTTTGTAGAATTTATACTAAGAATTCAGAACATAGAAGGGTTTATTTTTTATTGCTTCTCTGTGGGTATGCATGTACATGTTATGTACATATCTGTCTGGTGAAGCTCACTGAAACACCTATGCTACCCTTGGGGGGCTTTTGCATGCCCCCCCACACCCATAATCAAAGGTGTTCTTTTTCTTCCCTATATACCATGACATGACTACCAAAGTTTACCTTATATGTTTTCTCTCTTTAAGGGGAAATGATGCGTGTCTGTATATTTAAATTGATGTTTCTTCATTATAAGTAATATATTCTTTTTGTCGTTGTTGTTAACATTGGCTTTCAATAATACAGTACTTTGCCCAAAGGTTCAATCTAGTGGTAGAAGATTCCACACGAAGCTGGAACAGAAAATATTCATAGGCTTTAATTTTGCTGTGCCTCTCACACAGAATTATGCAATTGCTGACTAATTCTGACTAATGACTGACCCCTTCGATTGACTGGTTCAGTTGGTTCCTGCCCTAGTAAAAAAGCACAAAAGAAGTTTCTGGATGAAGCAAAAGGGTGTTCCCTCACTCCCCTCCCCATTTTTTGCACTACTTGTTACCTTTCTTGGCATCTTACCGGCCACCATTCTCCACTCTCCCTTGTTTCCTCTGTGGTCCCCTGTGAGTCTTTTGATTTCTGCATACCTGTCTAGAAGCCCAGCTTGCTTCCAAATCATGTGCCTTCTTTCCTAGGTACTTTTATTTTCTGTGCTTAGGATCCAACCCAGGGCTTTGCACATGTGCTCTACCACTGGCCTCTACCCCCAACCTCGTGTACCTTCCTCAGTTATCTCCATGACTTGCTTTCATCAGTGTGTGTGATCTCAGCCAGCTCCTGATTCTTGACCAGGAACTTTGGGGAGTCTCTGCCCAGCCGGTTCAGCTTATGAACACTCTTCCTTCAGCCTTACACTGGTTTTTTTAAGCCCTGGCTTCATTCCCACTAAAGGTCCTGGAGTCGAGAGCTCCTGAAATCTTTCCTTGTGTGTGACAGCTTTAGGACTGGCACTGATCCCAACAATAGATTATTGTAATGTACTTGGCCAATTACCTGTAATGTTAATATAAGATTACAACATATACATCTGGGCCATATAAAAATAAACTCATGTAACTCTTCTTTTTGAAAGATGACATATAAAATGATTTAACTAAATGCAGCACAGAATCCATTAACATATAACCACCTCTGCAATGAAATAAGACAGATATTTAGTAAAACCTGGATGTTCTGCTTACATTAAAGACAGGAAATAAAGAATAATTTATTAATTTCATCTGCAAAATGGAAACAAAGAGATTGGTAGGAAGAGGATTATTACCTAAATTTTAAGGCTAGAAAAACTGGTCAATTATGCTTTTGAATGAAGCCAATCAGTTCAAAGATATTATAATCTTGTACCATTAAATGCTCTGTTTACTTTTACAAGAACAAAGTCATAAATATATTATTTAAAATTTAAATAGCATATTATGCTGGTTTGGGTTGTTGATTATTAAGTTTTGTAACTCTGTATGTACAAAAGATTATTATGAAATAGCCATTGAAAAATTAACCGAGAGTATTCTGTTTTTCAAGTTTTCTTGTGTATATTTGAGGTCTCCAGCATGATGCTATGGGATATATAGAGATGGTAAATGGTTAGTATAGTGCAACAGACTAGTAGACCTATCATCTCAGATAGTTATAGTTTTGGTGACAAGAGCAACTGAAATGTACTTATTGAACAACAGTAACTTAAAGCAATACAATTTTATTACCCATAGCCATCACATTTTACTTTAGATCTCTAGACTTTTTCATCCTGTATATTTGCTACCTTGGGTCATTTGACATATAGCTTCTCATTTCCCTCACCATGGTAACCACTATTTCATTCTCCCGCATGGTGTATTTGATTTTTTGTTTTGACTCCACTTATTTTTCCTTCTGTATCTAGCTTATTTCATTTCACACAATGCCCTCCATGTCCATCTATGTCACACCAAATGGCAGAATATAGTCTTATTTTTTTTAAAGCCAAGTAATCTCTCTTTCTCTCTCTCCCCCCCTCTTTGTGTGTGTACCACATTTTACTTATCTGTTCATCCATTGATAGATACAAATATTTCCATATGTTGGCTATTATGAATCCCAGAGTGTTTTTTAGAGAAATTCCTTTAATTGGTATAACATTTTGCAAGAATTCTGGATTTGAAAGTTAACTCCCTTTAGTATTTGTTCACATCTCATGATATTCTTCAAAAATAAGTCATATTTATCACTGGTACACTGTACTCACTCCATCCTTTCAAACTATGATAAGGAATTTAGATAAACCTGCATTCAGGCTCCATCCTCATAAATATCTCAAGACCCCATGTGGTCTGAGTAAGGCTTTTATATTGGTGATTCAGTTTCAGAGTACTGATGATAAGACCACTGGTTGTTTAGCAGGTATTGAGCTCTGGATTTATTTGGTTATTCGTTTGAGAAGTTCATACAATGAAGGAGATTTCAAGTTTGATTACAAAAGCCAAACACTTTTTTATGTCCAGAAGGAGGAATGGATAATGCTTATACAGATGGTATGTGACCACTGCCTTCCCGGAAGTCTCTAAGAAGAACTGATTCTTACAATGTGTCAAAACCAAACAACTGTCATGGAAGAGTTGTTGCTGAAATAAGATTTGCTAGGTGAACTATGCTGTGTGATGTAATTTCATCTCAGTGTCTTTTCCACCATGAGCTTTTCTTTCATTTACAGGGCAACTCATTAGAATTGGATTAAGAGAGCTTTGTGCATGTTAAAGCTAAGACTGAGGGCCAGAACTGAAGTTAAACAGGTTATAACCACCTTACCTCAAACCTTAAAACATCCAATATTGGCCACTGTATCAATTACAGGAAACATGAGATTCCATCCTCCAACTCCTAACTGCAGTTGGTCATTTACACTATTGTGTAGTGGCCAAATCCATGCTCTATTGACGGAGCACAAATTACAACAAACATTTTGATACTATACATAAGCTAGGAGAATCTGAGATGCAGGAGGAATTCAGGCTAACAGATAAGAAAATAAGAGAAGTGGAAAATAGGATGAGTATGGAAGAATTGCAAAAATTAAGCCCTGGTTAATCCCTTTTATGGAAAGTGCTAAAATTAGAGTTAAGGCCAAAGGTATTTAGCCCAACTGAAAAGTGGGGACTACCCATGAGATATCAGTCAGTTAAATAGTATATAGCCAGAAACACTAGGTTCTGTTCCTGGGTCTACTGCTATTCAGAAGCACAATGGAGGGATTAAGAATATGGCCTTGGGGCTGGGGTTGTGGCTCAGTGGTAGAGTCCTTGCCTAGCACAGATGAGGCCCTAGGTTCAATCCTCAGCACCACATAAAAAATAAAAATAAATAATAAATAAAGGTTAAATTCTTAAAAAAAAAAAAAAAAAAAAGAATATGGCCTTGTAGTTTGTGGGCAGAGATGGTGTTTAACTGTGCATGAGCTTGAGTAAGTTACTTGATCTCTCTATGCTTCAGTTTTCTCATCAGTGAAATAGAGATGATAAAAAGTATCTACCTCCTGGGATTTTTGTGAGGATGAAAAGAAGACACAAAGCCCCCAGAAAGAATTGAACCTAACCAGAATAAGTTCTGATTAATGGGAGCTATTGTTACCTGTTAAGTGGAACTGTTTATTTCTGCCTTGACCCGTGGAGATGAGGACCAGATGAGAGTATGAAAGATGAGAGAGCCTGTTGTAATAAATCCAACTTGTCGTTATGGCTGTGTATCTATACAGATAGGGGGTTACACAAAATATGGAGGGAGTGGTCACAATGCTTCCTGCACAGATGGGTCCCTACCCTGGGACTGAAGGAAAGTCAAGCAGCCAAACTCACAGAGCAGGCACAAGATGAAGAAAAGGAGGGTGAAGAAATCGGGAGACAAAATCTTTAGCAGGAGACTATATCAGTCCCTGAGGGTCAGGCCTGACCCTCATAGAGCATATCATTCCTTGGAAAAGGGGAACTAGTACATCCTGATAAGAAAGGTGGACTTTGGAGTCAGAAAGCCTCACTATTCTTTATTTACTTAACTATCTGGTAAATCATTTAAATCATCTATGCCACGTTTCCTCATCTGTGAAAAAGACAACACACCAACACCTAGAGTTGTAGGACAGGCTCGATGACCTTGTCTTTGACAAGTGCAGGACATTAACATGTCTTTAAGAAATAGTATTTTATTATTATTAATTTTATTATTCAAAGATCATTCAACAACTACATCTGTGCTAGGGTGCTCTTCCTGTATGTATTGGGATTATAGCAGTGGGAAAATAAAAGGAAACTTAAAAAATGCTTGCTCGCCAAATAATAGGCTCTATTTAATAGAACATATTTTGAATACCTGCCATAATCCCCTTCTAGGTTGTGTGTTCTCTAACAAGACAGCTGACGATTTTTTTTTTGTATTCAATGACTTCCACACCAAATAAAGGTAAAGGTCTGTTAGCTGAGAACAGTGAGATCAGACCCACTTACCAGCTCCATAATTCTTGCGAGTTAGGGCAGCTCAGCCATCCCCATTACCAATTTCCCTCCTCAGGGTCTGTTTCAAGGCTCCCTAACTCACACTAACCAATGGATATTTGCGAAGAATTTAGTCCATGACATTAAGAAGAGCAACAAAATGGAAAAAAAGGATGGACAGGCCATAAGCTGCTAAGGAGTGCTTCCAAAATGCAGGTCCACATGGATATCTGTTTCTGAAAATTCTGTGTAAACTAAGTCAGATTTTAAATGAACCCAAGACTTTTTCAATAAGAATGAATCTTTGTTGTATATTTTCAAATGTCAATACGTGTAAAACTACATTGGCTAGATTTCAGGACACCAACAAGTTAATAACAGGCTTTTAATTTTTTTTTCCTAGGAAGAAAACAATAAATAAGAAAAGAAAATTACAATAAGAATTATAAGGCACATCCCAATTTTAGAAACATTAACATGGAATAGGAGTCGGGGTTAGTGGGGAGGTTTATCAAGGAATCTAGATTTGTGTTGGCCAAGTAGAGAACAAAAAACAGGAGACTCAGAATTGGAAGCCACTATTAGGATCCTGATTCTACCTCCTTGAAAAACTCACTTCACTCCTCGGACTCCAGCTTCTCATGCATAAAATACAGATGCAGAATCAGATGAGAGTTAGGTCTCAGTTAGTGGCAAATTTAATTGGGACCTAGATTGATTGATGTTTCTATGACTCAGTTCCTGACAGGAGACTCTTGGATAAAACTGTCTGCTGTCTGCTGCATGTGCTTTTATGAAGAAGCACTTTATATTTCCTCCTGTTTTAAGTTTCTCAGTTGGGGCTTCAACATTTTGGAATCAAAGGATGCTGGGCTAGGTAGCTGCAGCATGTTCCATTCCTCTCATTTTATCTGGGCCTTGGAAGTGCCCAAGGGAATCCACAGCCCTGTTAGATTCCTGTAGGATAGAGGCAGAATAGTACAGACAGAATGACAGCTGAGGGCAGAGAGGAGATCACATGGTGACCAGGTTTGAACTCCGCTTCCCTATTCTGGGGAAACAACCCACTGGATAATCTGTTAAGAAGCCTGTTCTATGGACCACACCCACTGTTGTTTCTTTGAGGGAAAGAGTGCCCTAGGGAGTCAAAGGGAACACAAAACAGTATTTGAGTATCACTTCCTAAAATGAGAAGTAAGATTTGACTGAGAGAAGTAAAAATGAAAACAAAATGGATAAATATGCTTATGCCTCTTTACTTCTCATCAGGGAGATTTTGAGGACTGAGTTGGGATTTGAACCCATCCTGGAGTTCTTAAACTCAGGAAAAGAGCCACTGTTTGGTGCCGAATTTCTAAGGGAAGTAATGTGTTGCTCATTTTAAATGCCAGTTCCTTCTATTCCATTACATTCCTTTTCATGCAGGAGAAACAGATGTTTGAGTTTTGTAGTTTTCATTGCTGATATCAGCGGTATGCTGGAAAGCCCTGATTTAGAGCATCTGCTATGGCTGCCTTCAGGCTACCTACGTGAGATCACTGACCTTGGAGTTGGAAGACTCCACCAGCCAGCTCTAGCATAACACAGCTGGTTAGTTTTTAGCTTTATACCAGATAGGAGGAACTGCCAGATTGCAAGTTTTCTACAATTAATTCTAAAATTGTTTCTAAAATTATTTAAGCTTATAGCTGCAAAAAATAAAGGGAAACGGATATGTTACAGAAATGTTCAGTGTAGAAATTATGAATGTATAGCTCCAAGAATTTTCACAAATTGACCACCATTGTGTAATTAGCACTAAATCAAGAAACAGAATCATCAGCCCCTGGAAGCCCTCTTCATGCTCCCTTCCAGTCAACAGTTTCCCCCAACCCCCTAACCAACGCTAACCAGTATCTTGCTTTCTAGTGGACCATAACTTTGTTTTTTTGTACATTATATAAATGTAATCATACAGCATGCATTCTTATGCATGGATTCTTTTGCTTAACTTTATCTCTGTTGGATTCATTCATATTTTGCATGTAGTTTTAGATCATTCATTTTCATAGTTGTATAGTATTCCATTTGACAAATAGTCCATTGACAAATAGTCCACAACTTATCCATTCTACCTTTGAATAGTTTAAGGTCTGGGCTATTCTGAGTCGAGTAAGCTATAAACATTATAGTACCTATCTTTTGTGCACAAATGTAAGCATTTCTAGTTGGCATATCCCTAGAACAGGAATTGCTGGGTGATGAGGTACGCACATGCTCTGCATTAGCACACATTGCAAAACTTTGTTAATATGCATTGGTGCCCTCATACATGCCCACCAGCAGTCCTCTTCATTCCCACCAATACTAACTATTATTTGTCTTTCATTTCAGCCATTCTTGTGGAATTGTATCAAAATTTATAACAACCAATGGAATTAAGCATATTTTCATGTTTTCTGGTCATTTGAGTATCCTCTTTTGTGTTGTATCTGCTACATTTGTCACCTTTTTATTGGTTGTCTGCCTTTTCATTACTCTCCTTAATATCTTTTTAAAAATATTTTTTAGTTATAGTTGAGCACGATACCTTTATTTTATTCATTTACTTATTTTTGTGTGGTGCTGAGGTTTGAACCCAGCGTCTCTCACATGCCAGGCGAGTGCTCTACTGCTGAGCCACAGCCCCAGCCCCTCTCCTTAATATGTTTTTAAACCACAAATACTTTAAAAAATCAAAATGAAACAAAACCTGATTCTGAAATACACTTCTTTTTTTCTTGTAATTTTGACTTGTGAGCCAAAGTACCAATCAGAAAAACTTTACCACTTCTGCCTTTTTTGTTGTTGTTAATATTTATTTTTTAGTTTTCAGTGGACACAACATCTTTGTTTGTACGTGGTGCTGAGGATCGAACCCGGGCTGCACGCATGCCAGGCGAGCACGCTACCACTTGAGCCACATCCCCAGCCCCTCTTATGGCCTTTCTCATGATGCAGATCATTTCCAACACTAATTGTGGCTCTCTATCAAACTGATAGTAGATTTTGTGCATATTCTTAGCTTTACTTAGAAATATCATAAGGCAATTTAGGGTGAGGAGTTCTTAAGAGCAAACAGTGAAAATGCAAATACATTTAAAAGAACAATTCTTTTTTAATTGAAAGTAAAAACTGTATCAAATAGTTGCTAAAAAAGCAAGGAAGTAAAATCTCAATACCCTTGAAAAAGTCATTCTGATTTCATATTAAATATGAATTGTAGGAAGTTTCCAGGGTGAGTCTACTTTTTTCTTTCTGTAATTCCATAGAAGTACTTCGTTTCTTATCTGTAAGTCTTTTTTAGAAAAACTTTACTCCAACTGAATTCCTTCTATGCATTGTATGGAATATTTTATTTTTTTTAAATCCATGTTTAAATACCTGGGTGCAATATATTAACTCACAACTTATTGTATGGCAATAATCTAGACAATTTTTAAATAGTTCGCCATTTCAGTGGGCAGGAAACTCCATGGAGGGCTGGATGTGTCCAACATACCAAGTAGCATTCCTGCTTGATTTTTCTCCGGAGGTTTTATCCTAAATGAAAGAGAAAGGTGAAGTATTAGTACTATGATTTCAGGAAAAGATTAATTTTTCCTATGAAGAAGAAGAAGAAAGAAATTTCCTGAAGTGTTCCAGAGAGAACCAAGGATACTCCCAGAACCTCCTGAAGGCCCAGACATATTTCCCAAAGCCGGGCCTGCCCAGCCCTGTCAAGCATGCTTTCCGTTGCACAACATGGACAGCCCAGGGCAAATCAGGGAAGAAGGGGACGTTCCCCTCCTGTGCATTCTACCTCTCTTGTCATTGTGCCACCGCTTCATGGTGCTGAGACCAGGACTGGTAAGTCGACAGCACCTTGCTGCTCCTCTCTTCTGGGCCAAAGCAACCATCACTGTCAGTCATGACACTTTCTCCACCAAGTCCAGGGGCAATCTGAATGCAGCTTGGAATCCCTCACACAGCACACTGGAGTTAAAGTCTTAATTTGCCATCATTTCTTAGGTGATGTGCTTTTTATTCAGTCTTCCGTATCAGTGTACCAAAGCCCCAGAGGATAGATACATTCCCTTTGCATTCCCAAGATTATTCACATTGTCTTACATGGTAGTCTGCTTTCTGAATCTCTGACTGGTTTTCTTCACCAGTCCTGGATGCTTCCCACCTACAGTAAGAAATAGAAGAGGAGAGGAGAGGGAAGGAGAAAAGAGAGGAGGGAAGGAGAAAGGAATAGAAGGAAGGAAGGAAAGAGGGAGGGAAGAAAGACGGGAGGGGAAAGAGAGGGAGAGCCAATCTAGAAATATAAGTCAAATTCCTGTGGGGCCCAAATAATACAAGCAAGGTTTGCATACTTAGTCCACAGGAATAGTTTTTACCTTCAGAAAGAAATACACTGTCCTATTTTTCTGGAACTGTATGGCCTTCATTCTATCTTTGATTTATCCATTTTTGAAAAAGACATACTGTAAGTTCTTGGCAGAGAAAGAGAAACTGTAAAAAAGAACTAATATAAACACTAGAAATCAAGCACTATGTAATAAATGAAGAATGTGTTCATTAGCTTAGAAACAGATAAGATAGCAGAGGAAAGAAAAGAATCAGTAAACCCCAAATAAAAAATCCTCTAAACCAAAACACTAAGAGGAATAACATGAAAACAAAAACACAGAACAGAGGATCTGAAACTTTCAGGATGATATTATATGACCTAACATGTATATATCAATGAAGTCCAGAATGGTGGAGATGGGGATGGAACAGAATAACTATTTGAAGACACGAGGCCTATGAATTTTTCCAAAGTTGAATCATAACTTTAACCCACAGATCCAAAAAGCTAATAGAGCCCCACATGGAATAAATGATCTTAAAACAATAATACTGTATGTTTTCTAGAAGGAAACATAGGCAAATATATTTTCAGTTTGCAATAAGCAAAAACTTCATACAGAAGACAACCACAGAAGAAGAATATATACATTGATTGTATTAAAATCTACAGATAAAAAAGGCATGAAGACACAGACTAGACAAGATGACATGTATCAACAGACTTGAATTTATTCCTGTAATGAAAATAAACAATCCAATTAAAGAATGACAAAAGACTTGAGCAGACACTTTAACAAAAACAGTGTAGGAATGGTCATTAAGCACATGAACAGGCACCCAACTTCATTCATCAAGTTAATGTGAATCAGAACCACAAGAAGACCATTTTATATTACTTATTAAAATTACAAAGACTGGCAATACTAAATGTTAGGATATGGAAAAACTAGAACTTTCTACTGTTACTAATGAGAGAACAACAATTTTTGGAAAATTGATAGTTTCTTATAAAGTTAAACATATACTTACACTATGAATCAATAATACCACTGTTAGGAATTTACCCAAAAGAAATGAAAACATACACCCATGGAAGACCATGCTGGAATGTCCACTGTAGTTATATTAATAATAGCTTAACACTGGAGAAAACCCAAGTGTCTCTGGTAGGAGCATGAATAAACAAATTGTGGAATGATCACATGGTAGATACTACTCCACAGTTCAAAGGACGAACTCAAGATACATGCAATAATATGACTGAGTTGCAAAAAACATGTTGAGTGAAAGAAAGCAACAGACTCTATATACCTATCATGTAGTTCTGTAAAAAATAAGAAGAGTATAATATATGCCGAGAATGTGAGGCTGCTGATGTAAGAAATACTGAGGTATTAAGGAGGTCGGCAAGATGGCAACAGGAAGGTGGGCTGATGAAAGACTTTGAAGGCCTGGCAAAGGGGGTGGGAATTGACCAGACACAAAATGACAATAGATTCTCCACAAGTAAATAATATGGTGAAAATGGATTTTATCCTAAAATTCAAGTACAGTTTGATTTGTGAAAGGGGGAAACAGAAAGCTGGAAAATTCATTACAAATTCTCAAGTGTTCCAGGCAGAAGGTGATTTATCTGTGTTTTCTGGTTTGAAGGAATTCTACTTGTTTAAATGAAAGCCGTTCAAAAATCTTAAAATGAGGGTAAAACACTCAAAGTATTTGCTCCATATTTTCCACTGAATACTTCATTTGGAACTTGTCATCTGGCTAGTAAGCAGTATTCTAAAGCTTCCCCTATGGTTAGATATCCCCATTAGAAGAATAGGGCAGTATTTTTGTTGTTGTTTTTACATTCTCTTCACTGTGCTCCCAATCCTGTGCCTCCAATTTGAATACTGGTGAACAAATGGGGAAAAAAGTAAATGTTGAAAGAAAACGCAACCTCATTGTGTGCATTTTTAACAGATGGCCTGAATTTCTCATTATTAAGAAGGCACCTGAGTAAATGCTATGCTTATCAGCTTCCACAATTGCTGCTTCTGTAGAAACCAATTCAGAAGTCATGTGGTAACCATAGTAACATGAGGGCAAGTTGTAAAAGTGGCGTTTAGGGGAGATGAAAAACCTCTGCCACTTCTCTGCTCTCTGATCCTTTGTATTCTGCTCTCCCCATCCCTGTAGGAAAGAGCTGATTTCCCAGGACAACTGCAAGGGTTGGTTGTGCTGGCAGAAAGGAGGATATATTGGGGCTAGTCATGGCCTGGAAGACTCAGCCTCCATTTCATCAGATCTTTCTTTACAAACAGATTCTAGCCTGCCCTGGAGAAGTCAGAATACCATGGAACCAGTTCAGAGGTTCCACCATTCTTGTTTCTGAAGAAAATGCAAAACATTGCATGAGCATTCTTACTTGCATGTAGAGAGCTAAGAATATAACCTATTATGCTTAAGAATCGGCCATATTTTTTCTTATTCTTCAAACATCTCATAAAAAATGCCTTCCATCATCTTCAGGACATTTGTCATTTTGAATTAGTGTGATAGAGATACCGAATATATGGCTTAAAAGAACTTACACAAAATAGAAATTTCTTTCTTGTAAAAATCAATGTATCTGCAATTGGCTGAAGTCTGTCCCTGCATGTATCTGTCCATCATTGGGGTCTAGGCACATTTGGTCTTGCAGTCATCTGCATGGCCAAAGGTGGCTCACTGTAACACCTGCATTCTCACAAGCACAATGGGAAAAGGGGAAGGGAGTGTATGTCCTGGAGCATGCACCTACCACTTTTTCCTCACACCTTTTTAGTCAGAAATTAATTCTAGGGCCACACGTAGCTGAAGAGAGGCCAAGAAATGCAGTCTTTATTATGGGTGGAGAGAATTCACATGCAGCTGAACCAATAGCCTGGTTTCCCCAACCAATAACATTGGTACTGGCAGAAATAACTTCCCATTCTGTGAATGTGAGGCTCACAACACCCAAGTAACTAGTTCAAGGGCATTAAGGTACTAAGTGGTGTGTCCGGGCTACACTTCAGTTTTGGCTCTGAGTTCTAGTGCATGATCAAGGGTGATATAGTGCAGGGATGCCTTCTGGCCACTGTAGGAGGTTGCCCTGTTCTAGCCTAGGCTCCTAGATTGTCAGGGGACTTCCCCCCCCCACCATTTTCACTTGTTTTTCAATCTCTTTTCTGATAGGCTATCAGTTATCTCTTCTTGCTGTAATCTGTTTATGAAAGCACTACTATCAAGCAATTATGGACTTAGAAACTAAATAAATCAAGGTTGTTAGAATTTAATTTAAAACCAGGGTAAATTGGTTTTGATTCAGGGCAGACATCCCTCCCAGTTATCTCCTGTTTCTTATTCAAATGTTTTAGTATCAAAACATTTTTTAAACATATGGATTTTGTAAGTGTGGCTCATTTTTTTAGTCAGGAGGATACATTACTAGAAGAACAGATTAAATGATTATTTCGCAACAAAAATAGAGGAAAACAAAACATGATTTTCCTGCCTTCTGAAATTTCTAATGTGTAGTGTTATTTCTGTCTATATTTTGAATGTCTCATAAATAGTTGGTGAATAGATTTTAAAATTTAAAAAATTCAAGAGTGATTTTTCAACTATTACAAATCAGTACCTTACATTTTAAACTTAAAATGAATAAATTTTAAAGTTTATTTTATTTTTGCAGATAGATTATTATCATTATTAATAGTAGTAGTAGTAGTAGTAGTAGTAGTAGCAGCAGCACCAGGGACTGAACCCAGGGGCACTTAACCACTGAGCCAAATCCCTATCCCTTTTTTAAATTTGTATTTTGAGGCAGGGTCCCACTAAGTTGCACAGGGCCTTGCTAAGTTGCTGAGGCTGTCCTTTAACTTGCAATCTTCCTATCTTGGCCTCCTGAGCCACTGGGGTTATAAGAGTGAGCCACCATACACAGCCAGAAAGAATATTATTATAAAAGATACAAGACTTAAATTTTAATAATACTAATTATGGTGATTTACAGAAAAACAGATCTCTTCATCTTTAAGAGGAAATCATATTACTTATACCCTTGAAGAGAATTCAGGGAATATCTATAATTACTTTAGATTATTTTAGAAGAAAAAAAAGAACACAACATTTTAATTTTGTAAAAAGAGCAGCACTAATAGTGATAGGCTAATAGTGATAGTAGACAATTCATTTGCTCAGTCATTTGCTGTGTGGCCACTTGAGTAAATTTGCTTTTCAGTGAAAAAATGGGCAGCAATTTCTACCAAAGTGCTGTGGGGTGGTGGAGGCTTGAAGCAAAGCATCAGTGGCCATCCAGACAATATTTCTGAGTCCCTGTGCTAGCTACCCAAAAAGTTATATTATTGAAAGCTCAAAAAAAACAAGGCTTCAAAATGATTTTGTTAATGAATGGGAGGTAGGTTCATTTATTCATTCTTTTGTCTGATGGGCAGAAACTAAGCCAAGCCAGATGAATATTAACAGGTACAAGATGTGGCCTTAAATCCCTATTTCACCTTTATAAATATTTGCTCCTTGATACAAAAAGCTGAAAAAATTGACCTTTGATTTGAAGAGAGAAAAGAGCAAGGCTTCAGCAAATTGCATTATGTATGAGAAGACAGCAATGATGGAGGAAACAAAGAAAGGGAGGGAGGAAGGAGTGATAGAAAAATCAAGATCTTGGACCCGCTGCAGTTAAGAGTGAAATTGTGAAACAGCGATGAAGGATAATGGCATGAGAATACCAAAATAATGGCTGGATTGTAGTTCAGTGATAGAGCACTTTCCTAGCATGCATGAGGCCCTGGGTTTGAACCCCATCACCATAAAAGGAAAAAGAAAAAAAAGAATAGCAAAATAAGAATTCTCATAGTTTGCTGAGCTGTTGATGTAAACCAACTGTCTGGGTCATTTATTTTGTATTCAGAGTGGGTGCTCTCTGATGGATAAGCTCACTGTGCATATGTGAAGTGACATTTCCAAACCGCTTGGAAAATGTTGGACTCATTTGTTGAATGTCAGGTTTTACATGGGAGATTATGAGATCTGGGATCGAGAGAATAGCGTATCTGGCATGGGGCATTGTTTCGTGATGAGTTTCCTTGTTTTGTTTTGGGGAATTCAGCTTTGGATATAAAATTATTACAGTTGCAAATTACACATTGGTATAAAATTAATGTTGAATGTGCTGGAACCAGGGCTATGAATTTGGTTATTTTTAATTTGAAAAAAAAATTACTGTAATATTTTTCATTCCCTTGTGGGATAAAGAATTATTGATTGCCAATTAATTTATGTCTGATTAGAGAGATTTTTAAGCTTCTGCAATACTCTGATTTCTTGTGTGGATCAAAGGTTTTTAAACCCCAAGTATAATTGTGGTCCCTTGTGAAGATTTACTTCGCCATGTCTGTAATAAACAGACTCGAGGAGAGTGTTGAATACTGATCATACTTATCTGAATTTATAAATCTTAATGAAGGTTGTCCCTCATGGCAGAGGAGTGCATTATGAAACTTTCCAGGGTTATCTAAAATATTTGTTGAATAAATCTCATGAATTTAAGTGTCATGTAAAATACAAATATTGTAACTTCAAATTTGTGCAAGTTAAGTTGCATTTATGGGTTCTAAGATCTACGTTGTATTAACAAATCACAGAAACAAAGTGGCTTGAACAAACACAAATTGGTTCTTTCATAAACCTGTAGGTTAGAAATTCAGTATGTTCTGGGCTGAAATAGAGGTGTCATCAGGGATGCTTTTCCTTCCAGTAACTCCAGGTAATAGTTCATTTCCTCACCTTTCCAGCTTCTAGAGGCCACCTCATGCTCATCTCCAAGACCCCCTCTTCCATCTTCAAACCCAGCCTGTTTTCCTTTGACCATTCTCCCCCTGAATGTCTTCTCTCTCTTCCACTTTCAAGGCCCATGAGAGTACACTGTGGTTAGAAGCCTGAATAACCTCCCCAATTGCTCATTAGCAACCTAAATTTTCCACCTGAAACTTTAATTTCCTTTTGCCATGTGGCCCCATACATTCTTGGATCTGGGGATTAGGATGTGGACATGTTTGGGGAGTCATTATTCTGACTAGTACACATACTTTTTTCACATTTCTTAATCTCTGCAAACAAGGTTTATAGTCAATGTGATAAGAAATCATTGTTTCATGGTTTAATTGACAGTGCTCTTCTTCCTTATTGGAACAGTAAACAAGGGTATATTTTTACAATTGACAGCTTTTAAATTTAATGAAATAATATCATAACTTCAAAATAATAAGCCAAGTAAGTATAAATAAGATCCAATTCTTTCTCTTCTACGTGAATCATAAAACATGCTTTCAAAATGATGTCAGAATTATTTCCACAGATGGATTATTTTTGTGATAGTCTCTGAACTTCAGTTACTAAATTTTAAGATAACCAGTTTTTAAAGTTTAGGTTATCACTCATCTTTTTTTCAAGATGGTAGCTGATTAAGTTGATAATGTATTTCATTAAAGAACTTTAAGACAGCAGATCCCTTGTAAATTTACTCTTATCCGTAACATGCTTCCTTTATATTTTATACTCAATTAGTCTTTACCTTTGGATAATAATCTGTAATGTTTCCCATCTATATGAACACTGTTCTGATCAATTTTAAAGCTGAGCCTGTGGGTCTGAGACATATTCAGTAAAGTGTGAACTGCAAACTGAGGACAGAATGAACTTTCCTGCATTTGAATTGAAGCATCCCTAATGGTCAGTGTGCACTGTGCATAGACCTCCATGAAGATCCAGATCTTTATTTTTTTTTATTAGTGCATATTAATTATACAGAATAATGGGTTTCATTGTGGCATATTTATACTCTGATTATATTCACCCTCCAGTACTCTCCCTCACCCTCCTCCTTTCTCCTTCCTCTTCTCTAATAAGACTCAGTTCTTTAAAAGAAGATGCAGTCATGTACTGCATATTGATGTTTCAGTCAACAGTGGACCTAATGCATGACAGTGGTCCTATAAAATTGTATTGCCTAGTGATGCTGGAGCCATCTTAGCTTGTGTAAGTACACACTCTATGATGCTCATACAATGACACGATTTTCAGAATGCACCTCCGTCATTAAGTGATGCATGTCTGTACCAGGAAGGCTATCCCTCAGCACACTGGGAGGACATGGGCATTTGAAAAGCTAACTCCTTTCAGGACTCTTGAGGATCTGATAAGTGCTGTTAGAAGGCCTAAAATAAAGCTCATTCTGTTGCCATTAATAAAACATTTCATAAATATGAAATAAAAGTGCTCTGTGCCAGGCATTTTTTCAAGATACTTTTTTGTTTCTGAGGTTTTGGAGAGGTTTTTTGTTGTTTTTTTGTTTGTTTGTTTGTTTTGTTTTGTTTGTTTGTTTGTTTACAGACATTAAACTGACAAGTTTGTTCCATGAGCACCAGCCACATGAGATATGGTGCTCCAATTAAATTATATGACCCACTGAACTGTAACTCTTAGTGATTTATGGGCCATGATGTCTGAATATGGAATCAAAACAGGAGCTAAGGAGGAACCTGCTTAGCTAATGGAGTTTGACTACACAATGGCAGCAACTAAAACGAATGTTAGGAAGTCTTGGCAACCTTTGTACCTATCTCAAAACTCCTACTTTGAAATGAAGGACATGTATCACCGAAGAGATATGTCACAGAGGCTGTGTAGCTTTAGGCTATCAAAATCATTTTCTGCTTTTCTTTCAAAATCAAATCCATAGGGATTAAATGTAAATTTAATGTTGCTAATAGCAACAAAGGCCAAAAATAAATAAGGGCTGGGGCTGTTAATCATCAAATTCAATTCCCAGGAAAGGAGGAGTTCCAGCAGACACACAATAGGAGGTAAAAAGGTTTTGAAGAGGTGTTATTAACTAAGAAGTTAATTCTTAATTATGTTCACAGACCTTGGTTCTTGTCATTTTTAAGGGGTTTCCTTATTGGGGAGTTTGTAGTTTACATTTGAATAGCTACAGGTTTGGGTTTTGTTTTGTTCTGTTTTTAACCATATTAATGATTTGGGGAAAATATATTTTGAGAAAAGTAATCAAATGCCAAGCCAAATAAGAATATTAATGGAAGTAAGTAGCTGCAATATTGTGCCTTTTATATCAGAGACCTTAAATATGGATGGTTTGGCTATTCCATCTTTTTCTTTGGGAAGCCTTTTATAGCTCATTAACAATTCCAGATTCGGAAAATTTAGCTATTTGTGTTACACTCCTCTCTGCTAATTACACCCACACTAGCAAGTTACATAAATACATCTCTTCCTGGATGTTTTGTAAAAACCTCCCATCCTCAATGTGCTGCAGATGCTTGCCAGGTAAGACTTGCCTGCCCTCACCCGACCTGGCCCAAATTTGCCCTTCAGTCCTTTCCCCACTGTGGTACTTTTGGCTAAGAAAATCACAGGTCCCCCGAGGGCCCTTGTGCAGGCCAAGGAGGGAGGGAATAAAGAATAAATGCAAGAAAGGAAGGGGAAAATAAAGAAGGGTAAATAGAAACAAAGCTAGAGAGACAAAGACAGAAATGGGGAGAGAGAAAGAGGGCCCTGCAGAAGCCTTTCAGCCCTTCATGACCTAACCTCAGATAGCACTTCACTTTGAACTCCTCTTTTACCCACTTTCATACCTTCACCCATCTCTCCACTCCAGGCCCTCTACCAAGCTCATTCCCTCTGCCTGTATTATTATGTGTGACAATATAAGTATGTATGTTTATATTTTGTAGTGTTACACACACACACACACACACACACACACACACACACTTGTAGTTTGAATAAATGAAAAAACAAATGGATAGTAACTCTAAGGCCATTCCTAAGTTGCCCTGACCCATTGTGGCAGCACTGTAACAAATGTGCCCTGGAGGGTTAGGAAGGACCGGACTCCACTGCCTGTTACTCCAAGTCATGGTGTAGAATTTGTGAACTCCGAATCTAAGTCAGCTATTTGCTTACAAATCTGCTGATTATTCAGGCCAAACTCAAAATTCTTTGAGGCTTTTGAAATGCTGGGGTGGTATCTTTAATATCAATATATCAAAAAATTAAACATTCAGTATTTTAAAGGCAAGCTTGCCTTATGGATCACTGATCACAAGACAAATTGTTCTGCTGATGAGAAGATAGTTTAGACCTTTCCTGAAAGCTAACAGAATAAAACCAAGCACAATGTCTATGGTTCCTAATTTTAAAAATTTAGCAACAAGTTGGTCAGTAATGATAATACCACAGGAAACAGGAACATCGGGACACCTCTGGATCCATGGCAGTCTGACAGTCTGTGCCTCTCTGCTTGTGGTTTTTCCTCTTCTGGGAATGCTTCTACTCTTGAGCTTCAGCTCTCTCCGAGGCCTCTTTCAAACCCCACTACTCAAATTTGAACCTGTGTTTCCTTCTGGTGACTCCACAGTATTCTGTGTGCACATAGACCTTATACATACACCATAACAATTTTTTTGTTTATTTATGTTTTCAGTCCCATCATGAAACACCAACTTCTTAATAGCCAAGTCTGCATCATGTTGAACTTTATGCCCCTAGTAACCAATCAATGATTTTCACCTGGGACACACAAAAGGGAAGGGTCTGATGAGTGAACAGGCAAGAAAATAAATATATGAACTTTCTTAACTGTGCTTCATCAAAAAGAAAGCATGTGAGGACATTTACTCAGCATCCTGCTACTGTGCTCACTGAAGAAAGGATTGATGCCTCTCTTTTTAGACTGTCACAGTGAATATGGTTCCTGTCTGAAAGGTTTGTTAGATGCGAATTCTCAGGACTGGTGTTTGGGGACAGAATTGCATGATATTCTGCACAGCCTGTATGACATGTGCAGATAAATATTCAAAAGGCCGATATTGCTCATGCAGTGCAATGATTTCCCTAAGCTGCTAAAAAATCATTTAACCTGAAAATTTCTACACTGTAAAACAATTGGGAATTCAATTTGGTATAGCTCTACACGCATGGTTCTAACATTAAAAAGACACTCTTATATGAGTAAAATTTAGGAAAAGGCATCTTGAAGAAGGTACTAATGAGGAAAGAAAATATCACCTTGGGGCACCTAAATGAAGGCATGTCCTAGATACAGTTAAAGATATGTTACAGGGTATTTTTTTGTTTTTTTGTTTTGTTTTGCTTTCAGGTACTGAAGATTGAACTTAGAGGCACTTTTCCACTGAGCCCTTTTTTAAAATTTTTTTATTTTGAGACTGGGTCTTGCCAAGTTGCTTAGGGTATCAAACTTGAGATCCTCCTCCTCACCCTCCCTAGTTGCTGGGATTACAGGCATGCACTACCGCACCCAGCTACAAGGATTATTTTTAAAGTATAAATTACATAAAGATTTACATTCTTAAAATAGATTGTTCTTTAATGTGAATGAAATAGAACTTTGTGTTAAAAGCTACATATCATCACCCAATTGAAAGCTTTCTCCTTTTTCTTTTAAGATGTGTTGCATTTTCTCACTGGCATACTCTATGGTCATTAAGGAAGACTTAATTTGCTTATTCCAGAATTGATATTTTTTCACACCCTTCTTTCTCTTCTGTATTAGGCAGAGTTCAACCAAAGAAGTAAAACCATTAGGGGATATAATGGGTGGATAGATGTATGGATGGATATATAGGTATTTTTATTACCAGAATTTGACCTTACATGATTGTGGGAGGAACTGATTAAGCAGTCTCAATAAGACTATTGACTTCACATCTGATTCTAGAGGGTAAAGTCCACAGAGCAGGCAGCCACACAGGCTGGGAAGATGAATGGAAGGGGAGAAGAGCGAGAGGAGGCTAAACCCCGCAAGCACAAGCTGGAGTCCATGAGGATGAACAGAAACCCATATCAGTTCTGGCTTCTGCCCTTGGTAATATGATGAAACTGTTTTGCAGAGCCTGGGGTGTTTTGTCATGGAACTAAACACACGCGCATGTGCCTGGCTAGGGAAACTGGAGAAGCTGAGGGAAAATCCAAGGGAATGTGGGACAGTTGCAGGTACAGTTGCTGCCTCTTGCCACCTACTTGAGCCAGCAGCAGATGCGACATCATGTATCAACCACAAAGTGGCTGATAACTCATTTCCCACTTCCCGGTCTCCCACAAGAATCTTTCTTGTGTCCCACTCAAACTGGACATACAGGACAAGGAGTTCTGGGAAATACAGTTCTGCCTACCCTGACAATTTCAAAGCCACCAACTCTTCTCAGTTCCATTCTACTGCCAAGAACTGAAGTGCACCCACGTAATTAGTGAGCCACCTGGTTGTATGAAGTCTGTATGCATGTCCTATAGAACTGGTTAAGTGCTCTTATCAGATCAATAAGCACTTCAGTGCCACCCCAGATGATCTAACTTTGATTCTAATTTGTTCTCCATCTCCACAATCTCTTTTCTCCATTGTTCCCACTATTCCTGCCTTCCTCCTTTGGATGTTTCCTCCTAGCTCAGTGTCTCAGCTGCTCTCTGCTCACAAGACCAAGTATTATACACACTCTGGCTTATTTCTTCCCCCTCATCTCTCCTCCGTCCATACTTAACTCATCAATTAGCCATTAGCATGTAAAAGTTCTTTTTTTTTTTTTTTTTTTTTTGAGGTGTTGGGGATGGAATCCAAGACCTTGTGCCTGCTATGCAAGTGCTCTACCACTGAGCTACATACCCAACCCCTATCATTTGAGGGACAAGGAAAGAAACCTTTAAAAATTTTCACAATATGCCCCTAGAATCAAGAGTAGCTGTCAACCTTGGAAGATATATTTTAAAGTTGAGGCCAATTGCAAGCTTTATAAACAGTGCATCATTTGCTCCTAAGATTCTTTTTTTTTAATTTTTTTTAGTTGTAGATGGACACATATCTATCTTTATTTATTTTTATGTGGTGCTGAGCATCTAATCTAGTGCCTCACACATGCAAGGCAGGCACCCTACCACTGAGCTATAACTCCAGCCCCCTGAGATTCTTGATAAGTGACAGCTCAACTAAGATAAGGTTTCCTTTCTGTCTGATTTTTTTTTTTTTACTGTGCTCAGACACACATACCTGGCATCAGCATAGTTTTGATTCCCCTTACATCATGAGGGTCTATATATTGTTCCTTTGTGTGTATTTGTTCATCTCTATCATGTAATGTAATGAACACCCTTTAGCCCACCATTCAACCCAAGGACCAGGGCACTGCAGATAACTTGCTTCTATATGCATTCTCCCACACAGCAATTAATCTCTTTTCCCAGACCCAGCCCTTATCTTTTAAATCAACAATTATAAATGGGCAGAAGACAATAATTCTAAATGTAAGACATTTGGAAAGACAAGTTCTGAGGAATACATTTCTGCCTACTTTGACAATTTCAAAGCCACCAACTCATAAAAAATGATGTGCCCAGTAGCAATGTTCTTAGAAAAATCACAGGAAGAAGATATAGAATAGACATTTTTGGACCTTATGTGGGCAAGATATGCCATTAATGAACACTATTGACTACTGGATGAAGTTTTATGGAAAATAGAGAGCAGAGATAGAGATGAGCATTCTTGGAACCAAGGACAACTAAGATTAAGAGAGGAAGAGGAGGAGGCCAGCTTTGTGATCACTCAAAAAAAGGTTGGAAACAGTTCTGGAGTAAGAAGAGCCTGCAGCAGCAGGTCTGTACAGATTAGTCTCAGGGTCCTGGGAAAAGCCCATGTGGAAGGTACACCAATCCCTCCACCCCCACTACCAATAAAACTGGGCCCTTGGTCACCTCCTAGGGTGAGTTCTCGCCCCTTGGAAGAAGATGCCTGATAAATGGGAGGAGAGAAACTTCATCCTGTCCTGATAAGGTCAGGTTTGCCTTTGTAGCCAGCAGGTAAAATTAATGTGATTTCAAGGTCTTCTTTCCTTCCCCAAATTGTTCCCACTCTTCTCAACATTACCAAAAATTCTTTTAGCTACAGTCTTTCATTTGACAATGAGGAATAAAAGATTTAAAAGGGAAATCTTTGTTTTACATAAAAATTTAATGTAAGTGAATTTCAATAGAAGGATAATGGGTTTCTGGTTCTTTCTAGCATTGAGAGAAGGGTCAAGGAGGGGAGTTGTCACCAGAGAATGAGCCCAGGAGTCAAGGAGAGTACAGAACACAGAAATGCACACTTTGCCCACATTGTCTTCTACTGGGTGGGGATGATGACAGTCTGGGTAGTGAGGGATTTCTGTCACATACTTGCATTGGCTTTAAAAAACTAGCTCACTTAGCATAATGCTCACTTAGCAAAGTGCACTCATCACAGTTTTGAATGTTTTCATCTTTATTCAAAGCTGTACATTCATCCCCTCCTCAGACCTGTGCTGAGGACAACCACCTGTCTCCAATAGAACTTGCTGCTCCAGCAAGAATACCAACATTCAGAAGAAACCCCAGGCTTAAGAGATTCAGGGATACAGGGTCACTTTGAATTCAGATTGTTAATTATGTTGCTAGATTATTAGAACTGTTTTCTTACTTGTACAAATTAATGTTATGATTTATATAATTGTCATTAGGAAAACATTTATGTTATTTGAAATGCTAGATTTTCAAATGTTAGATTTTAAAATAAAAAACAATAGATTTTAAGGTAGTAAGAGATTTCAAAGAAGTAGAAATGTAGTAAAGTGAAGAGCATTACTCTTATACAATAGCATTTTGTAATCTTAACCAAGAAATAGATCTAAGAAAATAAATTCCTACCTTACTGGATGCCTTAAGAACTGCTCTAGGAATCTGATCTTATCAAAGAACTAGAAGTTGCTGGAAATAAGAGGAAAATTTGCTCTAAGGTGCTTTCAAATCTATTCCCCCCACCTTGGATTAAAACGTCACTGCAGTTCAAGAGAGGGCAGCGCTGAGCAGACCCACAACTGCAGCTCACAACAGTATCCTGAACATTGTTCTGAACATTGTTCCATGTGTGACTTCAGTGGCGGGTTCTGTGGTCACCTAGAGTAACATGCCCTTGCTTGTGCAAGCTTACCACAAGATTTTCTTCAAAATGACTGAAGAGTTATTCAGTCATTTACAAAATCAGCCAATTCCCACGGTGAGATTTATTTCCGTGGGAGTCAAATCTTAGACTCTAACCAGCAGAAAGAAAACTGTTGCCATGGAAACCATTCCTATTTTCACCAAGCTGGAGCTACAGTTCACTTACATGGAAATGAATTGACAAAGATGCTCAGGGAAAGGATGAAAAATATCAGACAGAGCTTAAATTCACTCTTTTGAATAACATTAATGATCATTTCTAGTTGTATTGCAAATGGAAATTAGTCCATAAATACTGGATCCTAACAAACCTTTCAATACTACTAAGGAAAAACCTTAATCTAATGTAAGTACTATTTAAGATATGCCAAAGAATTTCCTTTTGCCAACAAAGATGGTCAATTATTAGAATAAAATTCTTTTTTAATTAATTCTTGGAATAATTGAAGCAGTGGCAGTAAGAGGGCGAGTTATGTTAAGGGTAATTATTTTCCTTGTACTCACACTCTGTAAATGTAATGTTAGGACTATCAGGGAAGGAATTTGTTGTTCATCATCATTATGAAAGGACTGCATGCCTCTCAAACCCATAGTCAAATAGAAGGAACAAAGCACATCTGCACTCAGATTTTGCTTGTTACAAATAGAGCCTTTCTGAGTCGGCTGCAAAGGGCACCTGCCTGTATATGACAAGCCTTGTGGTGTTTGTGCCTCTCTAAAGATGAGACCCTGAAGGGTGAAGGTAAGAACAGAGGTGGTACGTGTCATCCAGTTCTGTACTCCATGGCTTCAACTACTCCTGTTTCCCTGGAGAATTGCTGCTTTTCATATTAGGCATAAATAAAATCACGTCATGTGGGAGGGCACACAGACCCACAGAGTTAGCAGTTGCTATGTCATTAGATTTTACATGTTTCTGGGTATCTGTAGCAGAAGAAGAGCTGGCAGCATGATGTGGGGAAGCTTTCATCAAAGGCAGCAGGGGCCTCCAGGGAGAGGACTCCCAATATCCAGTATTAAAGATAATTGAGTGAAATATTTCTATTGGTTAATTTTAAGTGGCTTGAGGGGCTTGTGGATATCTATTTAAATTAAGAGATCCATTTGGAAATATTAAAGTTATCTGAGGAACCAACTAACAAGTTCAATTGTGTTTAAGAATATATTACAATTTTACATTACGCATACTCTCATTTTATGTATGTTCTCTTCTATGCCCGCGGAGTGTTTACCAGACATTATCATGAACATGCATCTATCCACAAAATGATGATTGTAAATTTTAAAGAATAGATATTCTGTGAACTAGACACTCTGACCACCAAAAGCAGTAACCATGAATTTTTACTTCTTCTCCATGAAATCACTGAATTTTCCAGTTTGACCCCAAGGTCATTCTTGGTGTTGACAGAAGCCATGACAATAGTCATTAGCAATAGGAAAAAAACTAACTCATCTAACAAAAACTTAGACTGGTGGCTGGGGTTGTGGCTCAGTGTTAAGGTGCTTGTACAGCATGTGTGAGGCACTGGGTTCGATTCTCACCACTACATATAAGTAAATGAATAAAATAAAGCCCATCAACATCTAAAAATACATATGAAGATACATATTTAAAAAAAAAGTCAGACTACACTCTATGTGCCAGGACCTTTTCCAAGGGCTTTACATATAACACCAATGTGAATTTATACCTTTGCTAGGAAAAGATTATTAAGATGCTTTTGAAAAAAATTGGGCTACTCCCCCAAACCTGGTAAATTTTAAATGTAAGTTATTAAAAATGAGGTTCCATTCTTTACCCATCCAGTTACAAAAAAAATAAATATGTATCATTGATAATATTTGAAGTGAGGTACACAGGAAAGATTTATTCTTACCAGCCTCAGCAGGCATGTAAACTGGGTAACTCCTCAGAAGGACATTTTGATAATGTGATTTTTAAAACCCTCTGAATATAAAGTTTGTTGAACAAATAGTTTCACTTTCAGAAACATGAATAATCAAGAATATATTCAAATACTTTACAACATGAATTTCAATTCAACTCTTTTCAACAAAATTAAAACAAATTAATATTCTAAAATAGAGCTCAATTAAATAAATCATGATGTCCTGTATAATGTACCATTGGTTTATTTAATTAATTTTCTATTTTATCAGTTAATAGCATGAATTATGGATCTAGACTGCTTGTTTTGTATCATTGCTCTGCTCTTTAACAGCTTTGTGACTATGGGACTGCTTAAATTTTCATATCCTATCCTATCACCTGTAAAAATTATTTTGAGAAAAAAATGAGATAATATATTTAAAGCATTGCAAGCAGTTCCTCGTACATAGTAAATGTAATCAAAACATGTTATAGCTATTAAAAGGTGGTTGTAAAAAGGGTGGGGGATAGTAGCATATTTAGATAGATGGAAAATATTTATAGCCTACAAAATGAAAAGGGTAGTTTTCAAGACAACAACCAACAAACAACATAAGCCCAATTTTGTTGATGTACAGAAACTGACTATCTGTATATAAATATATACAGAGTTTCTATTTTTCAAAAAGATGGAAAATAGGGTTTATTATCAAAGCTATTCATAGTGTGTCTCTGGTGAAATTGAATCTTTTTTTCTTCTTCTACGTCTTTTTGATTATCTGATTTTCCTGAAACAAACAGTTCTACTTTTGAAATAAAAAATAAGTTATTTCTCAAATAAAAATCTTACCCCAGTTAGCTATGTAGATCTCATTGGACATTTGCAGGGTAAATGATAAGTCTATTCTGTTTTAACATTTAATACTCAAGTCTTCAGAAGAGCACAAAGCATTGCTATATGAAATATATTTCTGTGATCTTTTTACTTTATCACATATATTTCTAATAATATGTTTTTAATTAGTTAGCAAAAAGCCTTTATTTGTGTAACTGAAATTTTCTATCTGGGGAACTGAAAAGTCATGGATCTCAAATCTGTTTTGTTTATCCCAGAACTGTTCCCTGGCAGTATGAAACAGAGCAGAATGCTGTACCACCTGGAAGAACATGGTGGCCCAGTGTGACATGAAGGCAGTCAAAGGGGACTGCAGAGAAAACTGTTTTCTGGGAAAGGACTCAGAGCCTGTTTGTTAGGACCCTCCAAAAGAGAAGACAGCATATGTAAAGAAACAGTCTATTCTGTAGCCCATCTCCAGTGTGTAAAATCCAATATTTACCAAAGGCTTAGTTAGCCCAAGGAAGGCATTGTTTTGATCCCCAGTTGTTACATACTTAGTAACTGCCTAACAACATACATATCAGGATTTAGAATATCCATAAAAAGGCATGCTATCTGCAGAGCCTTGGGCAGAGAGGTGGTGACCTCACAGTCTGCACCCCTGCTGCTTTATTAAAGTTTCATGCCTTCAATCACAACAATCACTGCATGAATTCTTTAGCTGTTTTCAGCTCTCTGATAGCCACAGACACAGCCAATCAATTTTCACCCAGGACACTGCGTGAGGTGACAGTTTCTTTTTGCTGTGCCCGAAGGCCAGAAATAGCTCCCTCCATCTCATTGCAGGAAAAAACTACCATGTTGGTGTGTATCTCCAGCTTGAGAGATCACTGTCTAAGGCATAGAAATATATTATGTTTGGTGGGTCATGTCTGTGCAGAGTATCTGGCTGTGAATTCAAATTCTGACCAGAATTAACATTGTCTTGCTGGAAAGGAGCTACTTTTCTTTTTTCCCTGAGAGGTAGAAAAGCTGCATTTCTGTGTTCAAATATTAGAATATCCTAGATTTGTGCTTTGTTAGAGAGAGAGAACTTTTTTTATTAGAGCTTTATAGTTATACATAATAGTTGGGTTGAGAGAGGGAACTTTTAAATAGACATTATCAAGCTGAGAATGGTGGCCATTTCATAGATATTATGGTTCCTTGGGGATTGTGTCTTTTTGCTTTACCATTGTTTTCCAAGCATGAATCACTGTGTCTTATGGTCATAATCCATAAATATTGGTTAAACTGATAAATCATGAGACAGATCATAGTTTTTGTCTGTATTAGTCAGTTTTGCTGCAGTAATAAACAATCCCCAACATCTCAGTGGTTTATCAAACTAAAGTTCATTTCTTCCTCATGAAGTATGATTAGAGGCAATCTGAGGTTTTGTTCCATGTATCTTTTGATTCTGAGGCCCTCAGCTGCTCTTTGGGATGTGCTCAATGGTATGCTGAGTTGGCTTACCTCAAAAGAGCTGATATCTCTTACTAAGTGTAAGTTCAGCAATGTCATGTTGGTATGCTAAAATCAACTCATGTCATAAAAATTGGCAAATACTAGAAACCAAAATTAGGTGGTTTTTGTTTCATTTTGTTTGGCTTGGTTTGGTTTTTTGTTTGTTTGTTTGTTTGATTGTTTGGAGAGTTTGTCAGTACACCACTGACTTGTATGAAAAATAGGAAGAGAAAAAAAGCCACCAAAAAATAACAATTTCCCTTAAGGTTAACAAAAGTCATGTGGCCAAAGATGACAGTGAGGCAGAACACATGGTCCATCTTCAGGAGGCACAGCAGGAACTGACAGAAGTGCAGAAGGAGAAAGTAGTTGTGAACAATACCACAACCTACCTCAATGTTTGAATAATTATTCAAAGTTTATTAACTAAACCCCCAAATCAGGACATATGGTATGACAAAGCATTTCAATGATTTATGTGAGTATATTTTAATATTATTCTTACAGAAATAGCCCACATTTTGAGTTCTTACAACAGGCCCCACATTCTGTAGAAGTTTCTATATGATTTTATATAATCCTGATCATCCTATGATGCAGGTACTGTTATCATCCATATGTTGCAAATGAGGCAACTGAAGCTTAGTGTATTAAATAAGTTGCATAAGAATGAGTAATTGTTTAGTGCTCTTGATAGACACACCTGTAAAAATGGGAAGAAACCAAGATTAAGTAGAGGGTAAAGCTGACATGTAGTTTCCTGAGCCAATCTACAGGGAGTTCTGCAACTAGGATGGTCCTTCAACACTGCCCCTGCAATCAAGGAGAGGGCCATGGGATACCCCTATACATGGGTATAGCCTTCAGCAAGACAATTCCCAGTGGCCAAGAACAATTCCTAGTGTGCTCTAGCAGCAGTTGATATTCCCAGCAGCTGGGAGAAGGATGAATAACCTTTAGGAGAGGATTCTGGGCAGAACACCACAGTATCTAGTACAATTAGGTAATGTGCCCATGATCACACAACTAGTAAAATGCTGAGATTTAAACCCAAGTCTGTCTGACTTTAGCCTGTCCTCTTAATTTTGATGCTATATTCATCCCCACTGCCCTATCTATCTGATCTAGTTGCTAGTATCTGACAGAATAATGACATTTATAATACATTTTTATGGTTTAAAAATGAGTAAAACAGCTTATTTCAGTTGAAATTGTTGTGGAAAAGTAAGCAAATGACGCTATGCATTAGCTTTTGCTGTGAATGTTTGTGTGCTTGTGTATACAGGTCTATCAATGAAGTGTGGGAAAGGGGATTATATATAACAGTGTGTTAGTAAAAGTCCTCCTTTCTCCTTCCAAATGGCTCAGAGCCAAGTTTACAATCAACATGGTGAGATTCATTTGCTAAATGAGAGATGTGCCAGCTTAAGCAGGGGACTTGGCATCCCTAGAAGTACTCCCTCACTTGTCCTTCAAGTTAACAACTGTGGAGGCTAGCTCATTGCCCAAGATTGGCCCAGTTCTCCCTGGGTCAGAGCCAGGGTTAGCAACTGTCCAATCAAAACAAGCCAGACATTAGTGAAGGAGTAATAGTAGATCTTAATAAAAAATATACTGTTGCAATAGAGAAAAGAGTCCAGCATGAACTGAACCCAACTTTCATTTATAGAGATAACTCAGCATTTTGTTTGTTGTGGGTTTTTATGTTTTTGTTGTTTGTTGTTTATGTGTGTGCTTTGTCATCAGGGATTGAACCCAGGGCATTTAACCACTGAGCCACACCCCCAGCCCTTTTTTTAAAATAAATTTATTTATTTATTATTTATTTTAATTAGGCATATACAACAGCAGAATGCATTTTGATTCATTGTACACAATTGCAGCACAACTTTTCATTTCTCTGGTTGTACACAATGTAGTAACGTAGCATCACACCATATGTGTAGTCATACATGTAGCTAGGGTAATGATGTCCATCTCATTCCACCATCTTTCCTGCCCCTATGCCTCCTCTGTACCCCTCCCTCTCCTTTGCCCAGTCAAAGTTCCTCCATTTTTCCCATGCCCTTCCCCTCCATTATGGATCAGCATTCACTTATCAGAGAGAACACTCAGCCTTGGGTTTTTTGGGATTGGCTTACTTTGCTTAGTATGATATTCTCCAATTCCATCCATTTACCTGCAAAGGCCATAATTTTATTCTCTTTTAATGCTGAGTCGTATTCAATTGTGTATATAGACACAGTCTTGCCAAGTTTCCTAGGGTCTAGCTAAGTTGCTGAGGCTGACTTTGAACTTGCAACACTCCTGTCTCAGCCTCCAAAGTCACTGGGATTATAGGTGTGCTCACTGGGCTGACTGGGCATTTTAAAGGGAGAATGTGGGAGTATGAAGTGGGGTGAGCAGGGGCTCAGTAGAGTTAGGGAGGTGAAAAATTACAAGAAGTAGGAAAGTGGAGGTTGGTCCATGTAAAGCTCATCTGCATTTGCTGACTGATGCTTATTGAAAAGGTTCTTCAGGTGTTGGCTGGACCAAACAGTAAACTTTTTTGACAACCTCTAGTTTTCTCAGACAGGCACTTTAAGTGGAGCTGGGTTCAGCCTTGGAATGTAGCCTTGAGCTATTAGAAACTATGTTAGTGTTTATTCAAGTCTTTATAGGTCAAGGTTGAGGCTTAGTCAAGAAGAGGGCTCCAAGGAGCCTGGCTAGGTTTGGGGCAAGAAGAGCATCTTTGTTATAACCAACTAGCAATAAGCAGCAGTTTAATGGACAAAATCCCTACTTATAAGACCCCTTTAACACCATTCTAACCCAAAGCCAAGAGCCTCCCTGTACTCCACCAATAAGATCTCACACATATGCACACATCTATACTCTTAAACTCACATTCCTGTGCACTATACACATCCACATTTACATATATTCACACAACCACTTTCTCACATGCATATGCCCACATGCATATATACACTTACATACTCATACATACACAAACTAACACACACACACACACACCACGTCCCTAGATTATGTACTTCAATTCCCAGGCCCAGCTTCTCAGTCTGCTGATCACAATCCTGCTGCTGCTGGGCTTAGAGACAGTTTAGTATCCTCCGAGCAACTGATCTCTGGGAATTCCTGTCCATCCACTACTCAGTGAGCGGGGGTTGGAGTAGGTCCCTTCATGGGGCAGGAAACGTACAAGCAGAAAGAATGAAAATTTTAGCTAGAAGGAGAATCAGATCCCATGGACAGTTCATCTGGAATGTTCCCAAACACTAGCCACTTGGTTCTTATTCCTTTACCTCACTCCCCACTCACCCCAGTCTCTGTTCAAGTTCTCAGGCCAGTAGGTGATAAAGCCAGCTCTGGACCCCAATCCCAAGCTTCTTCCTTATTGCCATGATACCCTTCTCTTTTTATAGGATTCTTTTTCAAATTCACCAAAACAAAAACAAAACCAAAAACTTCATGCAGGAAAGGAAGCTGAACATTTCACAGGGTAACTAGGCATGCCATGGCTTATATATTAACTGACGATTGAGCATGACCAGGTCCTTTCATAATCATTAATGAGCCCTCATCAGCTCACCTTCTCTGCTTTTACATGCTTATACCATGGGTTGCTCCGCCCCCCTCTCCATTTCTTTGGGGTAGTGGAGCAAAAGGCATGATTTGGGGATCCCACTAAGGTTCGTTGTGTTCCATGTGAGTAGAAACACCTTAACTCAGGCATATCTTCTCCAAGCCTCTACAATTGACAGACTGGTGATTGGGATTAAGTAGAATGTACATTTAAAGCACCCATTAGAGTTCCCAGGTCATAACAAATGACCATTATAACTATTAGAGTTTCTTGCTTTTACTTTTTACTTGTATAACATTGGTAATGTTGTGAGAGTAAAAAAAAAAAAAAATCAGCATTTCTTCAGAAAAAAAAAAAAGTTATTCTATTGGGCACCTTTTTTCAGAATCTCATTGCACCAGTGGCCACTTTATTCCTGTGTTTGGTGTTTACCTTGGTACCTGCAAAGGAGGCAGAGTGGGCTGTGGCTCACCTGCAGTACCTGAACAGCGTGCACTGTGATGGAGAAGGTGCCCCACACCTTCTGGGCCATTGAGCAGCTGTTGTGTATTTGCTGCCTCACCTGTTTCATACCAACTCTTTCGTTGATCCTTTTTGACTTGCTCTTTACTTGTATCTTCAGATCTCAGACAACCAGGGAATTTCACCCAATATTAGTAGTAAATTGAGGGGAAAATGACAAGTGTATGATATTTACAGTGGAGTAAGGGAAAGAGCCAGTCTTCTTTCTGGGGTGTGCTCAGCAGCATGGCTGCATGCACATAAAGTAAGAAATTGGTCAGGATGGATTGAATTACTTTCCCCTTTGCTGAGCCTAAGAAATGGGTTCTGAAACATCCTCTGCGGTTGCTCTAGGGTTGAACTCTTAAAATTTCTCCTAGAAATACTCCTTTTGGAGGCAAGGAAAGCCTCCAAAAGGAGTATTTCTAGGTGTGGAGTTAAAGGGAGAGGCATGCATGGAGGGGAGGAAGAGTTGGAGTTCTTTGTTTCTCTTCTTCAGCAGCTTGCCATCTTTCTGTAGACCTTGGTTATTCTGATCATGCTCTGAGCAGAGAACAACTTAACCAGAAAACTGTCTGTGCTTCTGTGGGTGCATCATTTTTCCACTCTCATTCACTTTCAGACACTTTCATTAGAAAATGAATCTCCAAGAACTCTGAAAGCCACTGCATAGGCATTATAAACAGCCTGTAGAACCTTCCTCCCTCTAATGACTATATGTTCAGCCAAAAATACTGCAATAAAAACACACACTGCATATTTGCATTTTCAGTGCTCTGGTGGTAAATCTACAATGCTGCTCTGTGGTCCTGAATACAGAATGTCTCTGCTAGCACAGATCAGGAATTTAAAGGTTTCTAGGAAACCAGATCAATCAATAATAAGGTTCTTCTATATCAGATATAGCTTACAAATGTTCTCAAAGGACTACACTATAAAAACAATGCACATATAAGCCCTTACCACAAAGGGCATTTTCTAGTGATAAATAGCTTTCCAGGATTTCTCATTGTCTCCTGCTCAATTTCTACAAGTAGACAAAGCTTAAAAGAAAGGTTTCTAGACCTTTATCTTATAATGCAATTGTTTATCAAATACCAGAACAATCATTAGCCAGGTGAGGGCACTAGGACTGAGCATAGACACAAAGAAAAGAAACCTGGGAAAAATTGTCTTTTGCAATTCACTTATTGCTTTGCCATATAAAATCCTTGATGAAACCAGCACTCTTTGTCTACTACTAAATGTTTTTTTCTAAGAATATGCAACTCTTGGTTAACAAAACTTCATGGGTGTCAGCTTTGACTTAGATACACAGACAAAATTAATCCCAAGTTTAGAATGTAAGAAATCAGATAGCTCCACTTCTGTGTAGCCAAATGAATTTACTTTCTGTACTCACACTTCCAAGGGTGGTTACTAATTCATAGATTATAATAAAAAGGGAATAAAGCTGTGATTGCTCAACAAACCTTTAGTCATTCAGAAAAAAAATAAAGAAACATGAGTTCTAAAAGAAACATTTCCTCCTAAATGAGACACTTTTTTCTCCTTTATCTATTGGGTTCCTGGAAATAGTTCTTGAGGAGACATTTAACCTCTTATGATGGTGTAACTAAGACCCAGTGTTGTGGTTTATATGTAAGGTGTCCCCAAACAGCTCACATGTGAGGCAATGCAAGAAGGTTCCAAGGAGAAATTATTGGGTTATAGCCTTAAACTAATCAGTGGATTAATCCCTAATGGGATTAACTGAGTGGTAACTGGAGGCAGGTAGGGTATAGCTAAAGGAAATAGTTAATTAGGGGCGTGGCGATGGGGTATTTATTTTGTATCTTGAGAGCTCTCTCTCTCTCTCTCTCTCTCTCTCTCTCTCTCTCTGCTTTCTGATTATCATGTGAGCTGTCTTCCTCTGCCACACTCTTCTGCCATGATGTTCTGCCTCACCCTGAACCCCAAGGAATGGAGCCTGCTGTCTGTGGATTGAGACCTCTGAAACTATGAGCCCTTAAATAAACCTTTCCTCCTCTCCAGTTGTTTTTGTCAGGTCTTTCAGTGCAGCAGAAAAAAGCTGACTGAAACGCCCAGTAAAGAATTGAGTAGGCTTTTTTCAACTCTAGGCTCAATGTGTGATTTTTCTTACTCAGTTGTGTTGGTCTACCCTTCTGGCAGTGTAAGTGATGGAGAATATTCTCCAACAGATCCTGTTCCAGGAATCTGTGCTTTGGATCTCTCCAGTCAGCAGGTGTTTGTGTAAGCAGTAATAAAGAAAGCAGTTAACAATTAATAGCAGCCAACATTT
This sequence comes from Marmota marmota marmota, assembly GCF_001458135.2. Lineage (NCBI taxonomy): Eukaryota > Metazoa > Chordata > Mammalia > Rodentia > Sciuridae > Marmota > Marmota marmota. The sequence continues at coordinate 10,314,245 of NW_025999900.1, forward strand.
ATTAAGCATGTACCCTGTGGCTGTGCTCCAGCAGGGTTCTGGGCTTTAGACATAGTATCTCATACAATGTCCACAACACCCAAGAATAGTAGTAGTATTCTTCTCATTTTATGGAGGAGGTAAAACTATGTATAAAAAGTTGAATAGCCAGTAACTGGCAGCATTTATGAGATCTGAATAGTTGCCTTAATCACTACCCTGTATTAGCAGAAGGTTTCAAAGAGATGAATGCATTCAACCCTCACAAACCCACCGACAAAGTATTATTACTATTCCCATTTTCTCCATTGGAGTAATTCAGGCACAGCTAACTTTATCAAGGCACACTTAGTAAAGGACAAAGCCAGAATTTTAACTCTTTCAAAATCTGTTCTTTTTACCATCCCACATTGCTTCCTCCCAGCATTTGGCATACATATTTTTAATAGTCAGTACCCATTCTGTTTTACAGTTATTAAAAAAAAGAGTCAATAGCCTGTTTTATTTAATAAGACAAATATAAGAGAACATTCACAGGACCAAGAGATTTAATTTTAAGATTCTGTCCTTTTATTAAAGAAAAAAAATGGGTAGATAATACATTACATTGGCAAGGAGGAGAACAGAGTTTAGTTTATCCAAGGAGGCATTTTGGGAAATGGAGTCTGTCACAATGTGAGAGACAGAAGGATATGACCAAGCTCCTTGGAGGTGGAATTTTGTATCAAATACAATGCTCATGGCTGGAAGTGGGGAAAACTCCTGTAGAGGGGACTGGAGTTTTACAAGAAATCTAGTTAGTGGTGGGAGGCTCCACTGCTCCAAGATGCCATCGGATCCAGGCTCCTTTTTTCCCCATCCTTCCACCAGATATTTATAAATATGATTGAAAGACTATCCTATAAAAGCAATGCACACAAATCTTTACGAACAAGGACATTTTCTAGTAATGAAGAGCCTTCCAGGATTTTTTCATTGTCTTCCCAACTGATCTTACTTCATTCATCACTGCTCCACATGCCAGTGAGAAGACATCACAGCCATCGTAAAGTCAGGAGCCGAGGGAAGAGGCTGCACCAGCCACACCAGTCCCATGTCAGCCAAAAAGCTCTCTCAGACCATTCCAGCCCCCAGCAGACTTCCACTTACATTGATCAGCACTGTGTGTCAAGGCCACCCTAGCAGACAGTGAGGCTGGGAGAGCAAGTGTTTACCTGGACACATTGCCTTTTCAAGGGAACAGCACCCCTGTAGGGACAGGGTGGTGAAGAAAGTCAGAAAGGGAGCAAGACTTGGTTAGGAGGCTGGTGTGGAGAGGTGTTAGGGCAACAGGGCCATCATGGGAAGAGGAGGGGGACATTGATTGGGTGAAAGGGGGAATGAAATCCTGCTGTTTATCTTTGTCACCACATGTAAGTGGCCCCCAGGGTATTGCACAAGAACCTAAACCTTTCTTCTTTATTCTGTTCTTGTCTCTCTTCATTCTTTCTGACCCAATCCCAGATAATAGCTCTTTGAACTAAATAATGTCAATAATAATCATATCATCCGATTCACTGTTTTGTTTGTTTATCCTTAGCAAATAATAGGTATTACATAAATAATCACCTAATTGGAGATGAGGAAAGTCTAGATATATGTCAGCTCGTGAGGCAAAGGCCAGAAGTTTTCACTGCTTTTGAGAAGAAACTCCTCAGGAGCCCCTGGAAGGGAGTGTGGACACCATTGTTGATGGAATCTGTATGAATCAATGTCAGTTCAATGACCTGACCTCAGACAAGCAGGTTGACAACTCCTGGTCCCGGGGTCTTCCTCTCTGAAACAACTCTGTGTGGCCTTGTGTGATTAGAACTCCATGCTTTCCCCGCTTTCTCTTCTCAGAGCCAGCTCTCCCAGGCACTGAATGGATTGTCAGACCGGGCCAAGGAAGCCAAGGAGTTTCTGGTGCAGCTCCGCAACATGGTCCAGCAGATCCAGGTATCAGCGTCACCTGGGACGGAAAGCAAACCCCATGGGCTAATGTGAAATTGTGGGGGTGTTTGTGTCTTCTCCTTTATTTTTGTGTTCTGGGAAAATTCCTATTTTTTGTTTCCTGCCCTGTCTCTTTTATACATACAAACACACAGAGAGCAGCTTCCAACCTGCCCCTTTTTGAGGTGCTTGCCTTTTGCCCACAAGCAAGAGACAGCCTGGGTTTCCAAGTGGTTCCTGTCTTTTACACTGAAGTCCTAATTCCCTAGTAGCATGTGTGTAAAAAGAGGACTATTTCTTTGTAAATTCTAGTTGTTCATTTCTGAGTTTTAAAGCCCTATACATTCCCAAAACACCTATAGTAAATACATCTTATTTAATATTAACAAGCCACATTTTCTCTAGTTTTTTCTTCCTTTCCTTCCTTTTTTTTTTACTTATTTACCTTCCTTCTTTCTGTTCTTTTTCTTCTTTCTTTCATTTCTTCCTTTCCCATAAAAATGCTTCTCCTCTAGTTAGATACTTGGATATTTTCCAGCCATGATCTCTTGGTGACTATAATTTCAGATATCTTTATCTGGACACAATGACCAGCAAGCAGGTCATTCATCATTTGAGAACTCATAAATTATCTACAGTAGTAAAAGGGATATAAAAGGCATGAGACACTAAAATAATGAACCTTTTCACTGTTTGCCATTCTGATGCTTTGAGGTTTGCCTCATAGAAATAACCTAAACTCTGGCTTTCAATATATTGGCTTTCTGAGTTAACATTGAACCCATATCAAGGCAGAAATGGCTTTTTTAAAAAACATAACCCACACTTTCAAAGCATTACACACTGATTTTGCCCTTTTTTGGCATGCATGCCTATGTTAAAACGTTTGATTCCCTAACAACCCAACGGTTTTGTACACTTCCTTCTGTTTTTCAAAGCCATGGAGCTTATCAATCAGTCCTTTCTTTGCTTTTGCTGGCATAAAATGTGCAGACCCAGGCTTGCCTCTTTCTTGCCTCTTCATCAGAGCAAAGCTTTCTTTCTGCAAGAAAAAAGTAACAGAGACTTCCAGGGGAAAGCTCCCTCCCTCCCAACCTCCTTCCACCATTTCCCTGCATGGGGCATAGAGAGTTCTTAAATTATGTTTTCAATGGGTGTTCCCTGAAAACTCAAAAAAAAAAAAAATGATTGCCATGAAAGCCAGAATTAGCATCTATAGATACATTACTCAAGCAATTACTAAAGCATACCTTATATGAAGATCTTGTGTTTGAAAAAAAGTTACCAAATACCTATCAGTGGATTATTATATAGATATAGTTCTTCATGACTTTGGGAATAAAGTGTGTTATGCTAAACTGTTCCTTCCTTGCTATTCCCAAAACATTTACAATTTACTTAACACTGGGCTATTTTTTAAAAAAAAGATGTTTATTTTTTTAAAAACTTTATTTTATTTATTTGTTTTTATATGGTGCTGAGGCTCAAATCCAGCATGCTAGGCAAGTGCTCTACCACTGATCCACACTCCCAGCCCTCAACTGGGTGCTATTTTTAAGAGCTATTAATACATATGTGAGTATTTAGTTTTCATTTGCTATAAATTCTAATTGTGTTCAGATTATGGTTTAAGAATCAAAATTGCGTATGTAACTTATTGAAAGATTATTTTGCCTAAATGCCTATTATTCAGTGAATTGCTTAAATGAAAGACATGTATGGATTTAAGTCAAGTAAAAATTTGATATCCTGCATTTAACTTAAACATCATAAGGAAGCTCTAATTCATTTAGCACAAAGTTACCTTTCCACATATATTGCTTTATACCTGATGTTTACAGCAAAGTGACCCTGTCACAAACATTGATTATTCTTCACTATTACTTTCCCTAAAGAAAGGGACAAGATCTTTTGCTGATCATTCTTATTTCTTATAAACTTCTGTTGTCATTAGAGTATTGTTTAATGTTGAAGACCACTGTAACCCTGTCTTCTTCCTTCTGTTGAATTTAATGATTCTGTCTCCTACATTGACCATCTACCACTCCACTTTGTTGCCACCCTCCACCACACAGAGCTGAACACATGTGACTCACTGTGGGACTCATGTGCCACTCTACAAGTTAAAGTTTGTTTTTTGGTTTTTTTTTTTGGTACTCGGGATTGAACCCAGGGGCACTTGACCACTGGGCCACATCCCCATCCCTATTTTTCATTTTATTTAGAGACAGGGTCTCACTGAGTTGCTTAGTGCCTCACTTTTCACTGAGGCTGGCTTTGAATTTGCAATTCTCCTGCCTCAGCCTCCCAAGCTGCTGGGCTTACATGTGTATGCCACTGTCTTAAAGATTTATTTTACTGACTATAATCCAACTTGTGGAAATGGTTTCCTTTTGATAAAAATGTAAGCAATAAAAACTTTTTGATCTAAATTAAACACTATAGAATGAAGTTTATCCAGTTATTTTAAAAATACCAAATGTGCTCTGTGAACAGAGTCCATTTCCACTCCCTTTGTCAGAGATGCCCTGTCCACATGTGAATGAGGGAGCTGTGTTTTCTCTGGCAGCTCAAGTCCTGAGAAATGTGCTTTCTCACACAGGAGAACAGTGTGGAGTTTGAGGCCTGTCTGGTGGCCCAGTGTGATGCCCTCATCGATGCCCTCAACAGAAGGAAAGCTCAGCTGCTGGCCCGTGTCAACAAGGAGCATGAGCACAAACTGAAGGTGAGCACTGCGCTGTGGCGAGAGCGGAAAGCCCAGGAGCCAGGCTTCCAGGGGCCATGATGGACAAGCTGGGAGAACTCCCTGCCCTGGTGAGGAGGGCATGATACCCTCAGCCCTGTGGCCTGGCCCGATAGCAAGCAATCCTGCCATTCACTACTAACTCCTTCATTTTCCTAATCAGTGTTTGTTGAATGACAGCTTTGAGTACAGAAATAATAAAATTAGTTAAAATCCCTACCTTCATGGAGCTTGAATTCTACCAGGAAGGGCAAACAGTAAGCAAGATAAGTAAGATATGCATTATATAAGTAAAAAGTGCTAAGAGGGAATAAAAAGCAGGAAAAGGAGGTGGTGAGTATTAGGGATGGGGGTTGAAACTTTAGATAAGGTGGCCAGGGTGGTCATACCAAGGCAAAAATGTATTTTTGAATAGGGAAATTGTATCTGTACTTTCTAGAAAACAAACAAACTTGTCTGGATTTCTAAAGTGAACTTTGCAATTGGGCAGGTGTGCAGACTTATATCACCACACAGTGAACTTGATTGATGACAGTCTGGAACCCTAACGGCAGGTTTGGTCCTCCTGGAGACAACTTATGGTCTATCGATTGCCCCACTGGAGCAAAACAACAAGATGTGAGAGCAAGGGTTAGATGGCAAGAGTGAAGCAGAAGGGAATCCAGCAGTGGGCAGTCAGTTGAGGACTTTACATGTGGTCAGCAAACTCAGGGTGTTTCTCAGAGAATGAGTGGCAGGCAGGTGATGTAAGATATTGCCTTGGGATTAGGGTGGAAAGAAAAATAAAGTCTGACCAAAGTTTCTCTATTGAAGCCAGGCATCAGGAAGTTCAATCATGGACAACAGTGAGTGGACATAGCCTCAGGAAGGCTAGTGATGGGTCAATGACCCAGTAAGGGGCAGGTATCACCTAGCAGGTCTGGAACAGGCGCTAGTCCCTGGAGAACAAGAGAAGACCCATTTCTAAAGAATGGGATTCCAAGAGGTAAATCTTTGTCTGTGGCCAGTGCAAATGGTTAATTGTTTGGTCATGCAGGGAAATTCTCAGGGAGTTACAGATTTTACCTTTAAACCAAGCTCCAGGATGGCTCCTGCCTCAAGCTCCCCAGTGGGGAAGCGAGGTTCTATGAGAGAGGCTAGCGAGAGAGAGCTAGCACGCTTGGGAGTGGGCTTTTATTGGGGAACTCTAAATTCTGGGGAAAATCCCGTCCAATGAAGGTCAAGGGGGGTAGTGTTGCAAGGTCAGGTGAGGTGATTGGGTCCCTGGGGTAGTGGAGAGACATGCCTCTGCATAGACACCGCTCTGGAACCCAAGAAGGGAGGGGAAGTCCTGCCACATCTGCTACTGGACACCTCAAAACACCTAGCTGGGGAGTAACTCAGTCACATGCATGGTTGGTCTTCCACAGTAAATCAAGGAAGAGTTTCAAGAGTGAAGAAACAAGTGACCACAGCTTACAAGATCTGGGGTTGAAGCTTGGTGGCAGGGAAGCTTTGAGCAGGACAGTACCCCACTGGTAATTACTAGAAACAAGGCAAGAAACCAGTTACTATCTGGAGCATGAGACCTGGGCAAAGCCTGCAACAAGACTGGCAGTGCCAAGCCCTGAGCAGGAGAACTGCCAATCATTAATGTGTGCCCCACCCTCGTACCAGGACCCTGAGCCCCAGAGAGCTCTGTTTTGAAGTCAGGGAGTATAATAAAGAAAAATGTTTCCCTGAGGAAGCTTCACAATTTATTACAAAGGTGAACAAAAGTGAACAAACCCCAAACTCTAGCTTCCTCCTACAAGGCTCCCTCTTCTACTTCCCATCTGCATCTTCTCAAGATGCATTTAGAGCCACACACCTGTTTCTTCCTTCCCCAATGTCAGGGAGTAATGTGGTGGGAACACAAATCTTTCTTCCCTGCCTTTGAGAGTTGCCTGGCTTACACTCTGGGGGTGAGGGGCCTGTGGAATTAAGGCAGGCAGGAGGATAAGCTTCCTGATGAAGTTTGCCAGCCTGACCTCCAGCTAGTGCCTCCTTGAGTGCTGATTACAACTGCACACTTTTATCAAGGAGAGGCAACAATGGGTTGCTGGATAAAGGAAATTGCATACCATGGAATTAGAATCTGAACCTTAAGTTTAGAAAGAAAATGACCAGGGCTCTAATGTTCAAAGAGCCCTGGCCTGTTGGTTTGGACAGCAAACAAAAGCTGGTGATCCTAACACTGCTTCCAGAATGACCATTAATGTTTCCTGATTGTGGGTCTAACTAGAAGACCTTCTTAAGTTCATTTTAAAATGAACTCAAGTTTCTGAGCAGAACCACACTCACCCCAGTTGCATGGAGACTTCAATAAGGACTGAAAGTCGCAAGAAGGGGTTGGATTTCCTAGGGAGGAACCCTCCTCATGGCCTGTACATGCCTAATCCATAAGGTGTCTAGCAATGAGGAGTTTTACTTAGATGGCTCTTGGTGCCTCAGTTTCCAGTCTCATCTCCCAATGTCTATGATTAAGTTATTTGCTTTCGAATTCCTTAAAAGGCCCACCAAACTGTGATTCATGACAATATGTGTATTGATTCCTAAAATGGGGGGGGAGGGGATTAAAGGCAATCTTAAAGATACAAATGCTTTTTTACCCAAAGAGTTCCTGAAAGTTTTGTCATGTAGATCTCAATCTTATAGATTTATCTGGAACAATCTTGAAAATAGTTCTATTCCATAAATTTTTCATTCAAGATAGTCAGATTAGGTCTGAACAAAATTATTTTTTCCATAATCACCATTTTAAAAGTCTGAATTAAAATCTGGAAATGTTATGACATGTGATTCTGCAGTTGCCCAAACAGTAACACAGAATAGACATTCTCCATAACCAAGTCTCAGCTTTAATAATAACAATAGCTAAACACTTTCTTTGAGGCAACACTATATAAATTGTGCAGTAGGGATCAATTCAGTCATTCCCACAACAGCTCTATAAGGTCATTATTATCATTGTCTCCATTCTAGAGATGAGGAAACAACAACACCATGATATTAAAAACAGGTCCAGAGTTTGATTGCTGGTAACCTGACCTCAGAGCCAGAACCAGAACCACAGCATTATATGGTATCTGGCCAAAGTCTCTGGTAGAAGTACAAAGCAGAGAGTCAGACTTTCCATCAGTCAGCCAGGACCTAATTCACATCTGCAAGGAGACAGATGCTGTGTAGGAACACAGGTAGGGGAAGGGACCCAGGTGACTGACTATGGATGAATTCTGCCCTTACAGAGGTTACAGTTCAGTGGAAGAGATAAGTCACAAAGGACTCCAGCATAGGTAGTGAACAAGCTTCCAGGAGAGGTGGCCAGTGCCATAGAAGTTGTGAGCAAAAAAGTTGGAGCTAAAAGCGTCACAGAGCAGTTCATGCAAATGCTGGCAGTCTGACTTGTAGGAGGAGTATGTTTATAATCAACCACTGCATTCTTGCCTGCAGAGCCACAAAGCTTCCAGAGAAAGAGAGTGAGTAGCACAGTGTGTCCTGTGGTCTTGCTCCATCCAGTTAGACTTGAGGACCGATGGACATTTTCCGTTTCCATTACCTGTTTCAACATGATTAAAAATTGTCAAGATAGTCCTTCATTTTGGCCTCCTTCTGAAAAGCAGAATTTTATTGTAATGACAGTTCTCAAAATATTATTGGAATCACACAGCACTGTGTAAAATAAAACTATAAATGTCTTTGGGAATTGAACTGGACAGCTAGAGATTTCACTGCTAAGTAGCAAAGCAACCATTATCCAGCCATACAATTTTAACTTCTCCTCAATGGAAATATATTTTTATAAAACATAGCAAATGCTTTCTAGCTCCATTACACAGAAAATGGTGAATGGATTGTGATAAGTCATGTGGCAACTCTAGTGGCAGCTCCAGGTTTTCTATATAGGAAAGACAGAAGGGCAGCAATGTGAATGAAAGAGGAAGTCAAAGATTGAAAAAGCAAAGTTTATCCATGTCAAAGAATGGCAGAGGGATACAAAAAGCTCCCAGTAACCCCCATTTGGTGCCACCTGTGCAGGACAACACCGTGAGAATATCAGTTATGAACTGTGCTGTGTGTACAGATGTAGATGGCACCAGAATGGCTTTAACTCATCACTGGGACTCCATGTGTCCTGTAACTGTGCTCTTTCCCTCCCCTGATAGTCCACCTGTGCTGGGTGGGCTGCCCTGACAGAGCACATCAATGTGCATGGGCAGAGGCAGCTGCCTGCCCTCATTCCACCCTACCCCTTCTGGAGTTCCCTGCCCCAGACCTAAAACGACTGCAGAAATGAGAGACAGGTGGCTGGTTTTCCCCAGGGCAGCAAAGCTGTCCTGTCTTCTGTCTGGAGCGATTTGTTTCAGGGCTGTTTTCAGCTGATTGTATCTGTCACTGCATCTAGAAACAGCCATCAATGCTGCTGCCGTCATGAAGACTGATACGGGCCTCTACATCTCCCTTCCTCTTCTTTGTCCTCCTGCCTTTTCCCTCTCTTGTCCCTTTTGTTGCTACTGAGATTCATGAGAAAAGACTGGCCTTTTATAGACACCACTTGCTGAGCACAGTACTTCTTTCTGTCTTTGTGGGCCGACCCATCCTTCACTTTACTGGGGGATAATCTTATGTTCTTCCGCTTCCTGTTGGCTGTGTTCTCTGAGGGCTGCTTTTTTTGCTAACAAAGAGAGAACTGAGTTGTGGGTGTCTTTTTCTGGCAAGTTTCTCTCCTTGAGCAATTCAAAAGGCCAGGGATGCTGGAAAGAGAGTGTGTATTTACACAGTCTTTGTAATCTGCTCATGTCCTTCTCTGAAAGCACTGACTTTAACAGGTTTATAATGATCTTGGTCCTGATTCCCAGCAAGATGGAGCTGAGTGGGTAGGAGCCTGGTGTCTGTGCATAGAGACTCCCTTGACAGGTCACACTCTTACTAGATCTCTAACTCTGGGCAATTCTATCACTTGTTTCTTTTATCTGTTTGTAAAATACTGTTAAAAATAGTACTGTTCTCACCTCATAGGTCATTGTAAAGCATTTATCACAATATTCAATAGGTAAGAACTGTTAACTGTTGCTACCACTGAGAAAGAATAATTGGAAACAAAGTTTCATCCAACAAACTGAAAAAGTGTTTCCAGGGCTTATTTTCCATAATACCATAGTTCACAGAATACAATTTTCCTATACAATGGTGGTATTATCTCTGAAAGTGGGGAATTCTTTAATGACCTTGAGTTATAGTTGATCTTTCTATGAAAGACTTCACAAAGTTTGGTGAGCTATTATAAACTAAAAAAGGCAAAAAGGCTTTGAGACATATGCACATGTGGCCATATTTTAGGAATCTTTTTTGATATGTAAATTATAGTTAATATTATCCAGCAGTTTGAAAAAAAAATTGCTGGGAGCAAATTGTCTATTTCTAGGATGCGATAAACTAAAGCAAATGGAAGGAAAGAATATTTTTGAACTTCCAAGAAATAGTAACTAGCTTATATTCAGAATTAGTTGGCCAGTATCTCAATGATTTGTAGAGTAAGCTGGATCCCCAGATTCTCATCCTATCTATAACACCATGTTAACATCCTCTCAGGTCTTCCTTAGCTGTGTAAGGTTCAAAATTTCCTCACAGAGAATTTGTGACAATCTAAAAATAGGTCATGAGTGACATCTATTTTTTTTCAGAAAATTTTCATATGTAATTTTCTTTTTGTAAGCTTCAGGTAATATGTGGGAATTATTTTTGCTTGTTGCATTCAGAATTTAAAATAATTCTAAAATCATCATAAATGTGTTCTCTCCAATATTTTAGAATAAACTGATGATGGATTGAGGAGCACAAGGTAATATATGTCTTCTTGATTGCCTTTCAACTCTGAGATCCTCTGAAAGAAAAAGATGTTATAGATATTCATAGTTATTCTGGGGAAGATCTAATCTTTAATTTCTATGTGTGGCTGGTAAATTTAACATACCAATAAAATTACTCAATCAGGATGCTAAGAGATAATGCTCAAGTTCACTGATTTACAGAGCTTCCATATTTATAGAGGGCCTCTGTGTGCCAACTGCAGGTATGAATGCTTCATTCTGAGGCCTAGTATACTGTTGGGTTTTGTTAGAATCATTTTAATTATTTTCATCATTATCTTTATCATCACTCTCCATGTATCACCTGTCACGTTCCCACTATGTTTGCAAATAATTAATTATATATCCATATCACTAAGAGTACAAATTTCTATTATGAATACTATTGTCTTGCAAAACTGTTTGCCTCAGCTATTTTGCCATTGCTTCCTATGAGGCAGATAACTCTTTGCTTCAGGAATGAGAGGGAGAGAAATCCTGACCAAACTCACAAAAAATCTTAAAATGATTAGATATGATTTAACTGGCTACAGCCATTGCTAGCAAGAAAAAGTAGCTTATTCAAGCCAAACACCAGCCTGAACCCAATAAAACTAATGGCAAAGAGTCCAGATAGTCCATTAAAAAGAAGAAATTTGGAAAAATTAGACACCTGGAACAACTCAAAACCTCCAGCTACACTTAGCAAAAGTTGGTAGGGGCTAACTCTAATAATTCAACTACAGTAATGACTGATTCGAGTCCCTTAGTAATGAGGAACTCCTTTCCATGTTTCACATGGCAAATTCTGTTGTCCTCTGCTTCCTATTCTGTGGGAGCAAAGGTCACAGGGTCTGTGTGGATAGAGCAACCAGAGTTCCTATGGAATCACCAGAAAGCCACCACACACAGCTGGGACTCCCCCAGGTTACAGGGCACACCCTTCAATATCTTCAAACCACACTGGCAGCATCAATGAAGGATAATCTCAGAATGTTTTTTATACCCTTAGCCTGCACCCAGATATGAGTGATACTCCTAACTTCCAGCAGGCACCTGACTATACTTTGAAGATGATGGAATAATCCACCATGGTTTACTGCATCTCACATCCTACAAAACAACATACTGCATAGCCTTAATGGCAGCCCATCGCTGATGGTGACTGTTGTGTGGGGGTGGCACTTCACCAATGTGCTCACCTCTCCCACTGACTTTTATTTCTTCCCTCATTAACTTCTCTGTACAATTGTACAGCATTCTGTACACTAACATCACTCTTTGCAAGTTCCTTTAAGTTTTTGTTGATAAGGCCTCTGGTGGAATAGAAAGTTCACCCTCTGGAACTGAAAGTTCACAGCTTTACTGTTAAAATCTTGAGCCTTCCTTGAAACAAGTGCATGTTTTATTTATTTAATATAATCCTTTTCTTAGTAAAAACTCAAAGCTTCAAACTTGCCTTTGAAATGATTGGTTGCCAATGTAGGTAAAACATGTGTAGAGACGACAGTATCAAGAGAATGGGAAAAAATATTTGCCTTAAATCTTTTGAATGAATAATAATGTATGAGAAACTTATAATGTTCTTCCTGAATTTAAATTCTTTTGTGTTTCAGTGATTACAATAACATAATAGATAATATTATACTCAAGGAAAAAACAATTCCATATTTTACTAAATGAATCTAACACCCAAAGCTCTTCACCTTGAACTCACACGTGAGTCAGTTCAAAGCATCAGTTGGTCATAGTGCCTCAGAACATTATGGAACACATGGAAACTCTCAGATACACACACACACACACCAAAAAAAAATGTGGAGAACAAATCCTTCAAGCTTGCATCTTAAAAGCATGTGTGCATTAGTGCATTAAGTAGAAACAAACAAACACAAAGGATCAAAGGATTACCCTATGCTCAGAGGGAATCATTTCAAACTGTGATCCAAAGGCATAGGTTATATTATGGAAGGAGTTTTTGAAACAGGAAAGAGAATGTTAGCATTTACTTAGACTAACAACTTACAAGTGGCATCCCTTCTGATTCCATGTTGAGATCTAATATTATGATTAAAAAATATTTATTCAAAAGAATAAATAAAGAAAAAATTTTAAAGAGCTACACATTGTCAAGATCAAATTTAACCTCAAGTCTTCCTGCCAGTTGTGTCATGAGAGCTGACTGGAGGAAGGAGACTGGCCTGTGAGTGGGGATGTAGCTGTGGACAGGCAGAACCAATTCTACCTTTGTATTGTACAAGCTCCTCTGGGTTGCTCCACTACTGAAGTGGTGTGAAAATTCAAGGGACACAACAGTCCATTCTCAAACTCTCCTTTTCTGAATGGGTGCCAGCATCGTATCCTGATACAAGAACTGAACTTTGTAAGTGTGCCATTTAACAAAGTAAATCTATTCTAATGGTCACTAGACACCTGCCATCCAGAACAGATGGTGACCCTGCTGAGAAAATTTTGAAAATTTTCTCTGAAATTATGGACTACAGATTAATTCATTGTCCTGTGAGAGCTAGCTTAGGCTGTATGTAGTGCAGATAAAAGCAGAAAGAGTGTTTTCCTAGTGCCTATTTATTATGCCTTTCTGGTTACTTGCACAGTTCCTAAGAAAAGAAACTCTTGAGTCCAGCCAACTGCAACCATGGTGCCAAAGCATAGAAATGAAAAAGAAAAAAGGAGATGGCCTGGCTTCCTGTGAATTATTTGACATAAAAACACACCAGTGTAAAAATACGTAGTAATAAAAAGTGATATGAATAAAAGTTGGGAAGGTCACAAGTAAAAGAACTGATAAAAGACTTGGCTGGAGGAAAAAAATATTTATACTTTTAAAAGATCTAATTATTCATCTGATTTCCATAAGGTGGGAACTCTTGTTCAATTTTTTTTCAGAAACTATAAGTCAATTACAGTGCACCCAAATTTCTGCTCTGAGAAACCCAGTTTAAGCTTTAGCAGTGATTTTATAACAGGCTGCTGTGATCATTGTGGAATGGTTGATTAAAACATAAAAAGAGCCAAACCACTTGTAGCAGCAATGGCTCTTGAGAGAGAGAAACTCAGAATAGTGAATCCTCCCATGAAGCTTGAGCCATAGAATAGAGGGACCACTGGCAACTGCCTGTTGAAACTCAGAGACTCTCCGGCTGTGCAACAATTAAGCTTCTCAATGGGAGGCAGAGAACCCCTTACTCAGAAACTCAAAATAAACCTTGATCCAGAAAGAAATTTATAGAAGCAGGCATGGAATTTCATAAAGACTGAGTAATGTTCTCCTTTCAGTACTTGTGTGTCATAAAATTATCATCGAGCTGAATCTCCTGGAAGGTAAACACAACATTTCAGTCTATCTTATCTCAAAAGCAGATTCCTGTTGGGTTCCTGTGTTCTGATCCACTCTGTACTTGTTGTTTGGACACTCAGGACCACTAGGCACAGGGCAGATGCCACTCAGATAATGAAATGGCTACTGTTGAGGTCTCTGCTACCTACCAGCAGTGATGGCCTGGCTACCAAAATATAAAAATATCTTCTGAGATCAACTGAATTAATCCTCATATAGCTGAGGGAAGTGGAGTATTAGTTTTAGGTCAACAGTATTTAATTTTTTAATGTTTAATTCATGAAACATTTTTTTGGAGACCCCCTCCCCCACAAGAAACAGAAGTCTAAACTTCCTGTTTGTTTTATGAATAAAAAATAGAATGATTTGTATTCCTTGAGCTCCAACCAACACAGAGATAGTGTCATAGAGGTTGTTAGAAACATACTGAATGTTGGAAGAAAATAAGCCCCCCCAAAAAATCACACCAAAAAACTTCACATCAAAGTTGTTGTATTTCACCAATTGTGATAGATTTTTAAAACCTATATTTTGTTTTTTATTTCAATTATTATTAAGTTAAAAAGCAAAATGACCAGCCTCAGCAACTTAGTGAGGCCCTAAGAAACTTAGTGAGAACTTGTCTCAAAATAAAAATAAATAGATAGATAGACAGACAGATAGAAAGATAGATAAATGGTCTGGGGATGTGGCTCAGTTGTAAAGCACCCCTGAGTTCAATCCCTGGTACAAAAAAAGCAAAAAAGCAAAATTAAATCATCATTCAGAAAGTAGGAGATCCAAACAAAACAATCTTGAAAAAGACAAATGGAATTGAAATCCAGGTACTTCTGAATTTCAAAACTAACCTCAAAGTTACAATTTCAAAGCAGTGGGGACTGGCTTAACAGAGACAGACCATTGGGATAGAATAGTCCAAAAATAAATTCTTGCATATATAATTAAGTGATTTTCCAGAGATGTGGTTAGATCATTCAATGGAGAAAAGACAGTCTATTCAACAAATGGTGTGGGGAAAACCTAATGTCCATGTACCAAAAAATAAAGTTAGACACTTACCTAATACCACGTGCAAAAAAAAAAAAAAAAAAAAAACTCTCAAAATGAATCAAATACCTAAATGTAAGTCCTAAAATTATAAGACTTAGAAGAAACTAAAAGAGAAATTTGGCAATGACTTCTTAGATATGATGCCAAAAACATAAATAATGAAAGGAAAAAATAGGTCAATTAGACCTCATCAAAATTAAAAATATAAAAGGAATAAAAGGAACAGGAGGAGATATTTTTAAATTATATATCTGATAAGGGATTGATATCCAGAATATATAAAATATTTTTACAAATTTGTAACAGGAACAACAAAACACCCTAACTAAAATAATGGTGAAAGGCTTGAGTAGACTTCTCTCCAATGAAGATCAATTAATAAGCACATGAAAAGAAGCTCAATGTCCCTAGTCATTACAGAAATGTAAACCAAAATTATGATGATAATACTTCTCACCCATTAGGTTATTTTTGTAAAACAGTAAATAATAAGTGTTGATGAGGCTGTGGAAAAATTTAAACCCTTTCCATTGCTGGTGGGAATGTAAAATGGTATGGCTATTGTGGAAAATCCTATGATAATTCTTCAAAAAATTAAACACAGAATTACCATATGATTCACTAATTCCACTCTAGGGAAGACTAACACATATTTGAACACCTTTTTGGATAGCACTTTTATTCACAAGGTTAGAAGGTGGAAACAAGACCAGTCTCCATGGATGTATGAATGGATAAACAAAATGTGGTATATACATTTATGCATTAGAATATTATTCAGTCTTCAAAAGATCAGTAATTTTGACACATTCTATGAACATTAATGAACCTTGAAGACATTATTCTAAGTGAAATAAACCTGTCATGAAAGAGCAAGCTGTAGTATGATTCCACTTCTATGGGGTTCCTAGCATAGTCAGATTCATAGAGACAGAAGGTAAAATGGTGGTTACCTGGGGCTGAAAGGAGGGGGCAATGTGGAGTTATTATTTAATGGGTATAGAATTTCAATTTGGGAAGGGAAAAAAAGTTCTCTTGATGGATGGTGGTGATAGTTATACAACAGTGTGAATATAGTTAGTGCTACAGAACTATATACTTTAAAATGGTTAAACCAGAAACATTTGTATGTTATGCACATTTTATCATAATTTCAAAAGTGAGAACAAAAAACAGAAATAATAAGTGAATAAGTTGTTGAAAATTGGGAAGAAGTTAAATGTATAGTAATAGGGGAACTGGAATGATTAAATAAATTATTATTACCCACTCAGTGGATATTTATGTAGCCACCAATATTTATTAATGGTGGCAACATGGAAAAATGCCTATAGGGTATTAAGTGTATGAGGGGGTAAAATTGTCATATAATTTGATTGTAAGTATAAATAACTCTGGTTCCAGGAAAACAAAAAACTAAAAAGAAATATCAAAGTGCTTTAAAATTTTTTAATTTGGATGGTGAAATTATTTGCTTTGTTTTCATTTATTTTCCAATTGTTTTGGAAAACAGATGTAATAATCTTTAATGGAAAATGAATTTATAATTAAAAAATGAAAAGAAGTAACAAAGCAACATCTTAAAATAATTATTACAATCCTTTTTAGTTATCTATAATATCAAAAATACTGGCTATCTTTGAAGCTTTTGCCAATAACGAAACTATCAAGGAAGCGAGTGATTAAGGTTCCTGGAAATTCTTGTTCAATTTTCTGCTTCAAATACCACTCAGGATTCAGGTCACTGAGCAGAGGATACAAAGTTGAACATCTCTGAAGGAAGAAAGAAACTCGTCATGCATTTGTCACTGGGCAAAGAGAACTTCCCAGAGGCGAAAACGGCATGCATGGAGAGATGCCTATCTAGGTTAAAGCAGACTCACAGCTTGGCAAATAGGGCAGTCTTTAAAACTGCTTTCCAAATTGAGGCAATGATTCTAAGTAGGTTATTCTTAAAACTTAATTCTACATCCATCTTTCTCCAACTGACTTGTTGACTCCATCTCATTGTCTCTCACAAGTTCCACCTTGGCCCTCCAGCCTCCTACCACCCACTCAAGGGACCATAATGCACAGGAGACTGTGGGGAAGGGCAGCAAGGGAAAGGCACGGGCTTCAGATGGTGATGTCTGCTCTTTGGAACAGGCAGGCAGGCAGTAGGCAAAGAAAGTGGGCAACAGTGTCACAAAGCAGAGCTGCAACCACCCATCAGGAAGGGGTAGCTGTCTTCAAACTCCTAGGGCCTCATACTCACAGTAGCTCACAGGTATATTTGATGGTCAAGGTCACCAGATTCACAGGGTTCCAACCTCCATGTTCCTTTCTGATGGATCCTGTTACCAATTTCCTGCAAGAGCCTTATCTAACCTGTCTTCCAGAGCCATTGTTCCTGTGGATGTTGCCATAAAGTATTCTCATAAATTTAGTTTCATTCCATTGATGCTCTTGGATTCTGGTCTGAAGAAACCTTCCAAGGTCCCAGTTGATGTCTCTTCTATCCTCTGCCATTTTGGACCATTCTGTCTCTCATCAATTCTAGGTGGTTCGAGATCAGATCTCTCACTGTACGGTGAAATTACGCCAGACCACAGGTCTCATGGAGTATTGCTTGGAGGTGATTAAGGAAAATGATCCTAGTGGCTTTTTGCAGGTAAGTGCTAACTAGTTCTGCTTCAGATTCCACATCAGATTCCATGGGGCTGAGTCTAGGATGCCTAGGTAGGGTGTCCAGAAACCCTGGCTGAGCATGGGTCCCACAATAACAGAACCCACCTTCACACTGCAGTGAGTGTGTGGGTGCCTGCTAAACTCACTGACATATACTGGAAGTTCTGTTTTCACCATGTATTAGAAGACTGAAAAGTGTTTGGGATTTTTTGTTTATTTTTGTTTATAGATTTAGTCATAAAAACGTAACTCCTTATAAGTTCTCCCAAAATGGAGTCACTGCCTTGCCTAAGAATTGGGCCTTCTTTATTACTGTCTCTTGGACAGTTTTGTTATCTGGAAATGTCTGAGTGTGCAAGGTTTCTACCTCCCGGTCACTAGCCATAAGTCAGTGATTTCTCAAATATAGCAAAGCCTTTTCTATTTTTTCAGTGTTATTTTAGTGAATTGCCATAAGATAATCTGACTTTTACTTAAGTTTTGATTCCAAAGATAAGGAACCCTTTGTTAAGGGATGTGTAGATGGTTTCCAACTCATATTCTACTGAACTGGCCAAGAGTAAAAGAAGGAGACTGAATGAAAGAATTCTCTGTCAGAGAATACGGTATTAAATACACAAAGTTGGTGAGCCTAAAATATAATAAATTCTATATGCAGCCTCTTTAAACCAGTTCCCAAGTCTTTATAGACTACTCACACCTCAAAGTAGAAACTTAGATCTGTTGGTTCTAATAGGACTAACTAATCACCAACATCATCTCGTCCTTTACAGTCGTTGGCTTTGAGGATCATGGAGTATTGCTTGTCTCTCACAAGTTCCACCTTGGCCCTCCATACCCATAGCACCCACCCAAGCGACAATAATCAGAACAAATGCCCATGGGTCTGTGAGGGAGAGGCAGCAACAGAAAGGAACAGGCTTCTCCCTCTCTCACTCTTGGCCAATATAGAATGATCCAGGCATGTCTATTAGATCAATTAACACCTGATAATTACTTCCAGTGCCTTCCCTACAACTCACCAAAATGTTCACATTTGCTTGATAAACCATAGCTTATCGTAGTCATAACAGGTCCTTCTCACCAGATGCATTGAGACAGGACAGGTGTGAGTCCCAAGGCGGTTTGGTGGTAATACTCTTGGAGTCGAGGGGCAGTGTGGCATTGTATTTCTTAGGCTGTGGTCTTTGATGTGATTAGATTTCTGACGCCCTCATAAGGAGAGTGCACCTGACTGAGGATCAGTGGGGGAAAGGCACGCTCACTCCCAGGATGACCACGGACTTTGACTTGAGTCTGGACAACAGCCCTCTGCTGCAGTCCATTCACCAGCTCGACTTCGTGCAGGTGAAAGGTACGTGATTGCGTCTCCCGAGTCAGAGAGCAACCTCTGGAACAGATGCTGGTGCTTTGGGCAGGATCAATATCCCTCTGATGAATGTTATAAAAATCTGTAGTGTCTTCTATCTTACTGGGTAATGAAAACATCCCCTGTAGCTGTGTAACTCACCTCTGAGCAAACCAGATAAATTCTGATAAACTGTTTGAGAGTCAGAGATTTCACATGCTCAGCATCAGAGAATAGCTGACATAAAATGAGATAGGGAGAAAGAGAAAACATCCCTGCACATAACTAAAGCCTTGTTACAGAAATACTGATATAAATCAAGGGAGCCCAGAATTTAAATGACTGCTTCCACCTGGATAGTGATAGCGAGTAAACAGTTCAGCCTGGACCAGTGGGAACTTGGGAAGATCATAGTCAGCCTGACAGTACTGACAAGAAAATAACAAATGTAGAAGGAAAATGAAAATTGAACCTAAACTTTAAAATTAATTTATGTAACTAAAGCAAGTTCTCTTTGAGATTTGGGGTAGGGTGTGAAGGGAAGTACAAATATATAGAATTATTTTAAGGAAAAGAACTTTCAAAGAAAAATAAACAATTCAAGCCAACTATGCAAAAACACTTTATGGCACATTAAATAATATCCATTTAAAGAATATTTCTGTTTTATTTTTTACTCTTTTGCTTTGAAACATATATACATTTTCAGGAAGGTGCAAACACAGTATGAAGAGGTCCTTCAAATTCTTCATCTAGTTGTCCTCAATGGTTACATTTTTGCATAACTATAATATGTGCTTCTTCATGGAATATCTGTATTCTTACACTTAATAAATCCAACTTTTTGTGTTGCAGCAATTCTTTCTTGCTGTTTAACATTTTTCTTTTAACACCCACATGGTAGCCTGTGAAATAAACCTATCCCTAGATGAATATAGAACCCCAGGTAAATCTTCCATCAGCCTCTCTCTGTCCCCAAAGGAAAGGTTCTGTCACAAGTAGCTTGGAAGAGAAAATATGTCACAAAAGACCAAAATAAAGGCTTGATGGAAGAGGAAAAAGGAGCCAACCCAGTTAAGCCTTGGTGAGAGGGCAAAGGGTGGGAGGCTCAGGGGTAGAAGCCTCGGGGCTTTGAAATGTTTTAATCAGCTGTCAGAGCCCTTCCCTTGCCCATTCACTGCCCTTCTGAGTCCTGTCCATCTGCCCATGGTGGAGTCCAGGCCAGTTGGCAGGATGACAACAATTGTGTGAACTGAGCAGGCCTTTCAGCTGCTATGAGAACTGCAGGTCCACGTGCCTGGCATCACAGAACACATTTCCAAAGCATTGTCACTTGGCCACTTAGCACTGCACACAGAATAAGGGTGAACACAGCTGTGTGTACAGTCTGTTCAAGTCTGTACCCACAGCAGAGAATGGACAAAATGTAGAACACCCTCACAGCAAGAGTTCATCTGGACCACAAAATATCCAGAACAGTCATTTATGAAGTTAATATGACAGACCAGTTAGTATGAGAGGTAGGTATTCCATTTACCTTTTAACTTTTCATCTTCATTTACTTCTGGTTAATATCACTCTGCCTTGTTACTTTATATGCTTTGTTTTGTGCTCATTAATTTAATTAATTCAGTGAAAACCCAGTCCTTTTTAGAATCTGAATAATTTTTATCTGTCAGATGCTTGTTATGGAAAGAAAACCCAAAAGGTCATGATGTGATAGAACTTGATTGACTAGTTAAAACTTCTCCTACTGGACTGCGTCATTTCTCTTAACACATGTACAACTGTTCCTGGCATAGTACTAGTCTTTGTTTTTAAAAGAAATACTTAGTTTAATGAAAAATTCGTTTGCAACTTGTTGATAAAAATATCGCAAGAAACTATACTCTAAAATGCATATACAAATGGCCCCAAAATTAAATAACTTTTGGAATAGTGTTAATGTAATCTGATAATTGTGAAAGTAACAATATATGTCATTTATGTGTTTTCTAATCATGCTAAGTAGATTACAAGTAGAAAGTTAAATTTTTTTTCAAAATTACTGAAAGTATGTATTTAAAATTATGATAATGAAAATATCTGTTTCCTTCTTGACCGAAAACTTGGGCAGCCATCTCTCTGGTTTTATAATCTCATCACACATGCCTTTGCTGTTGTTGTTGATACTAAAGAAGATAGTTCTGCTGTTAGTTTCTACACATTTCTACTCAGCCAGCTACTACTCAGCAATAATGCACTGCCTGAAGTTATTCTCTTAATAACTAAAGACTTAACTGGTCTTTTTTCTCTGATTACACATCACCCTAAGCAATTGAAATCCATCTGAAGAAAGCTGATATATTCTTTGTTCAAACATTCCTAAATTGAAATATTTTCTGGTTGTATCTTGATTAGAAAATCATATTACACTCTTTACAGATGATTAGGAGTGGTATTGGATATTTCAGACTTATTGGAAGCAATATATTAAGCTCTCTTACGTTTTTATTAGAGAATAGTAAAAATAACATTTTTTCCTTTAATTCTAAGTTGCTTTCATCTACTATTCTCTAGGTCATGACAAAGAAATTTTAAGAGTCTTTTCCTAGTCTGCCAAGGGTTCCACTGCAGAAAAATATTAATCTGGAATTGAGCAAGTACACAGAATATGCCGAGATTTGTGAGTCATGGTGCTGAAAGGAAATGTGACTGTATTCATTATGAACCAGGATGAAACCATGACCTGAAACTCCACTGATGCTTTTTAGCACATAGACCAAATGGCTGTTAATTTCTTTAAGTGCCTCTGCCCCTCTAAAGATATATTTATCTTCATTAATTCATCTTGAATGTGAAAGCCCTGAGTATGCACCAAGGTCATGGGCAAGGACAGTGTGATCTGAACAGACTCTCTTATAAATCATAGAGAAGAAGCAGCCAGGTTGACAGCAAGGGGGTGAGCATACCCATGTGTGCATGTAATCTATACCTGTATGGTGGTATGGGGACCTGAAATGCATGTCCTCAGAATATGCATTCACATTTATGCTTAACAGTGTACCAGCAACAGTTTTCTAGAAATGGCCTATAGCTCCTCTAAAGTCTGAAAGCCATTTTTTTTGTCAGCCACCATAAAGAGAAATGACAGTCTACATACCAACCTTCAGAGAAGATGTAGTAAATTGGCATTCACAACCGTCATAGCTCTGCAGGTGAAATAGATCGTTAATATCTACCAGCAGTTCTTAGGAATGTTTGTCATTCACATCAGAGAAAACAGAAAGAAGCCTTCAGATTCAGGCATGGAGACTCTGCTCCAGTGCACTTCCCTGGAGAAGCAGCTGAGCCAAACACAGCCCCAGAGCCAGCCTCCTGGGCTTCAGATCCTAGCCTGCCCTTTCCCCGCTGGAAATCCTCTCTGGGCTTTAGTTCTTAGTTTTAGTTTTTAGTCTGAAAAGCAGATATGATAACAGGCCCTACCTTGTGGGGTTGTTGTGAAAATTCAGAGTGTAATACACATAAGCCTCCCGTACACTGGCTGTCAGTGAGAGATCAGGAGGCATCATTTATGATTCATGTTCTCTGTGGAGGGCGGGAGGTCAGCTTCCTTTCTCCCTCAGTCTTACCACTCCTGTTGGTTTCACAGAGGAATTCTGAAGAGTTGTCATTGTTCACATCTGAAGGATTTAAGAAGAAAACAAAGAAGGAAAATGTGAGATGTAACACCAAGACATTTTAAAACATTGGTAGAAGAAGCCCCTGTTGCAGAACATAACTTTAAACCACAACTCCTCCAGACTCTTAAGGAAGTCAGGAAGAGTAGCTCCCCTGGTATCTAAGAGGAAAATTTGTAGCCTGAAGCTTGGTTTTACAGGCTAAAAGAAAATTTACATGCTAGAATTCTGATCAGGTCAGGAAAAACTAGTTGTTAAAGAAAAGCATGAAATGAGCTTGGAAGTGTAAAGATCAAGATAGCTACAGTAGCCCAGTGCAAGGAGTTTAAATAAAACACTCTTTCTTAGACATCAGTCCAGGAACTATAGTGTTCTGCATTTCCAAACCATAAAAAATAGATAAACTTGAAAATACTTGGATTTTTATAGACCATTTATTCTATACCTAATAAAATGAAATAGGATAACATAAAAATCTTCTATAAAGTCTATTTTTCTAAATGTCAGCCTGAGTATTTACTAATGAGGCTGTGATTTTGTCACATTTGCCTTTTATGTATACCATCATTTTGGGGTAAATCAGGAATAGATAAATAAGGAAAAAGAAAAAAAATAATTTTTAGCACATGGGGAAATAAATTTAGATGCATGCAGATGTCTCTGGGTAAGTTCTTTCCCCTCCCTTTGCATTTTTGTCCATTTGCTTATTTGTTTAAATCTGGAGTGATATCAAGATTTGAAGATTAGTAAGAGGTTAGTTTTATTTCTATCCTTTCATTCTTTTTAAGTGTAACCACTGAAGACTTATAAATCCAGTTCTAACATCTTAATTACACATGGCATCATGTATTTCAATTAATCTTCTAATTATACCTATGTCTGACAGGGAAATTTGAGTACCTTATCAGAGACATTGCAAGCATTTGCAGGATTCAAGTTGAAACCACCTTGTAATTTTATTCTTTGATTTTTAAATTGATGAAATGTAGACTTGTCCAAAACATAAACAAAGGGAAAACAAAAGAAGAATATAGAGCTAATGAAATAAGAGAGTCCAGGGAATTATTTTATGGTGGGGTCTAACTAATAAGAACATTTCAGAACAAACATCACAAGGACAATCAGTCATGTTTCTAGAAGCCCTTTAGAGAAAGATCTGCTTAAACTTCTCATATTTTACTTCCACAGTAAATATGATAAAATGTATTTCTCTTATAAAGGAAACAAATTTTCAATAACAAAATAAGTCACCAATACTTACAATGACCTAAAGTCAGTCCTCAGTTAAAACTCTTGGGTGTTTCCTATATCTATGTGGATGCTCATTAGAATCCTTAGAAGGCGTTGTGTTTTCTGTCTCCTCCTCCTACCATCTAGTCCTGGAGTTTATTTATTGAACAAGATAATGAATTTATCTCCCTTCCTCCAAATCTAAATGTTCTGGGGACTTCTGAGGTTGTAATAGCTACAATTATCTGGTAAGATTCCATCCTATACCATTGAAACTCAAAACATGATTTCCTTTCCTAAACTGATTACCTCCAATTAGTGAGTCATGAAATTTAATTTACTTTTGTTGACTTAGTAGCTCAGACATGATTTTATTATAATGTATCACAGTCTAAAGTGATCTGGTTGACCTTCACATCTCATATGTTATAGTTACTGCTTTTGTTTTCTAGGTTATCCAATATGGAACCTGTATCCTAAACTGCTGTTAAGTCAAACATCTCCTTGGTTGGGGTGACTGATAGGGAACACATTTAATTCAGTGTAAGATAAACAAAGTCCAGTTTGGGTTCAGCATATCAGGTGTTCCACAATTAACATTTGTTCATCTAAATGTCACTCAATGTGATCCAAACTGTTCTTTCTAGTTATTAAAGTGTGAAAAATAATGATAATAAATCAACACTTTGATGCTTAAACATAAGCTTTTGCATAAACACTGCTCCATCCTGCCTACATACATTGAGTTCATCTGTTAGGAACTTGGACCACTTCTTAACTAACATTTCTAAGTCTGTGCATCTGTAGTCTCAACCACTCTATAGTTCTAATATAAGATCTCAGTATAAAATGTGGAGGAGGAGGTATTGTTGATAATCACACTGAGACAGTTCTTACAAGGCCATGAGGATACCTGGTGCCTTCTATCATGCTTCTATCTGTTCCCAAATACTCCTAATGGACTTGACTTCATGCTATTTCCAAGATACAGCTGTCTTGAGGATATAATGTCAGGTTCCCCTGAATTTTTGAAACTGAGAAATCTGTATTTGTATCACTTGCTACCAAATTTCAAAAGCCCACTGCTTTAGCTATTTATGAGCACAAGATCTGGAATAGAATTACTGACTTTTAAAAAACAGGATCACATATATGTACATAGAAACATAGAGGTTTCAGTGACATTTAATGAAATAGGCAGTTAGTAGCTGATAAACTGAGGTTTAAATCTCCATGAATGCTGTGATAAATAATTGGCTTCAGCTCTGATATGAATTAAATAAGTCTTAATGGGCTGGACTGGAAGTCTGCACCCCTGTAAGTCATTCCTCTTGAGGATGATAATCTTCCCTGCCCAAGAGATGAGAACAAATCAGTTCTGTGGACATACCTGCCACCCCTCTTTCCATCACAGTGCAGGTGGGAAGTGAGTTCCTATGCTTAGAACAAGGTCTCAAGATAGCTAAGGAACTAGCCCCACCTGGGGACTCAGGGCAGATCCAGGTCAGGTTCCCATGCACCCCAGGCTGGCTCCTTCTAACCACATGTTTATCAGGGGGTTGTTTATCATTCCAAGATACTCAACAGAAGCCAGAGGTACACTGATTTTTGTTTAGCTTCCTCTCCAGTCCCAGCAACACCCATCCTACAGCTGGAAGAGTGTTGCACCCACAACAACAGCGCTACCCTGTCCTGGAAACAGCCACCTCTGTCCACGGTGCCCGCTGAGGGATACATTCTGGAGCTGGATGATGGCAGTGGTGGTCAGTTCCGAGTAAGTAGACAACCTACGACTTTTATCTCAAACCAGTGACTCCTTCAGAGAACCTGCCATGGAGTATCTGGCCTGGCTTCCCCAACTCTTCTGGAGGCGGGCCATCCTGATAGGGCCTACTGGCCCTTCAGCTGTGGCCTCCCTTCTCCTAATACCATTAAAGACAGAGGAATCTCTGGAATTTTTCTACTCTTCCTGAAAGACAGTACTAGCAGAGCTGCAAGCTCTGAATCAGATGGCCTGTTATAATCTGCTCACCTCCACTGACCTGTGTGACTGGGTCTGTTTCTCACCTCTCTGCACTTTCAGGTCCTTGTCTGTAAACCAGGGGGATGATAACAATAACATGTATCTCATGACTTGTTCCTAGGACTTCACTGGATAATCGTGTAAGATTCTTAGCATGCTGCCCAGCACATGGCGAGGCTGCAGTAGTAGCTATTATTATTACCATTATTATTTATTGCTAGTAACATCATTAACCACTGTCTAAGATGTGTTTCTGCAGTCATAGCTTGCAATGTCATTGATTGGCATTCCTCTTACTTGACATGTTGTCCAGGTATGGCCTCCCTATATTCAAAAGCTTTCCTAACAAAAGTTCCCCTGGTTCCAAGTTTTTTTCTGAGCCTTTCACCAGATAGAACTGATGTCAGCAGATTATTATCACCACAACACAAGGGAGTTCTAATCCCTGTGGGAAGCTCATGGTCCCCTCTGAAGGTAGCACTGGCTGGCCTTTTGGCAAGACATACCCACGTTGCCTACAAGTTGGTAGTCCATGTGTGACTGCCAGTCTGCAAATGTCTGCTTCTCTGTCATATACAGACAAGCTCGTTCTCATTCATTCTCTTTTCCTACTTTGCTTTTCACCTACTCCAACTCAGTCTTGCCTGAGATTTCTTTCTTGGGAGCTCTGATGCCTAGGACCTCCTAATGGAGCAGCCCTTCTGGATACTGAGTTCAATCCCTGCCCTGAAGAAAAGGGACCTTGTCCCTGAAGAGGAAACTTTCCTACTCTTCTGGCCATCGATGGCCAAACCTGGGTCACCAGTACTGTAGAGCAAAGTCTACCAGTGACTCCTTTCCTGAATGTCTTTGATCCTCCCTAGGTTTGAATGCTTTCAAACAGGAACCATGTCTCCTCAAGGCAAAGGCTCTTTCTCTTCTAATAAGAAAATCTTTGTTTACATATGTGTTGGTTTACTGGTATGGCAGAATCAAGTTTCTACCTTTCCAAAATAAGGGTCTTGGGTTGCATCCCAATCCATATCTTTGTGTGTGTGTGTGTGTGTGTGCCTATAAAATCCTGCTATTGGTCAGTTTCTCACCTTTGACCTTGCCTTTCAGGTCTCATTTCATTTCTAGGGCCTTTCTTTTCCCTTTTATTTTTCTCCTGAGAAACTAATGCTCATGGTTTTCCCTGTTCTCTACATAAATATTTATTTTATCCTGACTCTTTCCACCTAATTGCTACCTACCGGCAGTGTTTCAGGCATCCTGCCAGGTCTCGCCTTCTCTTACAGTCCCAGTGTCTCATGTTCATCCCGCTTCCTCATCTCATCCCTCCTGAACCCATCTCTCACCCACACTTCTCTTCCAAGAATCAAGCCCAGATTTCTCCTTTTGCAGAAATGTCCATGTCTGTATCATAAAACCCCCTTAAACTCAGCATGCTTTAAAACAAACCCATAATTTTCTTTCAAAACAGCTGTGTTCCTTTCTCATTCCCATTGTTTCT
Organism: Marmota marmota marmota; assembly: GCF_001458135.2. Taxonomy (NCBI): domain Eukaryota; kingdom Metazoa; phylum Chordata; class Mammalia; order Rodentia; family Sciuridae; genus Marmota; species Marmota marmota. The sequence continues at coordinate 10,341,632 of NW_025999900.1, forward strand.
TCTTATATATCAGATTCAGAATCTCAACACCAACTGCTCCTCCTTCCTGGTCGAGACCCAGTAACATTAACGAAGTCATTGAATCCCCAGATCCTACCTAGTCAGCCCTTTGCTCTCCCCCCAGGGTCCCTCCCTTTCACTCCACAGACTACCTTGAAAAGGTGCGGCCAAGTCAGGCTCCACAAAGGTTCCAGCCGAGTCTGCAGGCTGTTCCTTTCTTACTCTTCAAACACAGTTCTTGCTGGCAGCACTGGTTTCACCTGGGCATTTGTTAAAAATGAAAAATCTTAGACTGCACCCCAGAGACCTGCTGGATCAGAAACTGCATTTTAATCAGATTCACAGTTATTCCTATGCACATAAAATTTGAGGAGCCTGAAAGAGAAGGAACAATATTCAAATTTGTGTTACTGCTGCAGTAGAATAAATTGTAGGGCTATCCAAGACCCCAGTCTTCTTAGGAGCCCACCGGAGAGCTGTCATTTTAAGGCTGTGCCTCGAATGCAAATTATTTTTACTCATTACACCGCATAATTTTGCAAAGTATATAGCTGAAGAGGGAAGCAAATGCCTAACCTATGCTAAAGATGCATTATGCTAGGATTTATTTTAAGCCTTTGAAATGTCATTCTCCCTCCCCCTTCCCTCTGTACTGTGGTACAAACCTTTACTTCTGAAGCTTTGAGCCTTTGTGACAGTTCCTAAAGTTATCAGTGGAGTTATAAACACAGCACAGAGACCACCCTCATGTTTTCATACATGCTTTAAAAAAATGCTTCTAAAAAATAAATAAAGAAGACTCATTCTTATAAACAAAGAGCTCCGCAGGTGTAATATACTATGTAAATGCCAAGTTAATATTAATAAGTATAGTTCTAAGTATAAGCATTTAATTTTAATTTCTTAAGCCCTACTAGTTGCTAAAAACTACGACTCATTAAGCTGCTGGGCCTATGATAAATACAAGGATCCATGTTCTCCATCTGCACATAAAACCTTCTATGGTCCTCAAATCAACTTTGGAAGGGGTGTATTATTTTGCACCCCATTTCACAGATTAAGTACTGAGGTTTAAAGGGATATATTAAACTGCCCAATATCACACAGGGGATTCAAGTTCACATCAGGCTTTCAGAAGAGTTCTTACTCCTAACCATTCAGCAATTTTGTCTTCCTTGCTCCTGGCAGGGTTCACATTAAGTGGTGTCTTCTTATTTGTTGACCCTCAGGAAGTATATGTCGGAAAAGAGACAATGTGCACTGTGGATGGTCTTCACTTCAACAGCACATACAACGCCCGAGTCAAGGCCTTCAACAAAACAGGAGTCAGCCCATACAGCAAGACCCTGGTCCTCCAGACGTCCGAGGGTAAGGCCCTTCAGCAGTACCCCTCAGAGCGAGAACTGCGTGGCATCTAAAATGGCTGGCACGCCCGGAGGTAACCCCACCACTGCCCACATTCCTGAAGTGTTTCCATGACTTGCTCTGCATTCTGGCACAGAGCCGCTGTTCCTCTCCTGCCTTTAGAGAGCCCATGGTATGTGGATGTGATCAAACCAAAGATTCCACATCGGCAGTTCCAACGGCTTGGGCCGTCGGCTTCCTTTGATAACACTCTAAATAAGCTGCAGTTGAAGAAACTGAAAATGAAGGCCTGAATGTGCCCCTGGTGTCTAAGACGAATGTATCTAGGCTGTAGAGCAGGTCTCCATTCTCCACCAATACACATCAGTTGCCAGTTATGCCCAGATGGTTGTCAGTTCCTGTGTAGTGCTTGCTTGTTCCTGAGGGTGGGACCTAGGTTTTTTCCAGCTGTGGATTTGTATGACTGCACATGTTTCCAATGGGCATGGGGTGCTAAAGCCGTCCAGAGAGGGCCTTTTGGCCACTCCTGGCTTAACCAGTTCTGATCACTTCCATTTCCTACTCAAAGCTCAGGCTGTGGGCACCAGGACAGAGACTTCCTGTGGGCACCAAACAGGAAGAGACCAGCCTCTCTGCATTACCTCACCATTCTCACCTTTGCCAGTCCCTCTAGTCTTGGTCCAGCTGCCTAGGGCCACTATACAATGTTAATCTCTAGAGAACTTGTGCTTCTTGGCTATACTGTAAATATTTTGGTCATCAAAGACAAAATAATCTGCCTCAGAAGAGAGGCTTAAATGTGATGACCGGGTATAACCTCTGAGGCTTTTCACATTTTCATTTTAAGAGCAATCGCAACACATGATATTGAACCTATGAGAGGTGTTTGTAGCCAGTGCCAAAGTATTTTGAGACCTTGGGGTGTCATTTTAATCATAGAAGTCGCCTCCCACCCCATTGGCATTCTCAATAACTTCCCTTCACAGAACCAATTATGTTGATTTTGTTCACGTTCAAGATGTTAACTAAAAGAACTGTGGAGGTGTTTTTTTTTTTTTTTTCCCACTTCCCACAAATCACAGCATGTTCCAGTCACCCTCTAAAATGGTTCACATGGTTAAAAACAAGCACAACTTTGAATCCTATAGCAAGGGTGAACGACCCCTAGCTATGAAAACAGTGCTTTGGGGAGCAGTTTTAAGTCTGAGTGATGCTATTCAAACAGAGGATTTGTTGACAGGACAATGTCCACATGACCTATTTTATTTGGATTACAGTGACATGATAACTAGAACTTTCCCCAAGATTATCATTTTAGAAACTCCTCTCTGGGATGACCTATCAACCTGAGAGCAGTTGCCTTTTTTTCCCAAAATACCATGATAGATGCTAACACCCTCCAAAAGTTTTTCCTACGTACAATGCAAAGGGCCCTCGATGCGCTGGCCTGGTTTCCCATGTATGCACACAGCAGATTCAGTGAAGTGCATGCCAACAGAGCAGAGAGAAAATTGTAGTAGTTTTGCTAGTATTTGTCCTCAGACCTATAAGAAAACTATTTCTACTCATAATACATCGTGGGAATTCTATTCTGCTAAAATCAGTTATTAGCATAACAGCCTGAGTGCTTCTTTCATCCTGCAGAAGGATGTAATTTCATAGTTTCTTTTAATGTTCATGAGATTATGGTGTCTAATTTAATAAATTACAGGATTTGGAACTGCGATCCTTGGTACCACAGTCACAGAATCGGGGGTCAATTTCTAAATGAAACTAATGGAACCAGTTCTCTTCCAACAAAGAAACTGTACTGTAGAAATTAATTTCCTCCATGAATTTTATATATTGTATACAAATATAAGGTATGTATCTGAATACAAAGCAGACGCTATCATCATGTAGATATCAGTGTTCTCTGTTACTGCACAGAAGTGACTTTCTCATGATGAAATAAAGTTCACACACATACTTTCTCCATAACTTTGGTTTGTTCTATTTGTTTCTCCCTCTCTCTAATTCATTCAAATAGTAAGACAAGACTTAGAAAGCAAGAAAAATATAGTGGAGAGTTCAATTTAAAAAAAAATTGTTCAATCTGTTACAATAGATAAAGCCTATAGAGTTAATTATGTCATTTTTGTTTTCTAGAAACAATGAGAAAAAAAATGCTATCAACAAATTTTTGATACATTCATTGCACTTGTACTTTATTTATGTTATTTCCTACTTTTCCTGGAAAGTTTGCTTTAGAGATTCATCATGTTTGCTGGTATTGGGGGAGGTGGTATGGTTCATTTTGGCTTTCTACTATAACAAAATCTTTCACATTCTTCTTAGCAAGAATCAACCCTTTTCCAAAGTTCAAAACACAAAGTTTAAATGTGAAAAGAATACAATTTACATTTGTGATAGCAAGCATAATTTGAGATTACATGTATTTAGTCTGAGGTTTAAATCACTTGTCTCTAAAACCCTGAACTGTCACAAAACCTTCTGCTGTCCTAAAGGTAACATTACACAGAGGAGATCAAATGTCTACATTACTATGTATTCTTACCATTTTTTTTCCTCAAAAGCAAATTTACCTATCTATCTGTCTGTTTCTCTATCTCTCTGTGTTGGGCATGATTGTTAAGTGCCCACTGTGTGCTACACTGTGGTATAGAGTCTTTAGCAGATCGTACTCCTGCTCTGTGGAGCTTACAGACTAGTAAGAGAGACAGACCTTAAGGAAATAAACACACAAATAGGTCACAAGCTTACAAATTTTGATGAGCATTGTAAAAAAGAAAAGGAAGGCATGATTTTTTATTTTTTATTTTTATACTGGCCAAAAACCAATGTAATTCAGTAGAAATGAAATGTGCTATTATAAGATAAAAGGAAAGGAAAATGTGTTATTGTGTGAGTTCAAGTTTGGCTGGTTCCTGAAAGCAAATTCCTGGGGAAGTATCTAAGACAGCCATTAAAATATGGCCAGTCCCAGATCTAAACCAAATCACTTTGACTTAAGAAGAAATATAACTGCAAGCAATTTAGAATTTTAAAGCAATTTTAAAATAAGGCCCACAAACTAGGTTGTGTAGAATTTTACAGTAATTCATTTGATACCGTCATGGCTGTGTCACAGTCCTTGAAACCATCTGCAAAATAGTGCCTGCTAAAAACCTTGTGTACTGGAGGCCTTCTTGATACACAGTGTTCTGAGGCTCATTCGGTGTGACAGACTACACTGAGTGCAGGATAGGACACTTTCTGTTTATTTTTCTCTAATTGCCTTCTGCCTATCTAAACAGACTGACTGAACCTTTTTCTTGTTTTAATCTGGAGACAAGAAATAAAGGGATGGTAATATTCATGGGACTCAAATAACTCACTGAGCCTATTAACTGGCTGAAAAAAATTAAGTCCCTGAGATTTCACTCCACTCAGCCCCTCAAAACTGGGGAATTGCTTCTGGCAGCCTCCTCCCCAGAATTAAAGAATTTACCCTCCCTAGTCCTTTAAGGAAAGTAAAACATGGAGGATTGCAATATGTGTACTTCAACACTGACTTCTCTGTAGAGATTTTCCTTGGACAGATTCTTTGAAGGTGGAATTACTAGATTAGAGAGTCTGAACATTTTTGAAGCCCTTGATCTGTATTTCCAAATCGCTTTCCAAATAGTTTTACTCTAGGAATGTGTGAAACATTCCATTTTAATATATCACCTTAATTTTACTAATTGGGGTTTAATTTCAACTAACAAACTCCTCTAAAAATAAAAAAAAAAATGTTTCTAAAAGTGCTTTTACTATATATTTTCATAGAAGTACTATTCTGATTGTTTTACATCTAATAGCTACATGAAATAAGTCACAACATACTGCAGGGCAAATTAACGTGATCTAAAGGGAAAGAGAGTTCCCAGAGAATGAGTTGGGAAGAAAGCAAGTGGGGTGGAGATAGAGGGAGAGATAAAGAGATATCCAGGTAGAGGGGATAACAGTATGCAAAGCAAAGCAAAGCTTCAAAAATCTGCCTTGCACTGACACAAGATGATATTTGGTCATTCAGAACTTTAATGGAGCACCTCTGTTATGTCAGGTAAATAAGCTGGGCCCCAGGATCACAGGAAAGCATGAAGCAGGGCATGTGCCTTAGAATTCAGGAGCCTTACTGTTCCTCCAAATTCTGTGACACCATACCTTACTCAGATCAGGGGAGGGATTCAGATATTAGCTACACAGAAGTGTAGGCATATCTACTGAACTGCCTTAGGGTAGATAGAAAAAAGAAATCACTGTTGTTGTTGTGGTTGTTGTTGTTTCCTGTTGGACCTGATAGTAAAACATGTAATTAATAGTTTTTATATAATTCCACTACTGTATCTCAGTCTCCCAAAAATATTTGAGTCTTTCACATCCCTGTAATTTTTCATAGAATCTTTCCACGGACAATGAAGTTCTCAGAACTACCATACCATTCACCTTGCTTAGAACTAAGATCTTCACCCTACAATTTAGTTGTCATCCTGCAATCAAACAGTAAAAACAATGTCTCCAAAATTGGGGAAGAAAAGAAAAAAGGACACAAAGTTCAGGTTTATTTATTCTTAGTTTATGCACAATTTTACTGAGCTCATTGGCCGATTTGTTAAGACCACAGAAAACTAAAAGCTTCACATTGGAACAGAGATAGGGAGTTGTTATAGAAGTTAATTTAGTCTTTTGGCAGCATTGATCGAGGAAGGTGACTGGAAAAAACTTAGAAAAGACCCCCCAAAAAAAAATCAAAAGAGAGCATTCTGTGCCAAATGTTCTGATTAAGAAAGTCAGAAATATTTCTATCTAAAACATTTAAAAGCTAGTATATTCTCTGGAACCCTCAGTAGTGGATATAGGGCATATCACAGAAGGTCTTATGGAATTACAACATGAAATAAGCTGAAAAAAACTATTACCTTAAACCCTTCTTCATTTTGCATCAAGCTGCTGAGAATTTCTTCATTGTTCATCTGAAGATTCCATGAAGAATGATAGCTATGTAAGAGTCAGAAAATATTTTTAGTATGCTGAAACTCAATGGAATGACTATATAAAAACTATTCATTCCATATTTCACTGTAAGATCCAACAGAAAAAAGTGTGGGGGGATTTTTTTCATCCACCATAATGCAGTTAAATAGACTACAGACTACACTTCCACACGCATTGCTAATATCTGAACCTTTCCCCTGCTCTGTTACTACAACATTCCAGATCTACCCTATGTATTGTCTTCTGCTATAACAAATTACCCCCAAACTTAATAGCTTTAAAACAACACAAATTTATTAGCTGGAAGTCAGATTCCTATGGGGCCAAAAGTGAGGTGTGAGCCAGATTGTGTTCCTTGGGAAGTTCTAGGGGAGCCTTTGTTTTCTTGCCTTTTGCAGCTTCTAGAAGCCATTGCCTTTCTTGGCTCTTTTCCCTTTCCCTGTCTTAAGAACCAGCATCATAACATCTTCCAATCACTCCCTTACTCTGACCCTCCTGCTTTCTTTATAGAAGGAAACTTGTGATTCCTTGGGCCCACCTGGCTAACCCAGCATACTCCCCTTATCTCAAGATCCTTAATTCAGGCACACCTGAAAATTTTTTTTGCTATGAAAGATAATACTTTCAGAGGTTTCTGGGGACTAGGATGTGGACATTTTGGGGTGGGCCATTATTCTGTCCGCTATACCCTATGAAGGAGCTATCATGATTATTATTATCCTACTCTCCATATGGACAAACTGAGCTTTGGTAAGGTTAGGTAACATTTCAAACCCACTTCTTTTAGCCTCCAATGCCTGTCTCAGTGTGCTGTGGTGCTGACATTAGAAACGTGCTATTTTCATTTAACCAAAAGGGGGAAAAAAAGATGGAGGTGGAAACTACCCTAACTCTGTCTGTTAGGTATCTAAAAACATCCTGTCAAAGCAAAGCCACCCTGAGTAGCTGCCTTGTGTACTTATCCAGGAAGCCAGAAATAGGATTTGAATATTTTCAAAAAGTTATGTTAGGCTTTTGTCAAAAGAATAACATTTCCTGATTTAAGACAGAGACACGGAATGGGCCATTATTCTCAGCATAACATCTGGACTCCTCCTGAGCCCCTGTGCCTGTTTCCATGTCTCTGTTCTTTTCTGTTCCCCTTCTACTCCAGGTGAACAGTTCACCTTAGAGAGGCTCTTCTCCCCAAGTGGTACCATGGATGCTCCTGGCTAGCAGTGATGAGTCACTGTTTTAGAAGGAAAGGGAATGTCAGAGCCACATCTTTGAGGCCTTTGAAAGCTACAACCAGATGAGATCTGGGGCTTGGAGCCCTGCTCAGGTTGAAAACACAGAGCTATTTATTCATAGAAGGCTTCTGACCCTCAGATCTCAACTGAGAGAAAAGCAGATAGAAGGAAATCAGTGAGAATCATGCTTTAGATAAGGCTATAAACTCTAGCATTAACCAGCAAATACATGCCTAGGACACTGAAGAGTGCCCTCAAGCATCCTTAGTCAAATGTCCACAGTAGCCATCACCCAACATTTTCCAGGATTGTTTTATTCAACAACAATAAGTAGGTTGGGATTCTTGAAGTTGCATCTTAGAAATTGCTTCCTAAAAAATGGGCATAGAAGGTGTTATTCATGAAGATTAAAATGTCTTTTTCCTTGATTAGACTCTCCCATCAAAGGAAACCAGTCAGAAAATACTTAATGATATAGGCAGAATATAGATTGCTGCTTCCATTTTTTTTGGAATGCCTAATGGCTTCATCTGACTAGTATCTCTTTGCAGGTATAATTTTACAGTGATTTTAATCCAACGTAAGTACCACTCTTTTAAACCCTAATGTACTGAGGCCTCCTCTCCCCCAAGAAGTTGTAATCTTGTGAGGGAAGAAGAGCCTCCCAGAAGATCAACAACAAGGAACACCTCAGCCCACTTACTCCTGTGGCCAGAATTCTAAAGGGAGGGGGTGATGCATTTGTTTAAAGGGGGGGTGGTGCTGCATTTGTCCTTTGTCCCTAACCACACTAGTTCACTGAACACTTTTTAGAGAAAAAAAGATTCATCCTTAATATATTCAGGTGTGTAGCTGCTATCAGATAATCTACACAAACCTTGGTTACCTTGAGACCATTGAAATGTACCCTATGGTCTGTGGCATAAACTTTACCTTTTGTGAACTTCCAAGTCACAGAAGAGCAACAACAGGGTTTTTTCAACCCAAATTTTATCCACCACAAATTGATCCTGCTGTAGTCTAAATTCTATCCCACCACAACTACCAGTGTGAACTGGATATTCCCTTGGCCTCTCTGGACATCAATTTTCTCATCTGTAAAACTAGGAACTTGGAACAGATGACCTCCAAATTCTTTGCAATTAGTACCTTTGTGGCTTGTCTCTTTAAATTTGCTGTGGAAAGCTGTTAACTATTCCAGAGAATACTATGAAGAGATATTAGATACCTCCAAGGATCTGTGAATCTTACAGTTCTGCCTATGATACCAGAAATTCAACACTATAGCAGATAGTGAATAAAGAATCATATAAGGAAAAGTAAATGGCTCACTGAGCATCTGGGCCTCTCCAAAAATAATTAAGTTAAGGGACGGGGTTGTGGCTCAGCGGTACAGCGCTTGCCTAGCACGTGGAGGGTGCTGGGTTTGATCCTCAGCACCACATAAAAATAAAATAAAGCTATGGCGTCCAACTACAACTTAAACAAAATATTAAAAATATTAAGTTAAAAGAACATTAATTTCTAGAACAAAAGCCTAAAGGTAGATCAATCATACCTGACCAAATTTGGGTAAATTTTGCAAAATGAAAGTCATAATGATAGGTTTCACACACAGAGAGAGATTTTGTTCCTTTTAGTTTTGACAACATACAGGATATCCCAAGAAATTTCCTGAAATTTTTCCACAGGACTGTATTGGATCCAGACTCTATATTTGGTTCTAGGGCATATGCTTGACAGTCGACATTCTGAGGAACAGTGGAGTCCTTTGGAATCTTGGATATCTAATTGAAATATAGGAATTTTCAGTTCTCCTAATGATAGTTCCTGATAAATAATGCCATGGCATTCTAAATTAGAGTGATGAGGTACACAACCATCCTAGGCATAGCAAAGGCTGTTTTATTCTTTTAAAAGGAGGCTTTCAAAACAGATTTGTTTTTCACTTCTCAACTGCAATTAATGCCACAATTAAGAAAGCTTAAAATACCACCTTTTGTTATAAATTATGTACCACTTGGACATAAATTGTGACTTTGGTTGCTTATTAGATCATTGAAGAAAACTCAACCTCCTTCTTCATTCATTTCTTTTGTCTCTTAGAATCTTCCCAACAAAAGGAAATTATTTTACAGCTGGCTTATAATTGAACTGAAACTCATCTTTAACACCATTTGTACAATTCTTAGTGACATGTCTTGCTTTACTATGCTCTAAAATATAACCACCATGTTGAACCAGGGCCCAAGGGCTGCTTGGTTATGAAGCTGTTCACTATCAGACAGGACACCTTGGGGATTCCACTAGAACCCAAAGAAACCTGAATTAGCATACACTGTCATAAGAAACCTCTGTCAGTGTGCTTTTCCTCTTTGAGTCCCAAAAATAATACCTTAAAGACTGTACTTTACATTTTTATATTATTCTACACCTGTAGAAATCTTTCATACTCTGTACAGGTTGGTCTAGAAATGCCACCCCTAGAAGTATAAAAACCAATCAATAATAAATAACACAGATTCTCTATATTATTATTCTTATAATCAGCTCTTCTGCCAGCTTCATATACACCAATTGCTCAATTCTAATACAATGTCTAGCACATGATATGTGTTCAATAAGTGTCAGCTAATGAACAATTCAAAGAACTATACAAGCCAGGCACAGTGGCACATGACTGTAATCCCAATGATTTGGGAGGCTGAAATAAGAGAATCACAAATTCAAGGCCAACTTCAACAATTTAGTGAGGGCTTATGTAACTTAGTAAGATCCTGTCTCAAAATAAAAAATAAAAAGTGCTAGGGATGCAGCTCAGTGGTAAAACATCACTGGGTTCAACCCCCAGTACAATCAATCAACCAATAAGTAAACAGGAGAACTAACTACACAGTGAGCCAAGCAGAGTACACCACCTAGATATTCTTTTTTCTCCTTGAACCAAAGCCAGTAAAGAGTACACGTGGTCCCCCAGCTGATCTTTATTTTCATAATTCTCGAATGCTTCTTTTAAGCAGAAGCCTCTGCCATTAGCTAGGTCTCTGCTCCAGAATCCAGCCAACCCCAGGTGAGAAGGGAAAGAAGTCCAGAGAACAGCAAGAGAAAAATGATGGTCATTGTCAGAGTAGAGGAAAGCACGTCTTGAAACATTTTCAGTCCCCATCTGAGAATTATAGACATGCATGGAGTCTCTACATTCAGTCACTGGCATACTGTTTTCCACTCTACTTTCCCACTACACTGCTTTCACTCAGCATAGCTCTTCAGCCTGGCAGGATCACTGCATGTAATGATAAGATATTAGCAATCTATTAGGGAGTTACTTGTCTTTCTCTGGAGATCCTATAAGCCAAAAAATCATCATCATCATCATCATCATCATCATCATCATCATCATCATCCTGGATAATTCAGCTGTGACCTGAAACATAGCTTCATATTCTACAAAAAATAACCTCATTCTTCTTTGTCTTGACTAATAAAATATTAATGACTAAGAAACATTTTCCATATCTCACTAGTTGTATTTTGAAGGGGAAGTGAGAATGTGAGATATACTTTCTTCTTGCATCCCATGGGGATAACAGAATACACACTAGAGTAGTTCTGCATATGTTAAATATGACTTATCTGTGATTTGGCTAAGCCAGGTTGTGGCAATACCATTCTCAATATTATCATATTGTCTTTGGTTCATGCCTATCCACATGTTCAGAGAGGTATGACCAGGCGCGTGAAGGATCTGAAATCCATACATAAAAGAACAGTTGGAAATAGACCACGCTTTACTCAGAAAAGGGAAAATTTAAAGAGGAGTGGTGGCTTGCCTCAAATACTTGAAGAACTATTAATCTGTTCCATAAGGCCCCAGATGGTAGTGCTACAACTGGGGGGACAGAGTTTCCCAAGGAATACATCCAGGAAATACAAGCACTAACTACAGATTAGAGAAAGCTGGCTGGAGGTCATTTCAAGGGAAGCATGATGGTTCCTCCTCAAATGTTGAGATAAGGGTCTTCCTTCTGAGACTTGCAATCTAAGATAACATGAAGTGGCATAGGTGACCTGAAGACAACTGATCAAACACTTGCACATGTGCCCATGTCCATGAGGAGCAGTGTGAAGGGAGAAGTGCCTGTCTAGTCTGGCTGGAATCAGGTGGACAGTGTTCTTCTAATTCATTTGGAAAGTTCTCATGGCAAGGCAGAATGATGATGATGATGGTGGTGGTGGTAGTGGTGGTGGTGGTGGTGATATAGAAGCAACTTAGAAGAAATGGGTAAGAATGAAGATGTCAGGAATGGGAAGCCCTAGTTGGGGAGAATTTAAAAACCTCAAAAAATAAAAATGGAATGTTTAGATAACATGGATATTAAATGTTTTCCTGAGCAGAGGGCAGAGTCCAAACGTCAGAGGAGTCAAGAAAATTGGGTCATTGATAAACAATGGATCCACAAAAAAGGATAAGACAATAATCATTTGAGTATCAAGATGTTAATCCCAGGAGTAACCATAGCTACCGTCAGCCCCCATCCCACAAAGTGGTGCCCTTGCCAATCCTTAAGCCCTCCTTCCTGGTGCTGAAAGTAGAAAAGGTGAGTATGACTCAGGATGGTCATATGCTTCCCCAGTTCTAGATTCTGTACCCATCTCGTCTTGGGTTTACAGATAATTGCTTGAGGATTCAAAATGCTCCAAAATTCATCTTACCACATATGCATTTTCCCTTAATTTTGAAGCAAGAAGTATTTTCAATATAATGAATTGAGAGTCATTTCAAGGAAATTCTTTTTAATACAAAATATTTTACAGGCTGGGGTTGTGGCTCAGTGTAGAGAGCTTACCTAGCATGGGTAAAGCACTGGGTTGGATTATCACCAATGCATACAAGTAAATAAAATAAAAATAAAGTTCATCCACAACTAATATATATATATTACTGATAAAATTATAGCTGTAAAGGCCCTATCTCATTAAAAGCCCATGTCTGTTGTTGGTGCTATATTATAGTTCAAATCTTTCCCATTAAACTTAGAGGATAATTTCCCCCTTAAGTTGATTATAACATAATTGATTTTTATAGATAATAATTTTTGATGTATCATATCTGAACAAAGAAAGGATTTTATATGCCAATTCATCCGAATCATATGAAGTCTAGGTAGAAGTTTTGGAAGCATAAAGCCTTAACTCCATAAATAGCAATTCCTTTTCTCTGGTATCTGGTTTATACTTAGAAAAAAAAAAAATCTTGCCCTAAGGATAATTCTAAAGTATGGAAAGCTAACTTTAATATTGTGAGTTCAGAAATGAAAATGAAACTGCTTCTTGGCAGTATTAGAACTTGCCAACACCCTTGTTCTGAGCTCCTCAAATAGGATCACGTTGGTCCCACACACACTGCAGTTATTTTTGCCTAAACATGCACAGAGTAGCATTTTGACAGGAAAAGGGCGTGCCCAAAGAGGAGCTGCTAACAGACTCAAGCCAGAAAAGCATTCCCAGTAACACCTGCTGGCCACCAAAACAAAATTATTTTTTCAAAAGATGAAAGTTCCCTTGGGGTTTTGGACACAGTGTGTAACTTTCATGTCCTGAATTTTTTCTATTAAACTGAGTGTTAAGAAGGCTCCAATTGGTGAATGATTCATTTTTGACAAAACCATATCACTGCATAGATAGCTATTGTTTGACAAGTGAAAGAAGTCGTTTTTACTTAGTAGAGAAGCTAACTCACAACCATCTAAAGTCAGACCAAGTAATTGATTAAGTTCTTACTCTGGTATAATGATCTTCAATACCAGACAGGACTATTTGAAAAGAAACAGAGACGCTTTACACCAATGCACCTCCCCACTGCCCATAGGCTATTTATAATTAGAGAACCAGAGAAGGTCACTGATGTTCCTAGGGTCTGAATAGAATTCGGAAGCAAAGATAAGACTCCTCCCAGGTTACTTGTTGGGCCCTCTCTTAGGTCACCCCACATTTCCTCTCCTATTCAAAGCTCAAGCCTTCAGTGTGCTATTATAGAAATCATCTCATCCATCCAGAAATGGAAAAAGACACATTAGCAGAGAAAGGGGGAAATACGAAACAGTTTGTAAAACTTATTGTCTCCTAAGTTAGAAACACTTTAAGAGGTTGTTATTGAATACCCAGTAATCTGTTGGGGTAGCTGAAGCTGGTAAGGTAATAATCTCCTCTTGGTCAACAATGGGTAAAATTGACCTCTGAAGTTTCTGAATTCAACTCTAAAAATATTTAATTTAAAGGAAACCTTCCAAAAGACTTTTTCTACCACCAAAAATTGGGGGAAATGAAAATAATTGTTAGTGATGTGAGAGGGCCTTGAGTCTAGGTCTTGGGTCCTGACTTGCTGAGAATTTCCTGCCAGCCTGCAGATACCTCAGCTTTGTTAATGTCTGCATGTGGCACCCTGCAGGACAGATGAGGCTTGTATGAATGCATTGTTAAGGCAGGTCTTGGGGAACCACAGGGAGCAGATTTCTGATCTCTAGTTTGCATTGATCTTACATTTAGACACAGACTCAGAAGAACAGACCCTCCCTTTTCCAGTGCCTTCGGAAAGATTGCCGCTCCGTAGAATGAGTCCTTTCTCCTCCACCCTTAATCTACAACCCAGCTTCCCCGGGAGATCCTACTTTGATTTCCGATCCTCACCCCACCAGCTGAGTTTGCATTCTTCTTTACAGTCTCTCAATACATCGGGTGAGCTGAGCTGTCAGACCTTTCCTCTTGATTTCTGTGCCTTGAAGGCATCTCTGAAATACCTGTTTTGTTCTTGCCATTCATGTGCGTGGTGAGGGGGATGAGCTAGTCTCTGTGTCTGTGGCCTGCTTCCAGTGTGAGGATCATTTGGATGATGGAGCTTTGTGGCGTTCTTGTTTGTGTGGCGAAAGGACCAACCATGGAGCTGTGATCCGTGTGTGATGGCATTGGAAAGTGATGAGTGAAGTTGTTCTTTTTGCACAAGCTGGTAGCACCATGGATAACTTGCTGTCATCACATGCAGTGGCATAGCACGGCACAGGCGCTGGCTGAGTGGAGGCCGCAGTAGTAGCTGGGAGGTTTGCAGCCCTTCTGTATCCAGGAAACCAGCTGTGTCTGGGAGACTGGATCAGTGCATCCAGCCTGGAGTGGTCTGATTAAACATAGACTCAAGAGATCTTTATTGACAAAATCAAATAAAAAGTGAAAACATGCCCACAGCAGAATGCATCGTACAAAGCAGGCAAACCAGAGAGCAGAGAGTGAAAGTATTTTCTGCAAAAGCCTGTATTCACTGGCAAGACAGCGGGCTCTAGGCTGTTTTCCTAGCAAAGGGCAGGGACCACCACTGGCTGAACTAGAAATCCTTAACTCCTAATGCCCGATGCCCAAAGACCCAAAGCAATTCAAAAGTTCAGCCTCTGGGGAGTTTCCCTGGTTGTGACACAGGGCTTATGGTTGATTTCAGGGAAGCTAGACTTGTGTTACTTTGCAATGAGCTACGTCTAGCAAATAGAATCTTAAAATATCTACAAATGCAGACCTATTTGATCTCTTCAGGACTATATTGTAATCATGGATACACATGATGCACATTTCACATTTCCAAAGGTTTCTTTTGGCTTTTATTTTTATCCTTTTGGCTCATCCCACATCCTGGAATGAAGAAGGCCACAGCATGACAGTGCAAAAAGGATGCAGGGACTTCAAGCTCTCTTGAAAATGATGTTTTTCTTTGTGCTTTTGCGTTTCTTATTGTTTCTCTGTGCACTACTGGCTTTCCGACATGCTTTGTTATGGAACTCTCTTCACTTGTGTCTAATGTAATGAAATATTGTTATAGTCTTTGTAATGTATATTGTCTCAAGAATAAAATGAAATGTGGGTTTGGGGATATTTGACAGGTGTATTTAACAGCATTGTTCTAGTTGTATTGTGGAATCTTGAATGTATGTGTCTAAAGTAGTGTAAAAAGATTTCAGAATGTTCGTTTCAAAAAATGACTTGCAAAAGGCATGATTCATTTAAAAATCGGTAAAGCCCTGGTCAGATTCTACAAATTTATTTCCAAAGCTGGAAATAAAATTCCATTTTAAAACTCTGAATGTTCCACACTCACTGTGCTCTAACCCAGGAGTAGGAATCGAAGTGACAGTCAGTGGAAACCAAACATAAAAACCAGGCTGAGTGAAGTTTAGCTAACCCAAAGTTTAGGTCATAATCTTTACATTTTGTTTTTTAATTCAGCCTTTTCTTCAGTAAGTTGCTTTTCTAATTGTTGTAAATTCTTGTAAGTCAGTGAATTATCCTTTAGTTGTTTTAGAAAGTGGCATGTAAAGACCTTACTAAATTGGAAAAATAAAATTACATGATCCTTTATCCTGTGGTGCTCATCAAGACTACGTTTTCTAAATTAGTCCCTAACACCACTGGAAATTATAAGTCACACACCTTTGAACACTTTAAGACTAAACAGCCTTCCTCTGTCTCCACACAACTTCTCATGTTGTGGGGGTTTGCAAACCTTTGGGAAGCGGACAGTTGAAAAAATTCCCCAGGTGACTCCACTGTCTGAGATCACTCCCACTCCCCCGTCCCTGCTCCTCTCCCTCAGGGACAACTACCGATGTAACAAAACAATCTACAAAAAGAGCATTAAATGTGGGTATTGCTACCAGTCAGACCAGCTGTTTGTAGTATATGTAACATTTTCAGATTTTTGTTTTTAAAACATTCAGTTCACACCATTATTACTTATCAGATGCATTAACATATGGATTACATTACACATTTAGTTATAGACGTATCATTGAACTTGGGCCTAAGTCAAAAGAAAGACTTTGGGGCATATCCAGAGTTAGAAATGCACACAATAATGCTAAGAGAGCACAGCTTCGATAAGATCCAATAATTTCTCCATTTTGATTGGGCATATTTTTCTCAGTCAACCTTCTTAGTATGAAAATTCAGTGGACAAGATTGAACTTGAAAGATGATAAAAATTTAAGCTCCAGGATTTAGAATCAATTGGAGAAGACTTTATTAAAGAGTAAAAAGATGTACTTTTCATTTGAAAGAGCAGAGAAGCAATTTTTACCCGGCAAAGACAACCAACACAAAAAGGGCTTTGTTTTTCCATGAATCAGGCCTCTGGTGACTCCATGCAGTCGGTGCTTTTTAAATGTGTACAAATATTTTTTATCAACCTGGCTGTTGTTTCATAGCTTTGATGTGTAGTATCTCTTTATAGGATGCAATTTTGAGACACAGTCTGCACCTTACTCTCAATTAGGCAAGTATACCTATTGTAATTGTTATCTTTGACTTATGTGACTGGTATGCTCAATTTCCTTCACAAAATAAATGGCAGCAGCTTATTTTATGTCAATAAAATTGTCTAATTGTCTTCTCACCCCTTTATGAGTTTTTCAAATTCTTAGCAAAATGGAAAAAAAATCTGTATTTTTAATGTTATATCTCAAAGCTTACTTCCCCCCAGTTCTCTTATGCATCAGTACAAAGCACCCTTTATGAGCATTAAATGTGGGTACTGCTACAAGTCAGACCAGCTGTTTGTAGTATTTGTAACATTTTCAGTGGATCCCTTTGTGGTATTAGTCTATCAAAAGAGACATGTTTTCTTATCAATGTCAATTTTGCTTCCTATTTTTCTCCCCCATGCCTTTCATTGGAATGACAACAGTTGACATTAAAAAGCTGTTGGCAGGTATGGAATGACCTTGTTCTATTACCAGTAGCAAAGACTGAAATGCATGTGAGGTGGCTCACAGGTTCAATAAGTCAGCAATTTCATCTCGCTATAGTGTGTTATTTGTAGGCAGCATTTAGAATTGGGGGTACAGCAATGTATACAAAGACGTCCTTCTATCTGTGCTTAATGTCCAAACGGCCTACTGCTCCAGCAGAACAGAGTACATATTAGTTTTAGGAGTAGCACATTTTCTAGTTAGGAAGGAAGAAACCTGTCCTATATTCAAATCACAATCATCCGTGGAAATTAGTTGATGTTGCTTATAGCCTCACAGCTTCTGAGCGGGCAGGAAAACCAAGAAAATTTTCAAAACAATTAGACATTAGCACTTCTGCCTAAGGGCTATTTCCTGATTTCATTCAGTGTGTTTTATCCCTCCTCCATCCAGGACTCTAGATCTAGCCTCCCCGCCTCAGGGGTTACACAGGCACCTTAGTGCATCCCCTCTCCCTTTATGTCTCTGGTGCACTGTTCTGCCAGTCACCAGAGAAAGGGACTTGCACCTTCCAAACTCGATGCTACTTCACTCCCGGATCACCCAGTTGGGAGTGCAGTCTGCACCAGGTAACCCCTGCTGAATCCGTCGTGTGTCCTCCATCTGCTTCTGGTGCAGAGTACCAACTCCCAGGATGTGCCCCTGTCTGCTCACTTATGGCCCCTCTGGCCCCGGACACCTCCTTCCTGCATGGCAGCATGAAAACTTGACACGATGCTCCTCATCCACCCAGGGGTGTGTTTCAGCCTGTTGGATCTGCCTTAATAACCCAATTCCTTTCTGTTGTTCTCAGTGGCCTGGTTTGCTTTCGACCCTGGCTCTGCACACTCGGACATCATCTTCTCCAATGACAACCTGACAGTGACCTGTAGTAGCTATGATGACCGGGTGGTCCTGGGGAAGACTGGCTTCTCCAAGGGAGTTCACTATTGGGAGCTAACGATAGATCGCTATGACAACCACCCGGATCCTGCTTTTGGCGTAGCTCGCATGGATGTGATGAAGGATGTGATGTTAGGAAAGGACGACAAAGCTTGGGCAATGTATGTGGACAATAACCGGAGCTGGTTCATGCACAACAACTCGCACACCAACAGGTACCCTGCAGCCCAAAACCAAGCCTTCTTCACGTTGGCTTCTGGTCACTGACGAGAACCCTGGTCCAAAGACCTGTTACATAGGTGACATTAAGAAAGGGACGGTAGTTTTCATTAAGTCACAGAAGAGATCCATTACTCTAAGCTGTGTCCATCTTGCAGGTGGACCTTTTTTGCATAATAACAATAATAGACATGTGCACTTTTCTTAGCCCTTTATTGCTATGTTACACCCAGGACTAGGAACTAGAGTCCCTAGGGAGATCCATTGTAGAAAAACAATGCAGGATTCTAAAACCCAGGCCTATGACTTACCAGAAAAGTGCTTTCAGACAAAGTAATATTTGTTTTTCCCTATGTGGGTTTGCATATGCTCCAAGTTAGTAAAAAAAAAAAATCCATACAGGAGTATTTAATCTGAAGATTAAATGAGATATAAAAAATTGCCTAACGGTGCAGGCACCAGAAAATAAAAGCCATTGTTCTTATTATAACAATACTACTCCAAATAGAAGCAATGCATTGTACAAAATCTTCTTGATGCCAATTTGGAGAGCTTTGTTCTAAGACTCTCTTATTATTGTATGAATTCAGAGCACCCAGTTGCTAAAGAAGGAGAAGGTAGTGAGCTCCTTAAGGTTTTCCTCTATTACCAAAATATAGATAACTAGAAATCCAGAAACCCCTGGGTTTCTTTTTTCATTTGTTTGTGTTCTCTTCAAATGTAGTTTATCAGAAATTTCTGAGGCGAGAAGTGTATTTCATGAACACTGGTTCACCTTAGTCTTAAAGATTCCTCAAGATACATTTGCATTGGTGTCTCTGAAAAAAAAAAAATCCGGTTGCATTTGGTCAGACCAAAGGAAAATCAGGTCAGGCAGTGGTGGGATGACCAGTCTCTACCGTTTTAGCTTTTTCCTATATGTGCATCCCTGGCCCTTGTATTATAAACAGTAGATTCCTAGGGCCTCCTGTTCCCTGGGATATTTTCAATATATCTCCATTTGGGTGTGTATCTTTCACTATCACTTGAAGTGAGCACATACACCATTTCAACTTGATATCAAATCCTACGGATGTACGCAGTTGTCTTCAATGATTTACCTTTAAGAGAACTCCAACACTAGATTCCTGATGCTGTTACCTCTGTACCATGATTAGCATCTTTTTTTTTTTAAGTGAAGGACTGAATAAGAACACAACCAACACACTATGCAGAGAAACACATTCTGAACACATGTGCCTGCATGCAAACTGCATGTCACTTGTGCTGTCTGTGTTAAACCTGTGAATAACGAGATGCAGCTTGTAAACCTGGCTTTTAATGGCTATGTACAGTCTGTATTGTGCATGCAAGAGGAAATGAATTGTGTTTTTAAATTTCTGTGCTCTGCTGAGATGAGGATGAAGTTCAGTATTGCTAGGTTTCAAAAAGGAAGGGAAGACAAATCTGATCACCCCTGTTTAATGGCGTTTGGTGAAACCATTAATTGAAGCGAAGACACAATTCTTTGTAAAAATGGCATTTATATGCAGGTTCCATAAAATCACTGCATTTCCTGTAGTATAATTACCTCTCTTTGCATGGAAGAATATTCTTAGATGTTGTCATTTTTCAGAGACCCTATACCTTCGTAACTCAAATTCAGCATGCCAAAAAATTTTCATCTTTCTGGAAAGAGTTTTACTATTTAATGGGAAGCAGAAGGCCCCAAATTCAACTTCCCATGCATATGTTTTAGGTTCAACCTAACTGCATCTTTATTTAGGCTTTCAAATTAAGTCATTTTGTATTTAATGATGTTTAATTTCCACCATTTATGCAAAGTGTGCAATATAGCCAGAATCTGAGCTCCGGCAGCCAAAAGACTATTGTTTTCCAGACCTTAGTGTTTTGTTTTATACTGCTTCAGCTCATGGTAGAGACCCTGATGAACAAGTTCACTCTCAGCAATGCAGAGCAACTCACATACTCCCATCAGGAGCTGATTCCTCCCCCAAAGGAGTGGACGTTGGTGGAAGGCAAAAAGATCTTACCCCTTATACAGCACAGATATATGTACTGTACAATGATAGGTATACAGTATATCTGTGATATTTAAATTTTATGTGAAAGGAGGTGCTTACAGGAAAACTTGCTTTAAAAAGTTGGGGGGAAGGAGGCAAAACATTTAAACAGGTGGCCACAGATTGGCTTAACCATACAAAAGGGGAGCTTTTAGAATGATAACAAGCAAGTAAAACCTCATTTCTTTCTTTTCCCACAGAACGGAGGGAGGAATCACAAAAGGGGCCACCATTGGTGTCCTCCTCGACTTAAATAGAAAGACCTTGACATTTTTTATCAACGATGAACAGCAGGGTCCCATAGCATTTGAGAATGTGGAGGGCCTTTTCTTCCCTGCTGTCAGCCTAAACAGGAATGTGCAGGTAAGCTCCAAGCCCCTCTGATGTAAGAACAGCTTCTTCTGGTTTCAAAGGCTGTCCCTGGGCTCAAGTCAAACCCTCAGAGCACAGAGCACAGGCATGGAGGAAAGGGGGAGAGAAGGGATCAGCACCACTAGTGGTGGAATTTCATACCAGCATAATCCTTCCTTATATTTTCAGTTTAGTTAACAATGTGTGGGAAACTGAAATCTGTTTTGTTCTACACATGGCTTGTTCTAGTTTCATCTCTAAGTAGAAGTGAAAGCCTTTCACAACTAACAGAAAACCAGATGAGATGACTTACACAGAGCTCCGAGAAGAAGTGAAGATGTATGATTGAAGTACTCCTACGCTGAGCAGAAAACACGAGTACTCTCTCTGCACTCCAGCTTGCTAGGTGCTGTAGGAATAGAAACATTGAGGCTGCCTGGAACTCAGTTACTTAAGGTTTATTGTAGACATAAAACAACAGGTTCTTCTCATTCAGTCATTCAGTAAAAATATATGGAGTGCTTTTAACATACCAGGCACTATTATACATATTTGGTATACATCAGTGGGGGAAAAGAGCAGATAATAACCTTAACCTCCTAGAGCTTCTGTTCCAGTTATAGAAAACAAACAGTAAACAATAAGCACAATGACATTAATTACATGGTGGTTAGAAAGTAAAAAGTGTGATGGAGAAAAGGGTGGGTCAGGGGATCCAGAGTACTGGGATTGGTGGGGAGGGGAGCAGGGGGGTTTACAGTCTTAATGAGGATGGCCAGTGTAGGCTGGCCCTATTGCAATAACAGGTGAAGTGACCCTTACAGGGGTGGAGTGAGCTATGTGGAGAGTTCCATGGAGAAGAAACAGCCTTTGCAAAATTTCCCTGGCATGAAGAGCCCAGATGGACAGAGAAGCGCAAAGAGCCTAGTGGGTTGGGGCAGCAGGCAGCAGGAGAGGAGGATCAGAGCCATGCAGGGGTGGAGGCTGTGCACTGCCAGCCACCGTTGGGACTTGTGATCTCACGGTCCTCCTGAGCTGGGCCTCTCATTAACAACCGTGAACCTCTGTCAGCAAATAGCTCCTTAAGACAGGACTTGAGAATCCTATCTTAAGATATTTTTAAAAATCAGTGTTGTCTATCAATATGAGCAGTAAAACTGATTGGGAGGCTAGAATCTAATCTTTCAGAATTTATCTTCTACATAGGAAGAAAGAAAACTACAAATTTCCCTATAAGTAAATCTCAGAAGAAAAAAAAAAAGACACTCAACGTTTTCAAATTTTCAGCCATTTTCCTTCCAAAGAAGATCATACTACATGCTCTATAGGGGTTTCCAGGATGTTCTGAGTACCTTTAGATTAAAGACTCTTGGGTGGGGAAGCCAAGGACAAAAAGGAGGAAAATGATAGTACTGCATGAAATAGTTCCAGTCTTGCCCATGGAGGTTTGAGGCTGAACAGAAACTAAGGCCATGTTTCTTCATAACTGGCAAACAATTGTCCATGCAATCTCTGAGAGGTTTATCCCCACCTGGAATAACTAGTAGGCTAGCAGTAAGGGAGGAGTCGTCTCTGCTGATCTGTCCTCTATCCATGGATTCAACAGTGCTCACTGAGGTGAAGCCAGTGGGTTTACTACCTACAAATCAGTGCCTGCCTGTGTCTTTGATCATAAGGTACACAGTCTCTCAGAATAAAAGAAGCAGATGGCTGAGAACCAGATTATTAAATATCGTCAGAATTTGAGAGCCCCCATGATAGCCAGGCTGTTGCCACAGCTAGAATTCTGCTAGAATCCTCCTTACTGTCTACTGGAATTGATTGGAGAGAAACAGATAGACCCCTTTTTAAATTAATAGCACACCCACTGTGCACTGTGTTGGGGGGGGGGGGTTAACCGATGTGTATTGCAGAATTCACAGTCTCGTCCCCACCAGGTCACACTTCACACTGGGCTCCCGGTCCCTGACTTCTACTCCAGCAGAGCATCCATAGCCTAAGGATGTGCTGTGGAGGCACCAGCTGCCTGTTTCCTCTGCCTGAGAGAGAGAGAGAGAGAGCAAGTCAGCAAGGAGCTCCGCCAGCTGCAGCCAAGTTCAGAGTTGGCAGAAGAGGGAGAAGGAGGAAAGAACAGCTGGTCCTCTAGAGCTCTGCCCCTCTCCCTCCAGCCTCTCCACCCTCGCCATGCCTGTGTGCGCTTCCACGTCTAGCAATCTAACCAACAAAGGACCTAGACAGCCCACCACCTCACTTCCTTTCCGCTCCCAGGTTTTGCTTTTATTTAACTTAGTTTTTTTATATAGGTGAGTTCACACCATTTCTTTTCTGAACTTGATATTGGTGACTTACAGAACTGGTACTGCCGAGAAAAAAATTCTCCTAATAACTTTTTTCTTAAGCTTTCAGTCAAACAATGAGGTTGTAGAAGGAGGTAGAGAAGAATGAGCTGAATTTAGAACTTTGCAGTTTACCTCCTAGAACGTTCTTGCCCTCATACCTCTCATGCAGTGCTAGGTCTGCATAGCTAACCTTTGAGAGGTGGGCAGAGTGAGTCTATCATGGAGAAGTTTTACTACCCATTGAAGCACAAAAATATCAACTACACAGGTTCACAGCAGGGTAGGATCATTAGGATAGCCCAATCAGTAGGACAGGCCAGCAACCCTGGCCACTATACAAACCTGGAAAGTCTCTAGACAGAGGCAGACCAGGGGATTTCATTATTTGATTCATTTATTTAATGCAAGTTTTTAATTGAGAAACTACTATGGACCAGGCACTGTTCCAGACACTAGAACCCTAGGTTCTAGACACTGTGGAAACATGGGATGAACAGACAGGCATAGCCTCTGCTCCGTTGGAGCTTGTATTCTAGTTGGAGAACAAGGCAAAAATTAAGTAATTACAAATTGTTTTAAGTACCAGAAAGGAAGTAGACAAAGGTCAAAGAGCCTTATCAGGAAGGTCTTTCAGGCTCCCTAGTTGATGCTAAAAACCCACACATTCTGGCCATCACACCAGAAATGTACCAACTCAATGCCTTTTCAACTGCCCTCTTTTAATTATGTCCTGCTGCTACTCATCACAGAGCCCTTCTTTGGTAGAAATGACATCATCATTCTTAGATACCAAGCCTTAAAAAACAGTTAAGAAATAAATGGTGAGCAGAGGGCAGAAGGCCCATGCTCGGTAATGGGGGAACTTAAGTTGCGGTCCACAGCATTCACACTCTCAGGATAAACATCTACCTGTGTGCTACCTGTGCCTATTACAAACGAAAACTCCATCCACTCTGCTGCCATCCACAGCCCGACTTTCTGGGGTAGTTCAAATAATGTTTGGATAAGATTTTTGTTACTAGTTGTTACTAAGACTGACGGCAGAATAATAAGGCTTATTACTTCTATAGAGGGAGACGCTTACCCTTCAGATTCTTTAGTTTGACATGAAGTTGTAGAAAGTGTAGGACCTGGAGGAAAAAGGTCTAGTTGGTTGTCTAAATATTTTCCAGCGAGCCAAGAATATCACCATGAAAAAATAAAAAAACAAGAATAACAAACAGAAGGGGAAAAGGTAAGAAGGGAAAGCTAATAAAGTCTTGGCAAAAGGTGATATATGTAAATAGCTACTTTACTATTATTTACTTTTGTGCTTCTTTTACTTAGATTATTTCTATCAGTTATAATGTTTTTCTAATTGGAAGCTAATTTATTGAACGGGTGCTATCCTATCTATCGGTCTTGGTTTTCCATGGCTACACAAACACTGTTGCAGGACAACACTGGTTTGATATTTGATTTGTGCTCCAATGAGACTCGATGGCTGGGCCGCTGTAGACTCATAGTTGTTCTCATTCTTTATTAAATTCATCCTGCTAATTAGATTTCTAGTGGCTCATAACACGTAGTTTACACTGAATTGCAATGATAGATGCATATGGCTACTGTACTAGAAAAAAAATAATTTCCTGTGCCAATAAATGATTTTTATGAAAGCACAAAATGTCTCTGTAGAATTTCTTAGTTTTTATTTATTTGGGTTATAATTCACCTTTGTTGGGACAATATTTCTTCAGTAAACTGTAACTGGAAAATCCGAAGTTCTTAAAAGCACATACTCTCCACTGTCTTCCCTCACGAGCCTGCACCATCCCCAGGCTCACTCATTCCTGAACCTTAGTTGGATGTGACAGGTCCACAGTTCAGCTGTGTTGGGGGTCTGCCTCCCAGCACTGGGGACCTATTTTAACAAACCTGCTTCTAAAAGAGCCACAAGCTTGTGCTGCAAAACATCAAGTCACTAACTTGGTCAAATCTGGTTCCTGGAGCATGTTCTAGAAGAGCTAATTGTTTTTAAATGATGGTGCAATTGTTTTTGAATAATAATTTTTCAATCTCCCTTACATTGTTAGTCTCCCTCTTTGATAAACTGTTTCTTATTAAAAGAAAACATGACTTAAAAGTACATCATCTGGGGCTGGGGATGTGGCTCAAGCGGTAGCGCGCTCCCCTGGCATGCATGCGGCCCGGGTTCGATCCTCAGCACCACATACAAACAAAGATGTTGTGTCCGCCGAAAACTAAAAAATAAATATTAAAAAATTTCTCTCTCTCTCTTTCTCTCTCTCTCTCTCTCTCTCTCTCTCTCTCTCTCTCTCTCTCTCTCCCCCCCCCTCTCTCTCTCTCTTTAAAAAAAAAAAACTACATCATCTGGACTATAATCTCAGCAGACAGGACACATTGGTAACAGTACTCTCTGTCCATCCCAGTTTCTGCATATCCCTCTCTCCTTACACCCAACTGGGAGAGATTATTCTTCTTCCTCTATTTGTCCTCTCTCCTCCCAGTTTTCTTCTCCTCCATTCACTACCTAATGGAACTCATCAGCCATTTTTTGTTTTATCATGGTCCTAATATTAATGAACATTCTGACCCTCAGCATTTCCTTATAGGAATGATTAAAGAGTGATCTGCAAAAAGAAAAAAGAAAAATACAATTTTATGAAACTGACCTCCTATTTTTTCTGCCTCTAAAGTGTGCATTCATCTTTCGCCTATCAATTTGACTCACAGATAAGAAAGAAGGGCTTGCTATTGAATCAAGACTTCCAGTTAGAATCAAGGGAACTATAATAATTAAAGATGTTCTCAGATCACACTACCTCACAATTTATAGGAACATGCTAAAGACACATTCATGCACATATTCTCAAATATATGTGCTAGTTACTTCCACCAACCCTGGTGTTTAGGGAGCCATGAATCTGATATAATACCTCACACACAACTAAGGCTACCTAAATCCTATATTTATTTAAAGAACCAGATTTTTAGATAAACATGGAATTGGGAGTACTAAATGTGAATGAACAACAAAAGCACCCAATTAAATAGAAACATCAGTGAGGACCTTTCAACTTCTTACTGCCCCACTCACCCTGCCGTAGCTGTGCTAACAAACACTGCATAACCATATATGTGGGAGAAAAGGGGCCAAAACTTAATACAATTAGCTATTGGCAATGGTTTGTATAAGCATTGAAACAGATACTTTCAGAGGTGAATATATGACATGTGAATTATATCTCAGTCAACATGAAAACAAACAAACAAAAAACAAAACAAAACAAAAAAAAAAACATCACAACACTCAAAGGTTCTCCTGAGCAAGAAAAAAAGTACATGAGGGCACTGTGACCCTTCTTAGGCCCATCAGTCCCCACAGCCTCCTTTCACCAAGGGTGTGCTATGACCTGGTCACTACTACATTATCATCCACACCCTCCATGGGCAATGGAATCAGGATCACTCTGTGTGGTTTAGGCGGACGGTGAAAAGACCACACTGACACGGAAGTACTTTATTCACTGAGTGGGGGTCGGGATGGCTCTGAAACCTCAGGGGTCTTCTTCCACACTGGAATGCAAGAGCACAAGAGAGCGAGTACACCCAGAACCCCTCTATTTAATTAGGGAAAAGACATTCAATAGAATATTCCACCCAAATAAGGCAGAGGATAAAATTTCAGAAGGGGGTAACGCTCAAGCACATAGCTGAAGCACTTCCTTGCCAAGCAAAGGTAAGGCCCACTTGCTTCACATAGTGTGTGTCATGTGATGCCAGTTCAATACCCCCAACAAGGCTGAGGGGGCGTGCTTAGCTCATGTGCAGGGTGGCCCCTGGCACTACATGGCCAAGTTGAGCAAGCCTCTTTGTCTTACAAGTGCTCTCTTTATAGTTTGTTTCTGTTTCCCCAATCTGTCTAGATGTTCCTGTAGCCTCTCTCCTCTGAGACAAAACCCAAAACAGAGAAAAGGTATCAAGGACCTAGACCTAGAACTGACCTCCCATCCTTATCCTCCCTTTCCCTTTCCCCTATTCCCTTAGGTTATTAGTCAGTTTTTCATTGCTATAATGAAATACTGAGGCAGACTACTTTATAGAGAGAAGAGTTTATTTATCTCATTATTCTAGAGGCAGGAAGTCCAAAGAGCATGATGCAGATTTGGGGGAGGGCACCCCATGGCTACATCACTTCATGGCAGGAGTGCATGCATATCTCTGTGTCTATGTGATCTCTTTCCCTCTCCTTATAAAGTCACCAGGATTCAACATGGAGGTTCCACCCCAATAGATCTAACCTAATCACTTCCCAAAGGCCCCAACTCCAAACACCACAGTCAAATTAAATTTCCACCCTCCTAATACCATGAACATAAGACTTTTGGGGCTTAAACTCTTGCATGATTCAGGGGTTACAAATCCACTAAAACCCAGAAATGCTCTCATTTACTTCCTCTTCCTATCTAGTGGAGATTACCTCCACATTTAGTTTTCAGCCTTCTTAAAAGGATATTTAATCTGTTCCTTTCCTTTAACACCACAGTAGTGGGGAGAATAGGGAATTGGCCATATTAAGAAAACAAGGTAAATAGGTCTTACACATCCTTAGTAGTCATAAAACTTGCTCATATCTTTTTCTTACTCCCAGCAAGTAAAAATAAGCACGTTCCATGAAATTTAAGAGTTAATATAAGTTTGGTTAGTGTTTACTTATGATTTGGGTTTGATGTGTCCCCCATAAGTTCATGTATAAGATAATAAAAGAATGTTCAAAGGTGAAATGATTGGATTGTGAGAGCTATAACCTAATTGGTGGATTAATCCACTTGAATGGATTAACCAGGTGGTAAATGGTGGCTGGCAGGGTGTGGCTAGGAGGAAAAAGGTCACTGAGGGTGTGCATATGGAGTTTATATTTTGTCCCTGGTGAGTGGAACTCTCTCTGCTTCGTGGTTGCCATGTCCTGAGCTGCTTTACCCTGACATGTCCTTCCACCATGATGTTCTGATTCACCTTCAGCCCAGCGCAATGGAGTTGCCCACTGTAGACTGAACCTCTAAAACCGTGAGCCAAAATAAACTTTTCCTCCTCTAAGTTGTTCTCATCAGGTCTTTTGATCACAGTAACACAAAACTGACTAAAACAGTTTTATTGCCTTTTTTACCTAATAACATTTTTTAAAAAAATTCTCTAATAACTGATGAAGATAGTAGATTATAATTTCCTGAAGATGCATGGAAAATGGTATATTTTAACTAATTGTTAACAACTCACAAATTAATATCTTTTAATATATTGCTATGATTTTAAATTTGTATGAAAAAGAAACCCTAAAACTAAAGAAACCAATTTGATAAGAGAAAGAGTCATGAAGACATAAGTTATAAACTAATGTCTCTCAATCCTGCCTGAAACTCTCTCATAAGAACAATATATTCAATATGTATTTATATGTAGCCAATGACACATTTCAAGGCCCCCAGTGTATGCCTGAAACCACAGATAATACCAAACCCCATAATTTAATTCCTTTTCTATCTTAACTAAGAACTTAGCGAGCATTATAGTCATAGATTTTTTTTTTTTTTTTTTTTTTGGTGGTGGTGGTGGTGGGGAATACCAGGGATTGAACTCAGGGACACTCAGCCACTGAGCCACATACCCTGCCCTATTTTGTATTTTATTTAGAGACAGGGTCTCATTGAGTTGCTTAGCATCTTGTTTTTGCTGAGACTTGCTTTGAACTCAAGATCTTCCTGCTTCAGCCTCCCAAGCAGCCAGGATTACAAGCGTGTGCTACTGCACCTGGCATAGTCATAGATTTTGCAGTTTAAAGTGCAGCAGAAAAACTAGCACAGATTTCTCCTTCACAATTTCATGGATTGAAGACTTGTTCTTTCTGTATGTAGATCTTGGCAACCTCTGCATCAGATTTTTTCCTTATTAATTGCAGAATTTTCACTTTTTCAGAGGGTAAAGCACATTATGACTTCTCTTTAGTATATTTAAATCTCCAGTATCATTACTCCTGCACTTTGGGGCTATTGTTTTAAAAAAAAAAAAAAAAGGTTATTTCCATGCAAGAACTGCAATACCTCAAGGCAGTGGGCTGATAACCAGAATGGCTAGTAAGTAACTGATATGGAAGTAGCATATACAGTGTGGATACACTGGACAAAGGAATGATTCAGATCCCGGGTTGGGCAGAGCAGGATGGCACAAGATGTTTACACTCTGCACACTTAAACAACCCTAAGGGTAGTGAAGTACAGTGATAGAGCACAGCATCCAACAGTGACTGTCTAGTTAAGGGTGTGCCAGCTTTGTGACCTGCAGCAAGTAATGAAAACTCATCCATAGTTTCCATACTTCTAAATAATTGAATGAAGTGATATAATATGAAACACTCAAAACAGTACCTGGCACATAACAAGTTTCTATGAAGTATTAGGTATTATTAATCTATGTGTGATCTTTTAATGATTACCAATATCCCAACTCAATTTCAGTACTGATTCCTCCCATCATATTCTTTGGTGACCATGTCTTTCTATGGAATTGGGTATTCCAAATAATATCAAATTGATTAAATTGTTTTGCAAAAATTAATGGAAAATGTAGGCCAAAAAAAGTCTGAAAAAAGTAGTAACTTGTCTGAAAAGAACAATTTCAAAACAATAGTAATTGAAATGGTATAGTAATACTAAGATAAACTGCAGGATAACTCAAAAATTAAGATATTCGATGTTATATATTTGAAAATGTGTTCCTTTTCCAATTTTTCCTCTCTTGGTACATGATGCTTTTGTCCACACAGTTCCTTAAGTCAGCATTTTGGAACAATTCCAACAGCTTTCTCTTTTCCCCAATCTAATCCTATCAGTAAACGATGTCAGTGTCTTAACCCAAGACATTATATTAAAACAAAAAAAAAATTAAGATTTTCAAGCTTGCTGAGAATCACAAAGGAGGAAATGAAAATTTCCACCAGCTGGCGGGGCTGACGAGATGAGCTGGGTTCAAAGGAGCTGGCTGCAACAACAATCTAAGAAAACAGCAAAGAAGCCACACAATACACAAACATGAGTTTTGAGGGTGGGACTGCTCTGTGACCCCAAGGGTCAGCTCCACACTGGATAGCAAAGAGCAAGAGAAAGAGTGCACTTAAAACCTCTCTATTTATTAGGGAAAATAATTAAATAGAATATTCCACCCAAATAAGGCAAAGGGTAGTGTTACAAGAAACAGGGGGTAGCCCAGTCCCATTGAGTGATGCCCAAACCTAGAACAGAGGCACTTCCTTGCCGAACGAAGGTAAGGCCCACTTGCTTCACATAGCATGCGATGCCAGTTCAATACCCTCATTACTCAAGGCCTGGGGGTGGAGGGGTGCTTAGCTCCAGTGCACAGCTGTACCTGACAGAAAATTATTTCAAAATGGTGAAAATATTATCCCAAAATTGGTTAAATGGGAAACAAAACTATTTTCCTAACCATATCATATTCCAGATATTAAGGTATTGTTGTAGGGTCAGACGAGGCAAGGCACCCAAGATAGCAGGAGACAGATTTATTTGGCTGCAGCCAGGTTCAGAGGGCACAGTTTCTTCTGTAATCAATACCCAGCATGTAAGGGGAGCGGCTCAGAAGTTCACAATCTGCAGAAGTTTACAATAAAGCAGCTTTTCTTTCACTATTTTGGGCAAGTTAACCCTTCAAGGACAACACCTGAGAAGGGGAGAGCTTCTTCTCCCCTTTTCTTTCCTCCCCCTGCCAGCTGTTACCACGGAGCCCAATTGGTATCTTCTCTTCTCTTAGGAAGGTAGACATCTCTGTCTACCTGTGAAGCCCAGCTCAAGGCCAGAGGCCTTGTATGCACATTTTTGCAAACTACTATACTGGATACAAGTTTGTGAAAAACTAGTAAGGGGGTGTCCAGCACCTGGAGTTCTGATTTCTTCCTGGCCAGTGGCCAAGTAAAACAGGGCAACACAAAAATAGGAAGTTTATCTACATTGAACTCTTTTGCAGACTTTTTTGCTGACAATCCCAAAATCAGCCATGGTGAAGATTTCAGGAGAAGCCCCTTTAAGACTTTTCTGTGGAGGAAGGGGGTGACACTACAGTATCAAACATAAAATATTTAACACCTTAATAATGACAAGAGAGTGCAAATATTTATCTGATCTTTCTCAAGTAGGCTGAGTCACTGTGAAATACTTTATGCAATAGTCTCCTCAATTTTCTCAAACTCCTCTCCAACCTCTCTACTCCTTTCCATATAGCATAGTCATCTGTTTTCTTTTAATTAACTGTACCCATCTTCAGGCAGTCTAAACCCATTTCTGGAACTGATGATTTATTGAATTTATTGATTCATCATTATGCCACTATTTAACAAACTCCTTCAAAGGAAAGACAAAGGCATTAAATATGAATTATTTTCCATTCTGTTTCTAGACTGTTTTCAACCTAATAGCTAATGAGTTCATAATGAGCAACTCGTCTGCAGCAAATGAGGACCCTGATTGTTCCTACTGCAATGCTGATCTTCATATTGATCTCAATACATCTTCCTAATTGCCTGGTGGGCAGCAGGGCTGTCATATGTAAAATAAATCTCCAGCTTTACTTGTTAGGCAGGGTTAAAATGAAGAGTAGTTGAAAGTTAATTGCAACTTCTCAAGAGGTTGGTTTCATTGTTAGCATTTTGACAGACATGGTGGGCTTTGCAGAATATACACTTTAACTAGATTATAGCTATGCACCTGATACACCAGCAGAAAGACCACAAATGTCTTCATCAGAAAGAAACCAGTCTTAAACACTCCTGAGGTCCAACTGAAACTCCATGCCACAATCAAATTCCACATCTTCTAGATTTCAACTCTGACCACAAGTTGAAACCCCGTGTAGTTTCCACCTGTAACACATTCACTGCAGGGAAATGAGCTGTCCATCACCCAGCTGAGGGGACACTCCTCCCTGAACTCAAGCATCTGCTTTCCATGTCTTGGGATGGGAAAAAGGAAGAGTCCTAATGGATTGTATGAATGAGAATGAGAGCCAGTTCAGGGGAAATTGAGATGCCAAATCAGGGGCCCACAGGGACCACAGGGACCACAAGGTACAGGATATAGGAGTGCACTCAATAAGGAGCATATCCCTGTGCATTTCACCCCAAGCTTTTAAATTTTCTTTTTCTTCCCCAATTTGGAAGTCTCTGACAGTAACTAAAGGAATGAAATAATTCCTGGGGCACTTTCCTAGAATAAACTCTCTAAAACACTGTAAAGGAGAACAATTAAGGAACATCAGTTCTTCCACAAAACTTGTCTAACTCAATATGACATTTTTCATGGTCTGAATTCCTCTGGGACTAAAGAAATAACAACTTCTTATTTTTTTTTAATCTTTTTTTTTTTCACATTTAACTTCTCTCCAAGCAACACACATCTTACAACATACGTCAGAAGGAACTCTCCAGGCACTGGTAACATGGTAGTTCTCAATTTCTGCAGCATACTAGGGGACTTGAAAAATACTGATGTAGCAGGGCATGGTGACACACGCCTGTAATCCCAGCTGCTCCAGATTAAGCTGAGGCAGAAGGATGGCAAGTTCAAAGCCAGCCTCAGAAATTTAGCAAGACCCTAAACAACTCAGTGAGACCCTGTCTCTGAATAAAATACAAAAATGGATGGAAATGTGGCTCAGTGTTTGAGCACCCTGGTTCAATTCCCAATACCAAAAGAGAGAGAGAGAGAGAGAGAGAGAGAGAGAGAGAGAGAGAGCGCAAAGGAAAAATACTGATGCAGACCAATAGTTTAATTGGTCTGGGATGCAGCCGAGAATCCGCATTTTTGTAAGTTCCCTAGGTAATTCTAAAGTGCATCTGGGGTTGAAAGCCCAGATATAAGGAATGAGTGGTGCATACACTCAGAAACAGTTGTTATTGCCTATATATTTGCAAAAATAATAAAATGGGGGTACCATTTCATCAGTCTTTCACTTCTGTTGAGTCATTTGCATTGATAGCTGGTAAACTTAAATTCACCTCAAAATTATCATGTAAAAGGTCTTTTTAAGATTCTATTAAAATGCAGCATAGAAAAGGTATCATATATGTAAGAATAAACATACACTGGAAAATATAATTGAAGGCAGTAAAAATTGCCACCATGTTGAGAACAGATCACAAATTTTTCAAATCCAGAAAAATTTGTTGACACCAACTGATTCTCCGAAGACTATCATTCAGATGTCCAAATCTGTCAAAAGCTTCCAGCTATTTTCCAGAAAAGTGCATTACTTCCAGTTTTTTATAGTTCAATTAACAGCAATAATACAAACAAAATAGCCAAAAGGAAGAGAAATGCACAAAAAATCCAACAGGATACTTTATTGAGCAGCATTATAGAAGCACTATTTGTCCTGATCATGTGCACTGGACATGCACATTATCTCATTACATATAACTGCCAGAGGCCACACTCAATGGACATTTCAGACCCCTGACATGTTTGTTAGCCTAAAGAAAAATGTACTTCATATTTTTTGGGGGGTGGGGGGATACATCCAAGCTCTTAGTTAGGATTCTTAAAGTTTCATACATTTCATATTGTACTTGATTTTAGTTTTCTTTTTTTTATTTTTTTTATTTTTATTTTTTTTAATTGTTGGTTGTTCAAAATATTACATAGTTCTTGATATATCATCTTTCACACTTTGCTTCAAGTGGGTTATGAACTCCCATTTTTAGCCCATATACAGATTGCAGAATCACATCAATTACACATCCATTGATTTACATATTGCCATACTAGTGACTGTCGTGTTCTGCTACCTTTCCTATCCTCTACTATCCCCCCTCCCCTCCCCTCCCCTC